>NC_139553.1:39768620-40218321 GCF_965153285.1 Podarcis tiliguerta | reverse complement strand
CATTTCTCCCTGTTAAAGTTCATCTTGTTTGTTTTGGCCCAGTTCTCTAATCTGTCAAGGTCGTTTTGAAGTGTGATCCTGTCCTCTGGGGTGTTAGCTACCCCTCCCAGTTTGGTGTCATCTGCAAATTTGATCAGCATGCCCTTGAGTCCATCATCCAAGTCGTTGATAAAGATGTTGAATAAGACTGGGCCCAAGACAGAACCCTGTGGCACCCCACTAGTCACTCTTCTCCAGGATGAAGAGGAACCATTGATGAGCACCCTTTGGGTCCGGTCAGTCAGCCAGTTACAAATCCACTGAGTGGTAGCATAGTCAAGACCGCCTTTTACCAGCTTCTTTACAAGAATATCATGGGGCACCTTGTCAAATGCCTTGCTGAAATCAAGGTAGACTACATCCACTGCGTTCCCTTCATCTACCAGGCTTGTAATTCTGTCAAAAAATGAGATCAGGTTCGTCTGACATGACTTATTTTTCAGAAATCCATGCTGACTATTGGTGATCACAGCATTCCTTTCTAGGTGCTCACAGATTGTTTGCTTAATGATCTGCTCCAGAATCTTCCCTGGTATTGATGTCAGACTGACTGGGCGGTAATTATTTGGGTCCTCTCTTTTCCCCTTTTTGAAAATAGGGACAACATTTGCCCTCCTCCAGTCTGCCGGGACTTCGCCTGTTCTCCAGGAATTCTCAAAGATGATTGCCAGTGGTTCTGAGATCACATCTGCCAGTTCTTTTAATACGCTTGGATGCAGTTCATCTGGCCCTGGAGACTTGAATACATCTAAACTAGCCAAGTATTCTTGTACTATCTCCTTAGTTATTCTGGGCTGTGTTTTCTCTACTGAATCATTTGCTCCAAATTCTTCAGGTCGGGCATTGTTTTCTTTATCGGAGAAGACTGAGGCAAAGAAGGCATTGAGGAGTTCAGCCCTTTCTGTGTCCCCTGTTTGCATTTCACTATCTTCTCCTCTGAGTGACCCCACTGTTTCTTTGTTCTTCCTTTTGCTACGAACATACCCATAAAAGCCTTTTTTGTTGCTTTTAACCTCTCTAGCAAGCCTGAGTTCATTCTGTGCTTTAGCTTTTCTGACTTTGTGTCTACACGTGCTGGCTATTTGTTTGAATTCCTCTTTGGTGGTTTCCCCCCTTTTCCATTTTTTGTACACATCCTTTTTTAATCTTAACTCCGTTAAAAGTTCTTTAGATAGCCACCCTGGCTTCTTTAGGCACCTTCCATGTTTCCGTCTCATTGGTATTGCCTGAAGTTGTGCCTTTACTATCTCCCTCTTAACAAACTCCCAGCCATCATGAACTCCCTTTCCTTTTAGTATTACTGTCCATGGGATCTCACCCAGCACTTCCCTAAGTTTTATGAAGTCAGCTTTCTTAAAGTCAAGAAATTGAGTCCTAGTATGCTTGGCTGCTCCTTTCCGCTGTATAGTAAACTTCAGAAGAGCATGATCACTTGCGCCTAATGATCCTTCCACTTCTACCCCATTAACCAGGTCATCGACATTGGTTAGGACCAGATCTAAAATGGCTGTTCCTCTTGTTGCTTCTTCCACTTTCTGGACAATAAAGTTGTCTGCAAGGCCAGTGAGGAATCTCTTTGACCTTATGCTCTTGGCTGAGTTTGACATCCAACATATATCTGGGTAATTGAAGTCTCCCATTACTACTATCTCCCTTCCTTTTGCATGCTTGGCCATCTGTTCCATGAAGGCATCATCTATGTCCTCTGTTTGGCTTGGGGATCTATAGTAAACTCCCACAATGAGGTCACTGTTATTCTTCTCTCCCTTAATTTTGACCCAAATGCTTTCACTTTGGCTTTGAGGTTCTAAATCTTGGATCTCTTCACAGGTATACACATCCCTGACATATAACGCCACTCCTCCTCCTTTCTTGTCTGGTCTGTTTCTCTGAAATAGATTGTATCCCTCCATTTTTACATTCCAATCGTGGGACTTATCCCACCAGGTTTCAGTGATGCCTATTATGTCATATTTAGTTTGCTGTACCAAGAGCTCAAGCTCATCTTGTTTATTTCCCATGCTTTGTGCATTAGTGTACAGACATTGAAGTCCATTAGTCATTCCCCCGTGTCTCTTATTTAAGGATTTTTTCCTCCCACCACTAGGTCTGCTTGCTGTTTGCTCCATTTGGTCTATGACATTTGGATGATCATCTTCATCAATTGATAGACTCCTCCCTTCAGGAGCACTGTCTCCCTCCCCCACAATAATCAGTTTAAAGCCCTCCTGATGAGGTTTCTGAGTTTTTTGGCAAAAACATTCCTCCCAACCGTTGTGAGGTGCAGCCCTAGTATGAATAGTAAAATAGTATGAATAGTAAAATTATAATTATGGAATGGGACATCCCTATGTTCTTTGGAGGATGCTACATAAATTGAACTAGTTACATTAATATTTAGTCCAGATTATTTTTCTATTTCTAGAAAAATAGGTTGCTACACTAAGTGTCACACTTTTTAACAACAACAAAAAGAAGTGTCAGTACTGTGTACCCCTTGAGTACCCAGGGGGGGGGGAGCACTGCTCCTAGCTAAAAACATGATTGCAGTTTTAACCCCATTTACCTGGAAACAAGCCCTACATAGGTCAACAGGACTTTTAAATAGATATGGTTAATACTGCATTGCATATCAGAATACATCATAGAATCATAGAATCATAGAGCTGGAAGAGACCACAAGGGCCATCGAGTCCAACCCCCTGCCAAGCAGGAAACACCATCAGAGCACTCCTGACATATGGTTGTCACGCCTCTGCTTAAAGACCTCCAAAGAAGGAGACTCCACCACACTCCTTGGCAGCAAATTCCACTGTCGAACAGCTCTTACTGTCAGGAAGTTCTTCCTAATGTTTAGGTGGAATCTTCTTTCTTGTAGTTTGGATCCATTGCTCCGTGTCCACTTCTCTGGAGCAGCAGAAAACAACCTTACTCCCTCCTCTATGTGACATCCTTTTATATATTTGAACATGGCTATCATATCACCCCTTAACCTCCTCTTCTCAAGGCTAAACATGCCCAGCTCCCTTAGCCGTTCCTCATAAGGCATCGTTTCCAGGCCTTTGACCATTTTGGTTGCCCTCCTCTGGACACGTTCCAGTTTGTCAATGTCCTTCTTGAACTGTGATGCCCAGAACTGGACACAGTACTCCAGGTGAGGTCTGACCAGAGCAGAATACAGTGGCACTATTACTTCCCTTGATCTAGATGCTATACTCCTATTGATGCAGCCCAGAATTGCATTGGCTTTTTTAGCTGCCGCGTCACACTGTTGGCTCATGTCAAGTTTGTGGTCAACCAAGACTCCTAGATCCTTTTCACATGTACTGCTCTCAAGCCAGGTGTCACCCATCTTGTATTTGTGCCTCTCATTTTTTTTGCCCAAGTGCAATACTTTACATTTCTCCCTGTTAAAGTTCATCTTGTTTGTTTTGGCCCAGTTCTCTAATCTGTCAAGGTCGTTTTGAAGTGTGATCCTGTCCTCTGGGGTGTTAGCTACCCCTCCCAGTTTGGTGTCATCTGCAAATTTGATCAGCATGCCCTTGAGTCCATCATCCAAGTCGTTGATAAAGATGTTGAATAAGACTGGGCCCAAGACAGAACCCTGTGGCACCCCACTAGTCACTCTTCTCCAGGATGAAGAGGAACCATTGATGAGCACCCTTTGGGTCCGGTCAGTCAGCCAGTTACAAATCCACTGAGTGGTAGCATAGTCAAGACCGCCTTTTACCAGCTTCTTTACAAGAATATCATGGGGCACCTTGTCAAATGCCTTGCTGAAATCAAGGTAGACTACATCCACTGCGTTCCCTTCATCTACCAGGCTTGTAATTCTGTCAAAAAATGAGATCAGGTTCGTCTGACATGACTTATTTTTCAGAAATCCATGCTGACTATTGGTGATCACAGCATTCCTTTCTAGGTGCTCACAGATTGTTTGCTTAATGATCTGCTCCAGAATCTTCCCTGGTATTGATGTCAGACTGACTGGGCGGTAATTATTTGGGTCCTCTCTTTTCCCCTTTTTGAAAATAGGGACAACATTTGCCCTCCTCCAGTCTGCCGGGACTTCGCCTGTTCTCCAGGAATTCTCAAAGATGATTGCCAGTGGTTCTGAGATCACATCTGCCAGTTCTTTTAATACGCTTGGATGCAGTTCATCTGGCCCTGGAGACTTGAATACATCTAAACTAGCCAAGTATTCTTGTACTATCTCCTTAGTTATTCTGGGCTGTGTTTTCTCTACTGAATCATTTGCTCCAAATTCTTCAGGTCGGGCATTGTTTTCTTTATCGGAGAAGACTGAGGCAAAGAAGGCATTGAGGAGTTCAGCCCTTTCTGTGTCCCCTGTTTGCATTTCACTATCTTCTCCTCTGAGTGACCCCACTGTTTCTTTGTTCTTCCTTTTGCTACGAACATACCCATAAAAGCCTTTTTTGTTGCTTTTAACCTCTCTAGCAAGCCTGAGTTCATTCTGTGCTTTAGCTTTTCTGACTTTGTGTCTACACGTGCTGGCTATTTGTTTGAATTCCTCTTTGGTGGTTTCCCCCCTTTTCCATTTTTTGTACACATCCTTTTTTAATCTTAACTCCGTTAAAAGTTCTTTAGATAGCCACCCTGGCTTCTTTAGGCACCTTCCATGTTTCCGTCTCATTGGTATTGCCTGAAGTTGTGCCTTTACTATCTCCCTCTTAACAAACTCCCAGCCATCATGAACTCCCTTTCCTTTTAGTATTACTGTCCATGGGATCTCACCCAGCACTTCCCTAAGTTTTATGAAGTCAGCTTTCTTAAAGTCAAGAAATTGAGTCCTAGTATGCTTGGCTGCTCCTTTCCGCTGTATAGTAAACTTCAGAAGAGCATGATCACTTGCGCCTAATGATCCTTCCACTTCTACCCCATTAACCAGGTCATCGACATTGGTTAGGACCAGATCTAAAATGGCTGTTCCTCTTGTTGCTTCTTCCACTTTCTGGACAATAAAGTTGTCTGCAAGGCCAGTGAGGAATCTCTTTGACCTTATGCTCTTGGCTGAGTTTGACATCCAACATATATCTGGGTAATTGAAGTCTCCCATTACTACTATCTCCCTTCCTTTTGCATGCTTGGCCATCTGTTCCATGAAGGCATCATCTATGTCCTCTGTTTGGCTTGGGGATCTATAGTAAACTCCCACAATGAGGTCACTGTTATTCTTCTCTCCCTTAATTTTGACCCAAATGCTTTCACTTTGGCTTTGAGGTTCTAAATCTTGGATCTCTTCACAGGTATACACATCCCTGACATATAACGCCACTCCTCCTCCTTTCTTGTCTGGTCTGTTTCTCTGAAATAGATTGTATCCCTCCATTTTTACATTCCAATCGTGGGACTTATCCCACCAGGTTTCAGTGATGCCTATTATGTCATATTTAGTTTGCTGTACCAAGAGCTCAAGCTCATCTTGTTTATTTCCCATGCTTTGTGCATTAGTGTACAGACATTGAAGTCCATTAGTCATTCCCCCGTGTCTCTTATTTAAGGATTTTTTCCTCCCACCACTAGGTCTGCTTGCTGTTTGCTCCATTTGGTCTATGACATTTGGATGAT
Source organism: Podarcis tiliguerta (assembly GCF_965153285.1). NCBI lineage: Eukaryota > Metazoa > Chordata > Lepidosauria > Squamata > Lacertidae > Podarcis > Podarcis tiliguerta. The sequence goes on along the minus strand of NC_139553.1, from coordinate 40,212,693 downwards.
CATCTTCATCAATTGATAGACTCCTCCCTTCAGGAGCACTGTCTCCCTCCCCCACAATAATCAGTTTAAAGCCCTCCTGATGAGGTTTCTGAGTTTTTTGGCAAAAACATTCCTCCCAACCGTTGTGAGGTGCAGCCCTAGTATGAATAGTAAAATAGTATGAATAGTAAAATTATAATTATGGAATGGGACATCCCTATGTTCTTTGGAGGATGCCACATAAATTGAACTAGTTACATTAATATTTAGTCCAGATTATTTTTCTATTTCTAGAAAAATAGGTTGCTACAGTAAGTGTCACACTTTTTAACAACAACAAAAAGAAGTGTCAGTACTGTGTACCCCTTGAGTACCCAGGGGGGGGGGAGCACTGCTCCTAGCTAAAAACATGATTGCAGTTTTAACCCCATTTACCTGGAAACAAGCCCTACATAGGTCAACAGGACTTTTAAATAGATATGGTTAATACTGCATTGCATATCAGAATACATCATAGAATCATAGAATCATAGAGCTGGAAGAGACCACAAGGGCCATCGAGTCCAACCCCCTGCCAAGCAGGAAACACCATCAGAGCACTCCTGACATATGGTTGTCACGCCTCTGCTTAAAGACCTCCAAAGAAGGAGACTCCACCACACTCCTTGGCAGCAAATTCCACTGTCGAACAGCTCTTACTGTCAGGAAGTTCTTCCTAATGTTTAGGTGGAATCTTCTTTCTTGTAGTTTGGATCCATTGCTCCGTGTCCACTTCTCTGGAGCAGCAGAAAACAACCTTACTCCCTCCTCTATGTGACATCCTTTTATATATTTGAACATGGCTATCATATCACCCCTTAACCTCCTCTTCTCAAGGCTAAACATGCCCAGCTCCCTTAGCCGTTCCTCATAAGGCATCGTTTCCAGGCCTTTGACCATTTTGGTTGCCCTCCTCTGGACACGTTCCAGTTTGTCAATGTCCTTCTTGAACTGTGATGCCCAGAACTGGACACAGTACTCCAGGTGAGGTCTGACCAGAGCAGAATACAGTGGCACTATTACTTCCCTTGATCTAGATGCTATACTCCTATTGATGCAGCCCAGAATTGCATTGGCTTTTTTAGCTGCCGCGTCACACTGTTGGCTCATGTCAAGTTTGTGGTCAACCAAGACTCCTAGATCCTTTTCACATGTACTGCTCTCAAGCCAGGTGTCACCCATCTTGTATTTGTGCCTCTCATTTTTTTTGCCCAAGTGCAATACTTTACATTTCTCCCTGTTAAAGTTCATCTTGTTTGTTTTGGCCCAGTTCTCTAATCTGTCAAGGTCGTTTTGAAGTGTGATCCTGTCCTCTGGGGTGTTAGCTACCCCTCCCAGTTTGGTGTCATCTGCAAATTTGATCAGCATGCCCTTGAGTCCATCATCCAAGTCGTTGATAAAGATGTTGAATAAGACTGGGCCCAAGACAGAACCCTGTGGCACCCCACTAGTCACTCTTCTCCAGGATGAAGAGGAACCATTGATGAGCACCCTTTGGGTCCGGTCAGTCAGCCAGTTACAAATCCACTGAGTGGTAGCATAGTCAAGACCGCCTTTTACCAGCTTCTTTACAAGAATATCATGGGGCACCTTGTCAAATGCCTTGCTGAAATCAAGGTAGACTACATCCACTGCGTTCCCTTCATCTACCAGGCTTGTAATTCTGTCAAAAAATGAGATCAGGTTCGTCTGACATGACTTATTTTTCAGAAATCCATGCTGACTATTGGTGATCACAGCATTCCTTTCTAGGTGCTCACAGATTGTTTGCTTAATGATCTGCTCCAGAATCTTCCCTGGTATTGATGTCAGACTGACTGGGCGGTAATTATTTGGGTCCTCTCTTTTCCCCTTTTTGAAAATAGGGACAACATTTGCCCTCCTCCAGTCTGCCGGGACTTCGCCTGTTCTCCAGGAATTCTCAAAGATGATTGCCAGTGGTTCTGAGATCACATCTGCCAGTTCTTTTAATACGCTTGGATGCAGTTCATCTGGCCCTGGAGACTTGAATACATCTAAACTAGCCAAGTATTCTTGTACTATCTCCTTAGTTATTCTGGGCTGTGTTTTCTCTACTGAATCATTTGCTCCAAATTCTTCAGGTCGGGCATTGTTTTCTTTATCGGAGAAGACTGAGGCAAAGAAGGCATTGAGGAGTTCAGCCCTTTCTGTGTCCCCTGTTTGCATTTCACTATCTTCTCCTCTGAGTGACCCCACTGTTTCTTTGTTCTTCCTTTTGCTACGAACATACCCATAAAAGCCTTTTTTGTTGCTTTTAACCTCTCTAGCAAGCCTGAGTTCATTCTGTGCTTTAGCTTTTCTGACTTTGTGTCTACACGTGCTGGCTATTTGTTTGAATTCCTCTTTGGTGGTTTCCCCCCTTTTCCATTTTTTGTACACATCCTTTTTTAATCTTAACTCCGTTAAAAGTTCTTTAGATAGCCACCCTGGCTTCTTTAGGCACCTTCCATGTTTCCGTCTCATTGGTATTGCCTGAAGTTGTGCCTTTACTATCTCCCTCTTAACAAACTCCCAGCCATCATGAACTCCCTTTCCTTTTAGTATTACTGTCCATGGGATCTCACCCAGCACTTCCCTAAGTTTTATGAAGTCAGCTTTCTTAAAGTCAAGAAATTGAGTCCTAGTATGCTTGGCTGCTCCTTTCCGCTGTATAGTAAACTTCAGAAGAGCATGATCACTTGCGCCTAATGATCCTTCCACTTCTACCCCATTAACCAGGTCATCGACATTGGTTAGGACCAGATCTAAAATGGCTGTTCCTCTTGTTGCTTCTTCCACTTTCTGGACAATAAAGTTGTCTGCAAGGCCAGTGAGGAATCTCTTTGACCTTATGCTCTTGGCTGAGTTTGACATCCAACATATATCTGGGTAATTGAAGTCTCCCATTACTACTATCTCCCTTCCTTTTGCATGCTTGGCCATCTGTTCCATGAAGGCATCATCTATGTCCTCTGTTTGGCTTGGGGATCTATAGTAAACTCCCACAATGAGGTCACTGTTATTCTTCTCTCCCTTAATTTTGACCCAAATGCTTTCACTTTGGCTTTGAGGTTCTAAATCTTGGATCTCTTCACAGGTATACACATCCCTGACATATAACGCCACTCCTCCTCCTTTCTTGTCTGGTCTGTTTCTCTGAAATAGATTGTATCCCTCCATTTTTACATTCCAATCGTGGGACTTATCCCACCAGGTTTCAGTGATGCCTATTATGTCATATTTAGTTTGCTGTACCAAGAGCTCAAGCTCATCTTGTTTATTTCCCATGCTTTGTGCATTAGTGTACAGACATTGAAGTCCATTAGTCATTCCCCCGTGTCTCTTATTTAAGGATTTTTTCCTCCCACCACTAGGTCTGCTTGCTGTTTGCTCCATTTGGTCTATGACATTTGGATGATCATCTTCATCAATTGATAGACTCCTCCCTTCAGGAGCACTGTCTCCCTCCCCCACAATAATCAGTTTAAAGCCCTCCTGATGAGGTTTCTGAGTTTTTTGGCAAAAACATTCCTCCCAACCGTTGTGAGGTGCAGCCCTAGTATGAATAGTAAAATAGTATGAATAGTAAAATTATAATTATGGAATGGGACATCCCTATGTTCTTTGGAGGATGCCACATAAATTGAACTAGTTACATTAATATTTAGTCCAGATTATTTTTCTATTTCTAGAAAAATAGGTTGCTACAGTAAGTGTCACACTTTTTAACAACAACAAAAAGAAGTGTCAGTACTGTGTACCCCTTGAGTACCCAGGGGGGGGGGAGCACTGCTCCTAGCTAAAAACATGATTGCAGTTTTAACCCCATTTACCTGGAAACAAGCCCTACATAGGTCAACAGGACTTTTAAATAGATATGGTTAATACTGCATTGCATATCAGAATACATCATAGAATCATAGAATCATAGAGCTGGAAGAGACCACAAGGGCCATCGAGTCCAACCCCCTGCCAAGCAGGAAACACCATCAGAGCACTCCTGACATATGGTTGTCACGCCTCTGCTTAAAGACCTCCAAAGAAGGAGACTCCACCACACTCCTTGGCAGCAAATTCCACTGTCGAACAGCTCTTACTGTCAGGAAGTTCTTCCTAATGTTTAGGTGGAATCTTCTTTCTTGTAGTTTGGATCCATTGCTCCGTGTCCACTTCTCTGGAGCAGCAGAAAACAACCTTACTCCCTCCTCTATGTGACATCCTTTTATATATTTGAACATGGCTATCATATCACCCCTTAACCTCCTCTTCTCAAGGCTAAACATGCCCAGCTCCCTTAGCCGTTCCTCATAAGGCATCGTTTCCAGGCCTTTGACCATTTTGGTTGCCCTCCTCTGGACACGTTCCAGTTTGTCAATGTCCTTCTTGAACTGTGATGCCCAGAACTGGACACAGTACTCCAGGTGAGGTCTGACCAGAGCAGAATACAGTGGCACTATTACTTCCCTTGATCTAGATGCTATACTCCTATTGATGCAGCCCAGAATTGCATTGGCTTTTTTAGCTGCCGCGTCACACTGTTGGCTCATGTCAAGTTTGTGGTCAACCAAGACTCCTAGATCCTTTTCACATGTACTGCTCTCAAGCCAGGTGTCACCCATCTTGTATTTGTGCCTCTCATTTTTTTTGCCCAAGTGCAATACTTTACATTTCTCCCTGTTAAAGTTCATCTTGTTTGTTTTGGCCCAGTTCTCTAATCTGTCAAGGTCGTTTTGAAGTGTGATCCTGTCCTCTGGGGTGTTAGCTACCCCTCCCAGTTTGGTGTCACCTGCAAATTTGATCAGCATGCCCTTGAGTCCATCATCCAAGTCGTTGATAAAGATGTTGAATAAGACTGGGCCCAAGACAGAACCCTGTGGCACCCCACTAGTCACTCTTCTCCAGGATGAAGAGGAACCATTGATGAGCACCCTTTGGGTCCGGTCAGTCAGCCAGTTACAAATCCACTGAGTGGTAGCATAGTCAAGACCGCCTTTTACCAGCTTCTTTACAAGAATATCATGGGGCACCTTGTCAAATGCCTTGCTGAAATCAAGGTAGACTACATCCACTGCGTTCCCTTCATCTACCAGGCTTGTAATTCTGTCAAAAAACGAGATCAGGTTCGTCTGACATGACTTATTTTTCAGAAATCCATGCTGACTATTGGTGATCACAGCATTCCTTTCTAGGTGCTCACAGATTGTTTGCTTAATGATCTGCTCCAGAATCTTCCCTGGTATTGATGTCAGACTGACTGGGCGGTAATTATTTGGGTCCTCTCTTTTCCCCTTTTTGAAAATAGGGACAACATTTGCCCTCCTCCAGTCTGCCGGGACTTCGCCTGTTCTCCAGGAATTCTCAAAGATGATTGCCAGTGGTTCTGAGATCACATCTGCCAGTTCTTTTAATACGCTTGGATGCAGTTCATCTGGCCCTGGAGACTTGAATACATCTAAACTAGCCAAGTATTCTTGTACTATCTCCTTAGTTATTCTGGGCTGTGTTTTCTCTACTGAATCATTTGCTCCAAATTCTTCAGGTCGGGCATTGTTTTCTTTATCGGAGAAGACTGAGGCAAAGAAGGCATTGAGGAGTTCAGCCCTTTCTGTGTCCCCTGTTTGCATTTCACTATCTTCTCCTCTGAGTGACCCCACTGTTTCTTTGTTCTTCCTTTTGCTACGAACATACCCATAAAAGCCTTTTTTGTTGCTTTTAACCTCTCTAGCAAGCCTGAGTTCATTCTGTGCTTTAGCTTTTCTGACTTTGTGTCTACACGTGCTGGCTATTTGTTTGAATTCCTCTTTGGTGGTTTCCCCCCTTTTCCATTTTTTGTACACATCCTTTTTTAATCTTAACTCCGTTAAAAGTTCTTTAGATAGCCACTGTGCTGGTCCCGGGGGTAAGGTACCTTGGGTGTAGCAAAGTCCACACGAAGAGAGGCAAGGTCCGAGGCAGAGTGCCGGGCGGTGAACAGGAACGCTGGAACAGGAGGCTGTGCAGGGAACAGGAACACCGGATGGTCGGGAACAGGAGGCCGAGCAGGGAACAGGAGTACCGGATAGTCACGAGCAGGGATCACGAACGCAGGAAGGTCCGAAGCCAACAACGACGTTGCTCCCGCAACCTGGGGCCGGGCTGACTGGGCTTTTATCCTCTTCTAAGGCCGGGGGCGGTCCCGGCCCCCAGGAGCCCCGCCTCCTCTGGCCTTAAGGCGAGCACTCCTCCTGGGGGCAACCAGTTCCCTTCGCCTCTCTGCTCTAAACCTCTGCAGATCAGGAGAGGCCGAAGGGTTACTGGGCCCTGGAGGAGGCTCACCTGTGGCCACTGAGTCGTCAAGCCTCTCTGGGGCCAGAAGGGCTTCACCTGGGGCCAGCTCCTGATGCACTGCCACAGGTGCAGGCTCTTCAGCATCTAGGCCTGGCCCCAGTTCAGCCGGCCCTGGAGGCGGGGACTCCTGTGCAGGCCGGGATTCCTCTGTTTCATCCTCCGAATCGGAATCCCAGGCCATCACACCATCCCCCCTCCCAGGCCCCCCCCTCAACCGAGGGTCCGGACCCGGCTTGCCGGGGTACGTCGCATGGAACTCTCGGAGGCAGGCAGGTGCGTGGACGTTGGCCGCTGGTTCCCAGGAACGGTCCTCCGGTCCGTACCCCTTCCAGTCAATGAGATACTGCAGCTTCCCCCTGCGGTATCGGGAGTCCAGGATGCGTTCCACCTCGTACTCAGGCTCTCCCCGAACCAACACTGGCTGCGGTCGGGGACGGTTCGGGTGGAACTCGTCGGGTGGGGCCACCGGACTCAAAAGGGACCTGTGGAAGACCGGGTGAACCTTCAGGGTTGCGGGTAACCGGAGACGAAATGCCACAGGAGAGACTTGGTCTACGATAGGGAACGGGCCGGTGAAGCGGGCGTCCAACTTCCGCGAAGTTCGAGAGGGGTGGAGGTGGCGAGTGGAGAGCCAAACCAGGTCACCGACGCGAAGTTCCGGCCCCACCTGGCGGTGGCGGTCGGCCTGGGCCTTGTACGCTTCCTTGGCCTGGTGCAGTTGCTCCACCAAAAGCTGTTGCTGGGACTGGAGCTCTTGAAGCCACTCCGTCACCGCCGGGACTGCGGATGTCGGCAGCACCTCTGGAAACAGCCGTGGATGATAACCATAACTGGCCTGGAACGGGGTCTGCTGGGTGGACGCATTCACCGCGTTATTGTAGGCGAACTCCGCCAATGCCAGGTGGTCGACCCAGTCATCCTGCTGGTAGCTGCAGTAACACCGGAGGTACTGCTCCAGCACCGCGTTCGCCCGTTCCGTCTGGCCATCGGTCTGTGGGTGGTAGGCTGACGAGAGGCAGACCTCCGTCCCGAGGGTCCGGTGTAGTGCTTGCCAGAACCGGGATGTGAACTGAACGCCCCGGTCGGACACCACGCGCTCAGGTAGGCCATGCAGGCGGAAGACATGCTGAAGGTACAGCTGAGCAGTTTCCTTGGCTGTGGGTACAGATGGACAGGGAGCGCAGTGCACCATCTTGGTGAAATGGTCGGAGAAAACCAGAAGGCAGGTACAGCCACGAGACGAGGGTAAGTCCACTACAAAGTCCAACGAAACCGTGTGCCAAGGGTGCGGTGGAACTGGCAATGGCTGAAGTAGGCCGGGGGGTCGCCCGGTAGGTCCCTTGGCGCGCCGGCAGACATCACAACCAGCAACGTAGCGAGCCACGTCAGCCTTCAGGCGGGGCCACCAAAACTCTCGACTGACCAGATGGGTGGTCCGATACCGTCCAAAGTGCCCCGCTGCTGGGGCATCATGGGCCATCCGGAGAACCTCCAGCCGTAGTGGCCCTGGCGGGATGTACAAACGACCGTGGTGCAGCAGAAGGCCCTGATGCAGGACCAGCCCCGGATACTGTGGGCTGGACCCTTCAGCCAGCTCCCGGAGTCGTTCCTGGGCCCAAGCGTCGACCCGCTGCTGTTCCCGCACCCGAACCTGCAGTGGCTGCGCCTCCTGGGTGGCCAGGAATGCAGCCGGAGGTAGGATCGTGGTGGGCTCTGCTTGCTGTACCGTGTCTGCGTTGTCGTCAGGTTTCCGGGACAGGGCATCCGCCTTCTGATTCTGAGAGCTAGGGATGTAGCGGATCCGGAACTGGAACCGGGAAAAGAACAACGCCCACCGGATCTGTCTTTGGTTCAGCTTGCGGGTGGTCTGGAGGTACTCCAGGTTCCGGTGGTCGGTTCTCACCTCCACCGGATGTCGTGCCCCCTCAAGATGGTGGCGCCAGACCTCAAAGGCTACCTTGATGGCCAGTAGTTCCCGCTCCCACACAGTATAGTTACGCTCCGCTGGTAGGAGCTGGCGGGAATAGAAGGCACAGGGTAAGAGTGGCGCTTCAGGACCAATCTGTTGAGACAAGACGGCACCGAGAGCCGTACTGGAAGCGTCGGTCTCCACCACAAAGGGTCGAGAGGGGTCAGGATGTTGTAAGATTGGTGCCCTCTGGAAACAGGCCTTCAACCCCTGAAACGCCTCCTCTGCCTCCTTGTCCCAGGAAAACGGCGTCTTTGGGCGCAGTAGCCGGGTCAACGGGGTGGTGCGATGAGCATAATCAGCGATGAAGGTCCGGTAGTAATTGGCGAACCCCAGGAAACGCTGTAGGTCCTTGCGGTTCCGGGGTGCCGCCCATTCTTGAACCGCTGTCACCTTCCCCGGGTCCATTTGCACCCCATCTGGAGAGAGCCGGTGACCAAGGAAGTCCACAGTCCGCTGATGGAACTCGCACTTGCTGAGCTTTGCGTACAAACGGTGCTCACGCAAGCGCTGCAGCACGGTCCGGACATGTCCCTCATGGCGAGCCGGGTCACGGGAGTAAATCAGTATGTCATCCAAATACACCACCACGTACTTGTCTAACAGGTCCTGAAACACGTGGTTGATGTAGCGTTGAAACACAGCAGGCGCGTTGCACAAACCGAAAGGCATAACCAAATATTCGAACTGCCCGTACCGGGTCCCAAACGCTGTCTTCCACTCATCCCCGGCTCGGATCCGAATCAAGTTGTAGGCCCCCCGGAGGTCCAGCTTGGTGAACACCTGTGCCCCTTGCACCCGCTCCAGCAGCTCCGAGATAAGGGGCAAGGGGTACCGGTCTGGGACGGTAATTTTGTTCAGGGCTCGGTAATCATGGCAAGGGCGGAGTTCCCCACATTTCTTCTTAACAAAAAGCACCGGCGCCGCGGTGGGCGAGGTGGAAGGCCTAATGAACCCACGCTCCAGGTTCTTGCGCAAGAAGTCCTGCAAAGCCTCGCGCTCTGGCTCTGTTAGGGAATATAAGCGACTCACTGGTAAAGGCGCTCCGGGTTGGAGGTCTATGCCGCAGTCAAAAGGCCGATGCGGCGGCAGCTGGTCTGCCCCCCGTTCCTCGAACACGTCCTGGTAGTCCTGGTACACGGCTGGGAGCGTGGGTGCTGCCTCCTCTGAGGGCGCGGCCGCCAGCGTTCCGGATTGAGCATGGGAACATGGGTCTGGGAAGTGCACGGTCCGTTTGACCCAGTCAATCTGAACGTTGTGGGCCTCCAGCCAGTCCATCCCGAGCACCAGGGGGAAGCGGGGCATAGAGGCAATGTCCAAAGTTCGCAACTCCCGGTGCTGCTGGAGACACAGGACCAGAGGCTGGGTCTCCTGAGTAACGGCACCTGAACGCAGAAGTCGTCCGTCAATCGCTTCCACCTGGACCGGTACTGGCTTGTTCCGAAGTGGCACCTGATAATGGGCGGCAAAAGCAGCGTCCATATAGGAGCGGGTTGCCCCTGAATCTACCAAAGCATGGGTGAGGATCCAGGGCCCACCTGGAGGGTATAAACGTACCGAAACCATAAGATGTTGCAAGTCCATTGGTGCGGGCCCATTCTGTACGGTTTGGGACCCCCGGTAGCTAGGGCCATCAGCTACTGGGGTTGGCGGTTTCCCTGCGGCTGGCGTTTCTCAGAGCAGGACCGAGCGAAGTGTCCACTTCCGCCACAGTAAAGACAGAGATTTCCATCCCGACGCCGCGCCTTCTCTGCGGGGGAAAGGCGTGGCCGCACTGCCCCGAGCTGCATAGGCTCCTCCGTTAAATCAGTTGTGACCGTGGGGCTGCCGGAAAAAGCTGGTGCCGTGAACTGGAAGTGTCGGCGACCCCGGGCCTGACGACGATCCTCCAACCGGTCGCCTATTTGTAGACTCCGTTGAATGAGAGTGTCCAGCGTGGTGGGGCGTTCCATTGTGGCCAACTGGTCCAGTACCTCGTCCGAAAGCCCTTCGAGATACTGGTCCCGCAGTGCCGAGTCATTCCAGGTCAAGTCCTGTGCCAACAGCCGGAACTCCGTGGTATATGTGGCCACCGTGGACTTGCCCTGTTTCAAATGCCGAATCGCCCGGTTGGCTTGACTCTCTTTCTGGGGGTTGCCGAACGCGGCCTCCAAACGATTGCAAAACCCCGTATAGTCTGCCAGCAAGGGGGAGTCTTGCCTGAGTAGCGGCAACGCCCACTTGGCCGCCTGGTCCTTTAACAAGCTAATCAAAAAGTGCACCTTGGTACGGTCGTCAGGAAAGTTCCGGGCTCGCCCCTGAATATACAGTTTGGCCTGGGCCAGGAACATGGGAAAGCTGGCCGGGGCTCCATCAAATTTCTCAGGCAAAGCCACTGGGTACTTGCCCGGAGCCGGGGCGTCGGCCCCAGAAGCCGGTAGGGCTTCCAAGCGTTGCTGAAGTGCCTCAACCGCGTCACTGAGCTGCTGCACGGTGTGAGACAAGGCCTGGTTCTCCTGGGCCAAAGCCACCAGTGCAGCCGCCTGTTCAGCCATGGCCTCTGGCTCTTCCCGAACGCACCCCGACGAAGGGGGAGTGCGGGAGGTGGCGGGAGCAAACTGTGCTGGTCCCGGGGGTAAGGTACCTTGGGTGTAGCAAAGTCCACACGAAGAGAGGCAAGGTCCGAGGCAGAGTGCCGGGCGGTGAACAGGAACGCTGGAACAGGAGGCTGTGCAGGGAACAGGAACACCGGATGGTCGGGAACAGGAGGCCGAGCAGGGAACAGGAGTACCGGATAGTCACGAGCAGGGATCACGAACGCAGGAAGGTCCGAAGCCAACAACGACGTTGCTCCCGCAACCTGGGGCCGGGCTGACTGGGCTTTTATCCTCTTCTAAGGCCGGGGGCGGTCCCGGCCCCCAGGAGCCCCGCCTCCTCTGGCCTTAAGGCGAGCACTCCTCCTGGGGGCAACCAGTTCCCTTCGCCTCTCTGCTCTAAACCTCTGCAGATCAGGAGAGGCCGAAGGGTTACTGGGCCCTGGAGGAGGCTCACCTGTGGCCACTGAGTCGTCAAGCCTCTCTGGGGCCAGAAGGGCTTCACCTGGGGCCAGCTCCTGATGCACTGCCACAGGTGCAGGCTCTTCAGCATCTAGGCCTGGCCCCAGTTCAGCCGGCCCTGGAGGCGGGGACTCCTGTGCAGGCCGGGATTCCTCTGTTTCATCCTCCGAATCGGAATCCCAGGCCATCACAGCCACCCTGGCTTCTTTAGGCACCTTCCATGTTTCCGTCTCATTGGTATTGCCTGAAGTTGTGCCTTTACTATCTCCCTCTTAACAAACTCCCAGCCATCATGAACTCCCTTTCCTTTTAGTATTACTGTCCATGGGATCTCACCCAGCACTTCCCTAAGTTTTATGAAGTCAGCTTTCTTAAAGTCAAGAAATTGAGTCCTAGTATGCTTGGCTGCTCCTTTCCGCTGTATAGTAAACTTCAGAAGAGCATGATCACTTGCGCCTAATGATCCTTCCACTTCTACCCCATTAACCAGGTCATCGACATTGGTTAGGACCAGATCTAAAATGGCTGTTCCTCTTGTTGCTTCTTCCACTTTCTGGACAATAAAGTTGTCTGCAAGGCCAGTGAGGAATCTCTTTGACCTTATGCTCTTGGCTGAGTTTGACATCCAACATATATCTGGGTAATTGAAGTCTCCCATTACTACTATCTCCCTTCCTTTTGCATGCTTGGCCATCTGTTCCATGAAGGCATCATCTATGTCCTCTGTTTGGCTTGGGGATCTATAGTAAACTCCCACAATGAGGTCACTGTTATTCTTCTCTCCCTTAATTTTGACCCAAATGCTTTCACTTTGGCTTTGAGGTTCTAAATCTTGGATCTCTTCACAGGTATACACATCCCTGACATATAACGCCACTCCTCCTCCTTTCTTGTCTGGTCTGTTTCTCTGAAATAGATTGTATCCCTCCATTTTTACATTCCAATCGTGGGACTTATCCCACCAGGTTTCAGTGATGCCTATTATGTCATATTTAGTTTGCTGTACCAAGAGCTCAAGCTCATCTTGTTTATTTCCCATGCTTTGTGCATTAGTGTACAGACATTGAAGTCCATTAGTCATTCCCCCGTGTCTCTTATTTAAGGATTTTTTCCTCCCACCACTAGGTCTGCTTGCTGTTTGCTCCATTTGGTCTATGACATTTGGATGATCATCTTCATCAATTGATAGACTCCTCCCTTCAGGAGCACTGTCTCCCTCCCCCACAATAATCAGTTTAAAGCCCTCCTGATGAGGTTTCTGAGTTTTTTGGCAAAAACATTCCTCCCAACCGTTGTGAGGTGCAGCCCTAGTATGAATAGTAAAATAGTATGAATAGTAAAATTATAATTATGGAATGGGACATCCCTATGTTCTTTGGAGGATGCTACATAAATTGAACTAGTTACATTAATATTTAGTCCAGATTATTTTTCTATTTCTAGAAAAATAGGTTGCTACACTAAGTGTCACACTTTTTAACAACAACAAAAAGAAGTGTCAGTACTGTGTACCCCTTGAGTACCCAGGGGGGGGGGAGCACTGCTCCTAGCTAAAAACATGATTGCAGTTTTAACCCCATTTACCTGGAAACAAGCCCTACATAGGTCAACAGGACTTTTAAATAGATATGGTTAATACTGCATTGCATATCAGAATACATCATAGAATCATAGAATCATAGAGCTGGAAGAGACCACAAGGGCCATCGAGTCCAACCCCCTGCCAAGCAGGAAACACCATCAGAGCACTCCTGACATATGGTTGTCACGCCTCTGCTTAAAGACCTCCAAAGAAGGAGACTCCACCACACTCCTTGGCAGCAAATTCCACTGTCGAACAGCTCTTACTGTCAGGAAGTTCTTCCTAATGTTTAGGTGGAATCTTCTTTCTTGTAGTTTGGATCCATTGCTCCGTGTCCACTTCTCTGGAGCAGCAGAAAACAACCTTACTCCCTCCTCTATGTGACATCCTTTTATATATTTGAACATGGCTATCATATCACCCCTTAACCTCCTCTTCTCAAGGCTAAACATGCCCAGCTCCCTTAGCCGTTCCTCATAAGGCATCGTTTCCAGGCCTTTGACCATTTTGGTTGCCCTCCTCTGGACACGTTCCAGTTTGTCAATGTCCTTCTTGAACTGTGATGCCCAGAACTGGACACAGTACTCCAGGTGAGGTCTGACCAGAGCAGAATACAGTGGCACTATTACTTCCCTTGATCTAGATGCTATACTCCTATTGATGCAGCCCAGAATTGCATTGGCTTTTTTAGCTGCCGCGTCACACTGTTGGCTCATGTCAAGTTTGTGGTCAACCAAGACTCCTAGATCCTTTTCACATGTACTGCTCTCAAGCCAGGTGTCACCCATCTTGTATTTGTGCCTCTCATTTTTTTTGCCCAAGTGCAATACTTTACATTTCTCCCTGTTAAAGTTCATCTTGTTTGTTTTGGCCCAGTTCTCTAATCTGTCAAGGTCGTTTTGAAGTGTGATCCTGTCCTCTGGGGTGTTAGCTACCCCTCCCAGTTTGGTGTCATCTGCAAATTTGATCAGCATGCCCTTGAGTCCATCATCCAAGTCGTTGATAAAGATGTTGAATAAGACTGGGCCCAAGACAGAACCCTGTGGCACCCCACTAGTCACTCTTCTCCAGGATGAAGAGGAACCATTGATGAGCACCCTTTGGGTCCGGTCAGTCAGCCAGTTACAAATCCACTGAGTGGTAGCATAGTCAAGACCGCCTTTTACCAGCTTCTTTACAAGAATATCATGGGGCACCTTGTCAAATGCCTTGCTGAAATCAAGGTAGACTACATCCACTGCGTTCCCTTCATCTACCAGGCTTGTAATTCTGTCAAAAAATGAGATCAGGTTCGTCTGACATGACTTATTTTTCAGAAATCCATGCTGACTATTGGTGATCACAGCATTCCTTTCTAGGTGCTCACAGATTGTTTGCTTAATGATCTGCTCCAGAATCTTCCCTGGTATTGATGTCAGACTGACTGGGCGGTAATTATTTGGGTCCTCTCTTTTCCCCTTTTTGAAAATAGGGACAACATTTGCCCTCCTCCAGTCTGCCGGGACTTCGCCTGTTCTCCAGGAATTCTCAAAGATGATTGCCAGTGGTTCTGAGATCACATCTGCCAGTTCTTTTAATACGCTTGGATGCAGTTCATCTGGCCCTGGAGACTTGAATACATCTAAACTAGCCAAGTATTCTTGTACTATCTCCTTAGTTATTCTGGGCTGTGTTTTCTCTACTGAATCATTTGCTCCAAATTCTTCAGGTCGGGCATTGTTTTCTTTATCGGAGAAGACTGAGGCAAAGAAGGCATTGAGGAGTTCAGCCCTTTCTGTGTCCCCTGTTTGCATTTCACTATCTTCTCCTCTGAGTGACCCCACTGTTTCTTTGTTCTTCCTTTTGCTACGAACATACCCATAAAAGCCTTTTTTGTTGCTTTTAACCTCTCTAGCAAGCCTGAGTTCATTCTGTGCTTTAGCTTTTCTGACTTTGTGTCTACACGTGCTGGCTATTTGTTTGAATTCCTCTTTGGTGGTTTCCCCCCTTTTCCATTTTTTGTACACATCCTTTTTTAATCTTAACTCCGTTAAAAGTTCTTTAGATAGCCACCCTGGCTTCTTTAGGCACCTTCCATGTTTCCGTCTCATTGGTATTGCCTGAAGTTGTGCCTTTACTATCTCCCTCTTAACAAACTCCCAGCCATCATGAACTCCCTTTCCTTTTAGTATTACTGTCCATGGGATCTCACCCAGCACTTCCCTAAGTTTTATGAAGTCAGCTTTCTTAAAGTCAAGAAATTGAGTCCTAGTATGCTTGGCTGCTCCTTTCCGCTGTATAGTAAACTTCAGAAGAGCATGATCACTTGCGCCTAATGATCCTTCCACTTCTACCCCATTAACCAGGTCATCGACATTGGTTAGGACCAGATCTAAAATGGCTGTTCCTCTTGTTGCTTCTTCCACTTTCTGGACAATAAAGTTGTCTGCAAGGCCAGTGAGGAATCTCTTTGACCTTATGCTCTTGGCTGAGTTTGACATCCAACATATATCTGGGTAATTGAAGTCTCCCATTACTACTATCTCCCTTCCTTTTGCATGCTTGGCCATCTGTTCCATGAAGGCATCATCTATGTCCTCTGTTTGGCTTGGGGATCTATAGTAAACTCCCACAATGAGGTCACTGTTATTCTTCTCTCCCTTAATTTTGACCCAAATGCTTTCACTTTGGCTTTGAGGTTCTAAATCTTGGATCTCTTCACAGGTATACACATCCCTGACATATAACGCCACTCCTCCTCCTTTCTTGTCTGGTCTGTTTCTCTGAAATAGATTGTATCCCTCCATTTTTACATTCCAATCGTGGGACTTATCCCACCAGGTTTCAGTGATGCCTATTATGTCATATTTAGTTTGCTGTACCAAGAGCTCAAGCTCATCTTGTTTATTTCCCATGCTTTGTGCATTAGTGTACAGACATTGAAGTCCATTAGTCATTCCCCCGTGTCTCTTATTTAAGGATTTTTTCCTCCCACCACTAGGTCTGCTTGCTGTTTGCTCCATTTGGTCTATGACATTTGGATGATCATCTTCATCAATTGATAGACTCCTCCCTTCAGGAGCACTGTCTCCCTCCCCCACAATAATCAGTTTAAAGCCCTCCTGATGAGGTTTCTGAGTTTTTTGGCAAAAACATTCCTCCCAACCGTTGTGAGGTGCAGCCCTAGTATGAATAGTAAAATAGTATGAATAGTAAAATTATAATTATGGAATGGGACATCCCTATGTTCTTTGGAGGATGCCACATAAATTGAACTAGTTACATTAATATTTAGTCCAGATTATTTTTCTATTTCTAGAAAAATAGGTTGCTACACTAAGTGTCACACTTTTTAACAACAACAAAAAGAAGTGTCAGTACTGTGTACCCCTTGAGTACCCAGGGGGGGGGGAGCACTGCTCCTAGCTAAAAACATGATTGCAGTTTTAACCCCATTTACCTGGAAACAAGCCCTACATAGGTCAACAGGACTTTTAAATAGATATGGTTAATACTGCATTGCATATCAGAATACATCATAGAATCATAGAATCATAGAGCTGGAAGAGACCACAAGGGCCATCGAGTCCAACCCCCTGCCAAGCAGGAAACACCATCAGAGCACTCCTGACATATGGTTGTCACGCCTCTGCTTAAAGACCTCCAAAGAAGGAGACTCCACCACACTCCTTGGCAGCAAATTCCACTGTCGAACAGCTCTTACTGTCAGGAAGTTCTTCCTAATGTTTAGGTGGAATCTTCTTTCTTGTAGTTTGGATCCATTGCTCCGTGTCCACTTCTCTGGAGCAGCAGAAAACAACCTTACTCCCTCCTCTATGTGACATCCTTTTATATATTTGAACATGGCTATCATATCACCCCTTAACCTCCTCTTCTCAAGGCTAAACATGCCCAGCTCCCTTAGCCGTTCCTCATAAGGCATCGTTTCCAGGCCTTTGACCATTTTGGTTGCCCTCCTCTGGACACGTTCCAGTTTGTCAATGTCCTTCTTGAACTGTGATGCCCAGAACTGGACACAGTACTCCAGGTGAGGTCTGACCAGAGCAGAATACAGTGGCACTATTACTTCCCTTGATCTAGATGCTATACTCCTATTGATGCAGCCCAGAATTGCATTGGCTTTTTTAGCTGCCGCGTCACACTGTTGGCTCATGTCAAGTTTGTGGTCAACCAAGACTCCTAGATCCTTTTCACATGTACTGCTCTCAAGCCAGGTGTCACCCATCTTGTATTTGTGCCTCTCATTTTTTTTGCCCAAGTGCAATACTTTACATTTCTCCCTGTTAAAGTTCATCTTGTTTGTTTTGGCCCAGTTCTCTAATCTGTCAAGGTCGTTTTGAAGTGTGATCCTGTCCTCTGGGGTGTTAGCTACCCCTCCCAGTTTGGTGTCATCTGCAAATTTGATCAGCATGCCCTTGAGTCCATCATCCAAGTCGTTGATAAAGATGTTGAATAAGACTGGGCCCAAGACAGAACCCTGTGGCACCCCACTAGTCACTCTTCTCCAGGATGAAGAGGAACCATTGATGAGCACCCTTTGGGTCCGGTCAGTCAGCCAGTTACAAATCCACTGAGTGGTAGCATAGTCAAGACCGCCTTTTACCAGCTTCTTTACAAGAATATCATGGGGCACCTTGTCAAATGCCTTGCTGAAATCAAGGTAGGCTACATCCACTGCGTTCCCTTCATCTACCAGGCTTGTAATTCCGTCAAAAAACGAGATCAGGTTAGTCTGACATGACTTATTTTTCAGAAATCCATGCTGACTATTGGTGGTCACAGCATTCCTTTCTAGGTGCTCACAGACTGTTTGCTTAATGATCTGCTCCAGAATCTTCCCTGGTATTGATGTCAGACTGACTGGGCGGTAATTATTTGGGTCCTCTCTTTTCCCCTTTTTGAAAATAGGGACAACATTTGCCCTCCTCCAGTCTGCTGGGACTTCGCCTGTTCTCCAGGAATTCTCAAAGATGATTGCCAGTGGTTCTGAGATCACATCTGCCAGTTCTTTTAATACTCTTGGATGCAGTTCATCTGTCCCTGGAGACTTGAATACATCTAAACTAGCCAGGTATTCTTGTACTATCTCCTTAGTTATTCTGGGTTGTGTTTTCTCTACTGAATCATTTGCTCCAAATTCTTCAGGTCGGGCATTGTTTTCTTTATCGGAGAAGACTGAGGCAAAGAAGGCATTGAGGAGTTCAGCCCTTTCTGTGTCCCCTGTTTGCATTTCACCATCTTCTCCTCTGAGTGACCCCACTGTTTCTTTGTTCTTCCTTTTGCTACGAACATGCCCATAAAAGCCTTTTTTTTTTCTTTTTTTTTTGCTTTTAACCTCTCTAGCAAGCCTGAGTTCATTCTGTGCTTTAGCTTTTCTGACTTTGTGTCTACACGTGCTGGCTATTTGTTTGAATTCCTCTTTGGTGGTTTCCCCCTTTTCCATTTTTTGTATACATCCTTTTTTAATCTTAACTCAGTTAAAAGTTCTTTAGATAGCCACCCTGGCTTCTTTAGGCACCTTCCATGTTTCCGTCTCATTGGTATTGCCTGAAGTTGTGCTTTTATTATCTCCCTCTTAACAAACTCCCAGCCATCATGAACTCCCTTTCCTTTTAGTATTACTGTCCATGGGATCTCACCCAGCACTTCCCTAAATTTTATGAAGTCGGCTTTCTTAAAGTCAAGAAATTGAGTCCTAGTATGCTTGGCTGCTCCTTCCGCTGTAAACTTGAGAAGAGCATGATCACTTGCACCTAATGATCCTTCCACTTCTACCCCACTATCCAGGTCATCAACATTGGTTAGGACCAGATCTAAAATGGCCGTTCCTCTTGTTGCTTCTCCCACTTTCTGGACAATGAAGTTGTCTGCAAGGCCAGTGAGGAATCTGTTTGACCTTATGCTCTTGGCTGAGTTTGACATCCAACAAATATCCGGGTAATTGAAGTCCCCCATTACTACTATCTCCCTTCCTTTTGCATGCTTGGCCATCTGTTCCAGGAAGGCATCATCTATGTCCTCCGTTTGGCTTGGGGATCTATAGTAAACTCCCACAATGAGGTCACTGTTATTCTTCTCTCCCTTAATTTTGACCCAAATGCTCTCACTTTGGCTTTGAGGTTCTAAATCTTGGATCTCTTCACAGGTATGCACATCCCTGACATATAACGCCACTCTTCCTCCTTTCTTGTCTGGTCTGTTTCTCTGAAATAGATTGTATCCCTCCATTATTACATTCCAATCGTGGGACTTATCCCACCAGGTTTCAGTGATGCCTATTATGTCATATTTAGTTTGCTGTACCAAGAGCTCAAGCTCATCTTGTTTATTTCCCATGCTTTGCGCATTAGTGTACAGACACTGAAGTCCATTAATCATTCCCCCGTGTCTCTTATTTAAGGATTTTTTCCTCCCACCACTAGGTCTGCGTGCTGTTTGCTCCATTTGGTCCATGCAGAGTTATAGAAAAGACAGACACCAAGTAACCCACCAACCCCCAAAAAATCTAATTAATCTCCAAAGAGATGTTTCTGGACACACTTTTAGTCTCTCATTAAAAAGATGATTTTGCACCTCTTCTTCCCATTTCAGAGTAATTGCAACATTTGTCCACTCAGATGCTTGTCAGCTTGGACCTTCCATACAAGTCAGCAGACAACGAGAGCATGGAAGGGGTTTAACATACAAATCAAAACATTCCTTTGCTGAAAACTATGATCTACAATATTCTTCTTTTGGAAGATCATTCTGGGGAGCCAACTAATTTATAACAGCTTGTAAACAGCAAGCCCAGTGTAACACACAATATATATATATATAATCTGAAGGACCTATTCTGAGGAGGCCTTTTCCTAGCACCCACCACAGACACGTTTGACAAGGGCCTTCTCGGTGGCTGCTCCCAGACTGTGAAACTCCCATCCCATCCACAGGAGTGTCTGCTTTCTGTTCCCCTTCTGCTTTTGTTTCACTAGCAGATACTTTCTGTATCCCAAGAGACCTTTGGCCACTCTGTTGAAGCAGGGTCTTGTGAGGGTGGGTGTTGTACTTCTGTGTGTGTGTGTGTGTGTGCGTGTGTGCACACACTTTTAAATGGCTTTAAGTGTTTTCAGTGCTTTTTTTTAATAGGGTTGCTTATATAATACTTTTTCATATCTATATTTATTGCACTTTGCTGTATCTGCTTTAGTTCATGCTGCCTTGGGTGCTGCACAGAGAGAAAAGTGAGGTATACATACATTTCACTTTTCTTTCAAGGTCATGTTCTAATGTTCCAGATGAAATATTCCAGATCCTACTGGATTGGACTTTTTAAAGAAAGGCAGATCACAAACCCAGATGCTTTCAGATTTTCCCAATTCAACACTGCAGACTTCAAGAATGGCTAATGCTCAACAGTACTGCACAACCAACAGCTTATGGGAGTTGGGAGCCATGTCATATTTCAACTTGCCCCTCTACTGCCGATAAGATCTGTGAGTAGCCTGTGTATCCAAAACAGCAGGACCTATGCACAATATGGATGTATCAGCATGCTTGAAATAACCCCAAAGTTTTCAGAAGTACCAAAACAAATTAGGGGGGGAACCATATGGGGGGACCCCCAAAACAGCCCAATGAGAACTAAGCATGCTCAGTGACCATGGAATGCTGACTGTAGTGGAACAAAATGAAAACTTGGGGCAAGCAGGGGGAGACAGGAAATGAAGAATGGAATAGATAGGATGAAATCTTCCACTTGTTGGAATGCATTGTTCAGCATAAAGCAGCTAAGTTCAAGCTTGCATAATTTGTTATGTGCCCACAAACAGGGTTACTAGTTCTCAAAGACCCCACAGCCTTGGTCCAGCAGAGCCAAACAAGGAAGATCAGTCTACCCCCCCCACCCTGCTCCCAGAATATCCAACAGTTTCCTAGCCTATGTTCACTACCGTTTGTTTTTCTGTTAATTATGGTCCCTTAATTGTGCATTTGACCTTCATTTTGTAATATTCTATTTAAGTTAAGTTAAGTTGTAAACCACTTTGAGATTTCCCCCCCCCTTTAAAAATATAAAGCAGAGTGATAGCCATGTGAGAAAATAAAATAAATGAGACTCGGTACACACACCCCATTACCTAAAGCAGCTTTTCACTACAATAATTAAGCAAATGGGAATGGGAATTCAATTCAGTTTGCCTTTGAAGGTAACACTCCGTAAGTCACACTTTACAAAGCAATAAACAGCCTGAAACTACAAATGATAATTTATGTTGGAAATGCAAAGAAAAAGAAGGTACTTTCTATCATATGTGGTGGACGTGTCCTAAAGTGAAAGACCTCTGGGGAAAGATATATAATGAGTTGAAAAAAATGTTGAAAAATACATTTATTAAAAAACCAGAAGCCTTTCTACTGGGAATAATAGGATTGGAATTGCCCAAAAAAGATGTTAGACTGTTTTTGTATGCCACTACAGCGGCAAGACTTTTATTAGCTAAAAATTGGAAATCGTAAGAGATACCAACAATAGAAGAATGGCAGATGAAGATGATGGACTTTTTAGAGCTGGCCAACCTGACTGGAAGTATCTGTGACCAGAAAGAAGAGGAGACACAAGAGGACTGGAAGAATTTTAAAGAATATTTGGCTAAATATTGTAACATAAGATAAAGAGAAATTTCTTGGAAGTAATAATTAGGCTTATGGATGAGAATATTAATAAGGGAGAAGAAGTTAGAAAATGAAAGAAGTTAATATTATTAGAAATATGAATTTGGAGAACTGCTAAACAGGTGATATAATGAAATTCAGTTAGAGGAGTTTTAAGGAAGTCAGTTAT
Source organism: Podarcis tiliguerta (assembly GCF_965153285.1). NCBI lineage: Eukaryota > Metazoa > Chordata > Lepidosauria > Squamata > Lacertidae > Podarcis > Podarcis tiliguerta. Next base: position 40,190,941 of record NC_139553.1, on the reverse strand, counting down.
CAATGTAATGAAATTAGGATTTGGAAGTAAAAATTCTTCTTTATGTGTTTTTCTTTGTTTTTGTGTATTGTAATGTTTTTCCTTTTCATGTTTCTTTTTTATGTGATAAATGTGAAAACCAATAAGAAAATTGGGGGGAGGGGGACAAAAGAGCAAAAAAATAATAATAAACAGCCTGAAACACAGATAGGGAGAAGGCTAAAATGCTCTGTGATTTGTTTTAGCTAGTTTTATCTTGATTAGCTGAAAAAAGCTCATGTGTTTTAATGATGCAAATGGCTTAGCAGTTTTAATTATTTCGACTGTTCTTGTGAGGGCAGCTAGTGTAGTTGCAGCTGGTGTGGTGCCATGTTGACCCAAAAGGAATGCTTCTGGCTGACTTGAAGGACAATGATTATCTGAGAGTTACTTCCACAAAATTTCTCAGATAACACATTAAAGCTGTGTACAGGCGGGAGGTCCGTGCTTCTCTTTCCAAAACACAAGATAGCCCTCAAAATTAATACTTCCCTGAGTTTTGCAATGCCGTTCTCCAGCCAAGTCCAAGTCCATATATGGGGGGGTAGAGTGTGCATAAATATGCATAGATTAGTAAAAGGAACATACAAAAGTACACTATATTATGGGAAACTGCCTTTCAAAAAATGTGTATGTTAGGAGAAATAAGCACTAAAGTGCCAGGGCATTTACATGCAACATACAGTTCGTCCCTTGGCTGCCTCCTGGACAATCGTATCTCCATGCTGTGAAAAGCTTTACTTGGAAGTACAGTGGTGCCTCGCAAGACGAAATTAATTCGTTCTGCGAGTTTTTTCGTCTTGCGAAGCACCGCTGTGCATTGACGGTTTCCCATAGGAATGCATTGGCGGTTTTTTAAAAAAGGCGCAAGACATTTTCGTCTTGCAAAGCAAGCCCATAGGGAAATCCATCTTCCGAAGCAACTCAGAAAATGAAAAACTCTTTCGTCTTGCGAGTTTTTCGTCTTCCGAGGCATTCGTCTTGCGAGGTACCACTGTATCTGCACAACAAGCTACTAAAAAAGGCACAAGAGCACAGTTGTGTCCACCCACACTTTTAAAACACATGAGTTTCTACACACAGAGAGAATCCTGGGAACTGTAGTTTGTGGAGGATGCTGGTCACTGCAGCTCTGCAATGGGTCAACTAACAACAACAGGAGGGCCAGAGCGTCCCAACTTCTGTATTACCAGCCTGGCCATGTCACTTATTTAAGTTAAGGGAAAGGACCATAGCTTTGTGCTAGAGAACATGGTTTTCATACAGTAGGTCTGACGTTCAACATCTCCACATAAGATGGGGGCATCCAGTCTGAAACTCTGGAGAGCCATTGCCAGTGAGCATAGACACCAGTGAGCTAAACAGACCAATGTTTTGATTTTGTATCCTATGTTCCCAAATCATGCTCTACTATCCATGTTTTCCACAAGAGGGAGTGTGGGTTCACTTTCCTGGCAGTTTCTGTTCTCATAAATATCATGATAATTTTATGACAACATTGACAATCACTCCTACTCAAAACACGCAAAAACACCACTTCCACAGCCATATAAACAACTAGACCATGGGTAGGCAAACTAAGGGCCGTGGGCCGGATCAGGCCCAATTGCCTTCTGGATCCAGCCCGCGGATGGTCTGGGAATTGCCGCATGGATCACCAGCGTGCACATTCTTTCCCTCTCCTTCCCTCTCCCTCCCATGGCGGCGGCAGCAGCGGCACCTCCTCCCTCCCTCCTCCTGGCTTCTCCCTGCCCTGCCTAGAGGAGGAAGGGGGCTGGGCTTTGTTGGTGCCAGCAGCAGCAGCGCTTGAGTGGCCGCCATTTTAAGCAGCCCCTCTCCGGAGCCCTTTCATGCTCTGTGCCGCCACCAGCCCCTGATGCTCGCAAGACACAGGTAAGCAGCCACCAGGGCTTGTGGTGCTCTTGCATCATTTCCCCCAAAAAAATATTGTCCAGCCCCCAACAAGGTCTGAGAGACAGTGGATCGGCCCCCTGCTGAAAAAGTTTGCTGACCCCTTAACTAGACTCAACAGCACCCTAAAATCAGGTCACTAGGCCCAATGTTTTGAATTAGAGACACTCTGAAGCTCTCGGCAAGACTGGGCTAGTACTGTACAAATAAACCAGATGTGTCCTCCATATGTTGCTATAAACTACAGCTCCCTTCAGTCCCAGCGAGAATAGCCAGTGGCCAGAGAAGATGGGAGTTGTAGTTCAGCAGCAGCATCTGGAAGCCCAAATGTTCCCCACGCTTTATAACACATATAAATATTTTTCCAAACACAAACAAGGGAGGGATGAATTGTCTCCCCCCTGCTAACTATTCTGACTAAACATCACTGGAAATCTGAGAGAGAATTGTTTTGAAGAGACGCATCTGTTGAATAATACTTCTCTGCCCTTGAAGCATTTTTAGTGGACAAATAAGTGAGATAAAAATACTGGCTAACTAGCCAGCATTCCCAGACCTGGTGCCCTCCAAATATTTTAGATTCTAACTCCCAGCACGGTTATCCGGTTGGGGAAGACCTCAGTGCGAGAAGTGAACATCCCACCAGATTTAACCAGACTTAATACTGGTCCACCGGGCCGCTGAGATGCCTTCCAAATGTCAAGCAATTTTCTTAAAAAGATAAGAAAAGCATCTACACCTTCTTACACATTCTTTCATTTCTCACGGTCATTTTGTGCTTCTGTGAACTTCCAGAGGTTCATTGAGACATTTCTATCAATATCCTTTTCTCTGGCCAGCCAGGTTTCTGCACCACTCAGTCAACCCTAATCCCAAGTATAGCTATGGCAAATAATAATAATAATAATAATAATAATAATAATAATAATAATAATAATAAATTTTATTTATATCTCGCCCTCCCCAGCCGAAGCCGGGTTCAGAGCGGCTAACAACAGTAAAATGATAAAACATTCTAAAATCATTTCATTATAAAATTAATTCCAATCAAATTAATGGCAACCATTGGGCTAGAAGTTCTGTGAGGATTGCCAAAGGAGGGAGGCAGGCTGTGCCCTGCCCAAAGGCCTGGTAGAACAGCTCTGTCTTGCAGGCCCTGCGGAAAGATGTTAAGTCCCGCAGGGCCCTAGTCTCTTGTGACAGAGCATTCCACCAGATCAGAGCTACAGCCGAAAAAGCCCTGGCTCTGGTTGAGGCCAGCCTAGCCTCTCCGTGGCCTGGGACCTTCAAGATGTTTAAGCGGCCGGGTAAGCCCGGGTTGGTTTCGGTCTGATAAATGCACGCATCCCTGGAGGTCAGCGCAGAGCCTCCAAGTGTCCCAATTTTCCAGCAACATCCCTGATTTAGAGAAGACGACTTCGGTTTCTGATTTCCAACTTTTCCTTAGGATGTCCCTATTTTCATTGGAGAAATGTTGGGAGGGTATGAAAGAGGTCCCTCCCATGTGTCTGCGGCAGTGTTTATCAAGTTTTTTTCCAACTGTGGCCCCCTTCCAACCTTGATTCCATCCTGTGGCATCCCTGTCCTACAGAAGGTAGCTATTTAATTTTTTTGTTTGTAAGCAGAACAGCACCCCACACACTAACACTGCTGCAGCCACATACCTTGTCGGTGACAAATGAGATGCAGATGGCTTGGTGCATGAAGTGGAAGGAAACAGAAGTAACATTGCTGCAGAGTGCACATGGTGATGCATCCACTGGGAAGCACGGTCACTTCTCTGTTCCCTCTAGGTCTCTGTTTTCTATTTAATTCGCTTCTCTGTTTTTTGTTTTGTTTATTCTCAGTCTCTTCTCTATTTTCTTCACTTTTCATTTTCCTCTGTGGTCCCCCAGTCTCATGCCATGGTCCCCCATTTATGCAATTTTCGCCTGTGGCCCTCTTGGAATATGGCCCCCATGTTGGAAAACACTGGTCTATGGGTAGAAAAACCACATGGCTGACATTTGATTTGCAGGAGGACTTGCTACTTCTTAGCACGGGTTGTAAAGGTCCCTCATCCCTTCTGCTGCTATGGGGCCAATTGCAGCCTCAGTCTGCAACTAGCACAGTTCCCCCAAGTGCAATTTGAAAATGTTAAGAGCTGTTTTCTTGAAAGCTGCACCCACACAGCCATAACTAGTCCCCAGGACTGTGTGTGTTTTCCCAGACATACCTGGGATTCGTCCGTTGGAAATAGTGTCTGGGCAGAATTTCTGAAAATTGGTAAAAATTTCTGGGGAAATCTAGGTGTATGGTAACCCATGTTGGAAGTGTTTTTGGGTGAATTTCCTTAAAAACAGCTCTTTTTTTTTTTTTGCCCCCCAGCCAAAAAAAAAAAAAAAGGCTAAACTTTGTCAAAAATTTTGCTCAACTTTTGTGTCCGGATTTTCACTTTTTGAAATATGGCAATCCTTGGAGTCCCTTCCAGTTCTACTGTTTGATGATTCTATGACTAATCCTGCAGCAATTCACCCTCAATGAAAACACAAATTCCATGGATAATTATTTATGCTGAAAAGGAAAGCATGCTGGGCTATGTATATATGTATTTTGCCCATGTTAGGCAAAAAGATTCCTACATTGCAAGGAGTTGAACTAGATTACCTTTGTGTTCCCTTCCAACTTCCAACAATTTTATGAGCCTTACACTGCAAGCCTCTGCATGTCTACTCAGAAGTAAGTCCCATTTAACTCAATGCAGCTTACTCCCAGGTAACTTGGTAAAGGCTGCATTCCTGCACACTGCAATCCTAAGCATTTTTACTCAGAAGTAAATCCCATTGAGGTCAATAGGACTTGTTGTTGTTGTTGTTGTTCATCTTTCCCCTGACAGGGAATCAATGCAGGTTACAGCTAAACTTTTATTTCATTCCATTTATCTGTCAAAGGTGATGTACTTAATCCCTTCCATCGCACATTTCTTCCTCAAAACAATCGTGTGAGGTAGGTTAGGCTGAGCAATTGTAATTGGCTCAAGGTGACCATGTGAGCTCTACAGGTCAGCTGTAATTTGAGCCTGATATCTGAGTATATTAGTATGTGTGTTCGGAAGGCAGGGACAGCAAAGAGCTCACATAATGATTATTTCCAGTAATGAAATAGGAAGGCTAGAAGGGGTCAGCAAACTTTTTCAGCAGGGGGCCGGTCCACTGTCCCTCAGAACTTGTTGGGGGCTGGACTATATTGGGAGGGGGATGAACAAATTCCTATGCCCCACAGATAACCCAGAGATGCATTTTAAATAAAAGGACACATTCTACTCATGTAAAAACACACTGATTCCCGGACCATCTCTGGGCCAGATTTAGAAGGCGATTGGGCCAGATCCAGGCCCTGGGCCTTAGTTTGCCTAGCCATGGCTAAAAGCATGTAACCTCTTGAAATTTCCAGAGGGCGCTAAACACTATGACTTGATTTTTTGTGTTTCTTTGTGTGGTGAATACAGTCATACCTCGGGTTACAGATGCTTCAGGTTGCGTTTTTCCGTGTTATGGACAGCCAAAACCCGGAAGTACCGGAACAGGTTACTTCCGGGTTTTGGCGGTCGCGCATGTGCAGAAGCGCTAAATCGTGCTTTATGCATGCGCAGAAGTGCCAAATCGCAACCCACACATGCGCAGACACTGTGGGTTGTGAACGTGGTAGTTGGGAAGGAGTTATATAACTTGTTGAGTCCTGTTTTATGCCTCTTGTTACATTGCTGGAATAAAAATAAAATAAAAGTTAATTTGTTCACATTTTCCTTGTCTGGAGTGTAACATTGACTCTTGATTCTTCGGTAAAGTCCAGCCTAGAACTGGTCTAAGCTCTGGCTGGATTCCCCTAAAATTATTTTTATTTATTTCAACAACCGGTACACTTAAACTGATATAATTATGGGGTCTGAACTTACCACAACTGTCCAGAAAGCAGAGTTTGGAGTCGCAGTGGATAGCTCAAAGAAAGTGTCGACTCAGTGTGTGGTACCTGTCAAAAAGGCAAATTCCATGTTAGGGATAATTAGGAAAGAGGTTGAAAATAAAAACGCAAACAGTATTATAATACTGTTATACACATCTATGGTGCAATCACATTCCGAATCATTCTGTTGTGATTAAAAAGGTAAAAGGTAAAGGACCCCTGACAGTTAAGTCCAGTCGCAGACGACTCTGGGGTTTCGGCGCTCATGTCGCTTTACAGGCCAAGGGAGCTGGCGTTTGTCCGCAGACAGTTTTTCCGGGTCATGTGGCCAGCATGACTAAGTGGAACACCAAAACCAGAGCAGCGCATGGAAACACGGTTTATCTTCCCGCCGGAACGGTACCTATTTATCTACTTGCACTTTTCGGCATGCTTTCGAACTGCTAGGTTGGCAGGAGCAGGAACCGAGCAACAGGAGCTCACCCCGGTGCGGGGATTTGAACTGCCAACCTTCTGATCGGCAAGTCCAAGAGGCTCAGTGGTTTAGACCACAGCGCCACCCGCGTCTGTTGTGATTACTGTACCTTAAAAAAGGTTACTGTAGGGAATGTTATTGAAAAGAACAACCCAAATCATCAACTTGCTGGAACAACTCTCCTATGAGGAAAGGTTACAACATAGTAATAATAAAAAAATTAAAGGAAAGGAAAGGTTGGAACTTCTTAGTTTAGGAAAAAAGATGGGTGAGTGGGGTATATAAAATAAAGGTATATAAAATAGTGAATGATGTGAAGGGGATAGAGAGATAATTCCATTCTTCTTTCATAATACTGGAATACCCTGGTCATCCATTGAAGCAGAATGGTAGAAGCATAATAGACAAAAGGAAGGAGATGTGCTTTATAAGTTGTCCTACGATGCTTCCTCCCATGTAATTGCATTACAGTGGTACCTCGGGTTAAGTACTAAATTCGTTCCAGAGGTCCGTTCTTAACCTGAAACTGTTCTCAACCTGAAGCACCACTTTAGCTAATGGGGCCTCCTGCTGCACCCGCGCCACCACAGCACGATATCTGTTCTCATCCTGAAGCAAAGTTCTTAACCTGAAGCACTATTTCTGGGTTAGCAGAGTGTGTAACCTGAAGTGTATGTAACCTGAAGTGTATGTAACCCGAGGTACCACTGTATTACCGTTTGGAGAGGCCCCCTTGCATTATAGCGCAACAAAAGTGGGAAGGGGGAAATAAATGGGAACATTTGTGATATAAAAATTTGCAAAGATCTCAGCAGGAAGTTGCAGGACACACACTGATTGGAAATGAAGTAGCAAAAGCCAAAACGTATGCAGGCTTTTGAATGCTATTGAAAGTGGGATAGTGTATAACCACTCCAATACCACAGAGTGCACGAATCATCATGAATGAGTAATAAAAAGGATTTCTGAAAAGACTCTTAACTGCAGCTCTACTGCCTCTGAGGAACTGGCACTAGAATCTCACTTCAGGGTGAACATTTTTAGAATCAGGCTGAAAACATGAACTCCTTAACCTGAAACCAAGTCCTCATTGGCAGTATGACTCCTAATAAATGTGCACTTATTAAATGTGTTTGTTTATATTTCTGGCAACTCTTTTCTAGTCTTCTCTGAACATCTCACATGGGAAACTATGAGCTTCAGGAAACTAGTTAAGGCTTATCTGCTCTTTTTAGTTGTTTTATAGATAGTTACTCATTTCATTTCACTTTTAATTTTTATACCGCCTTTCTATATTACTACACACAAGGTGGTTTACAAGCTGAAGAAACAACAAAACAGACAGCAGAGATCACACACATAATAACAGTTAGTACCAATACCCAAAAGTTACAATAACTTTAAAATGAATGACTTATATCAAATAAAGCAATATTCAATAATCCATTAGAATATAATAGTAAACAGTAAAATAAAGTATCAGTAAAATATAATTAAACAGTTTACACTTTTCAGTTAAAATAAAGAACTACTATGGAAGGACAGATCCTGAAGCTGAGGCTCCAATACTTTGGCCACCTCATGAGAAGAGAAGACTCCCTGGAAAAGACCCTGATGCTGGGAAAGATGGAGGGCACAAGGAGAAGGGGACGACAGAGGACGAGATGGTTAGACAGTGTTCTTGAAGCTACAAACATGAGTCTGACCAAACTGCGGGTGGCAGTGGAAGACAGGAGTGCCTGGCGTGCTCTGGTCCATGGGGTCACGAAGAGTCGGGCACAACTAAATGACTAAACAACAACAACAAACTAAAATCAATAAAAAATAACAGCAAGTCATGATGCATAAAACACCACAAAACATAGAACGCTATGTAAAAGGATCAAATTGAGAAACAAGGACTCACAACTTTGTTTTAAAAAAAACCAAAAAAATCTGCTGTTCTCAAAATCATAGTCTGGGGAAAGCTGCTAGGACTGGAGGGTGGGGCAAGGCAGGTGGAAAATGCCACTGCCTGATTAACTGCAGGAAATCACTTTCTCTAGAATTTTCTTTCTTTAGAAATGTGCTTCAGGGAAATCCAAAGCTCTGGATCAGGCTTGTAAACCTAATCTTCATTAGTGCTACTTTTTCAGGGCTTGAAGAGAATCCGGATTCAGTCTGTATTTCAAGGTGAACTTCCCAGGTTCATATTTCCTTGGTTTGGCTTCTTCATCAGGTACTTTCTTCAGCCACCTGGACATACATTTGTGGTAAATCAGGTGTGGTAGATGGACTTACTTCCTGGGCAGCTAGTTCACTGCCTCCTCTTGTCTCTTTCCTGAACTTTGGCACTTTGAAAAATTGTGTACACATCTAACACCTTGATGCCTTAATGAAAAATGGAGGGGGGGATATAAATTCTAAATATTTATCCTCCCTTTCTCCCTCAAAGGTAGACCCAAAGTTTTACACACACACACACAAATCTGTTAAAAGTATCAAATCAAGTTCACTAATAAAACACCAATAAAAAATTAAAATATAAAAGCTGCAAAAGGTAATGGCTGGCTGGAAACTACATACAACAGTAGAATAACTCATATACTAAATTACATTACAGTGGTACCTCGGGTTACATATGCTTCAGGTTACATAAGCTTCAGGTTACAGACTCCGCTAACCCAGAAATAGTACCTCAGGTTAAGAACTTTGCTTCAGGAGGAGAACAGAAATCGTGCTCTGGCGGCAGCAGGAGGCCCCATTAGCTAAAATGGTATCTCAGGTTAAGAACAGTTTCAGGTTAAGAACTGACCTCTGGAACGAATTAAGTTCTTAACCCGAGGCACCACTGTAAAGTCAGGATCCAAAGACAGCTGAAAAATAACCAGAGAACATTAGCCAAAGAATTCTGGAAGACCTGAAAGGAATCCAGTAAAAGGACTTTCCACATTTCTTCCAGAAGGTGTCACAAAGTTAGTGCCACTTCTGAAAAGGATGATAGAATCGTAGAATTGTAAAGCTGGAAACCCCTGAAATGCAGGTATCATGCAGCGCAGGAAACATGTTTCTGGATACACTTGCCAAAAATGTGGTTCACCCGCCCTGATGTGTATAGGGACCCTTCTACTCATTTTGGAGTGGGGTCCTGGGCTTCTGCCTGCACTACTAGGAGTGTAGCCTGAATTATGGTGCTGAAGGAGACTCTTAAGAGTCCCATGGACTGCAAGAAGATCAAACCTATCCATTCTCAGTGTTCCCCAACCTTGGGCCTCCAGCTGTTTTTGGACTACAATTCCCATCATCCTTGACCACTGGTCTCGAAGGAAATCAGCCCTGAGTGCTCACTGGAAGGACAGATCCTGAAGCTGAGACTCCAATACTTTGGCCACCTCATGAAAAGAGAAGACTCCCTGGAAAAGACCCTGATGTTGGGAAAGATGGAGGGCACAAGGAGAAGGGGACGACAGAGGACAAGATGATTGGACGGTGTTCTCGAAGCTACCAGCATGAGTTTGACCAAAGTGTGGGAGGCAGTGGAAGACAGAAGTGCCTGGCGTGCTCTGGTCCATGGGGTCACGAAGAGTTGGACATGACTAAATGACTAAAGAACAACAACAACAAAAGCCCCACTGAAATCAAATGGGTTGACACACCACCTGTGTAGTTGTGCATAGGATTGCCTCCATCAGCTTTTCATGTTGAAACTGGGGCAGAATTTGAGCAATAGGAAATGCTTTCTCTAGCATCAAGCCCAGGAATGCAGATGTGTGTGGGCGTAGAGGGTGGGAGCATATTCAACAGAGCATAGGAGCCAACTCCTAGGTCCTGAGGTCCCTTTGCCCTCCCCCCATAAAATAATTGAAGGGGCCATGGTCCCCCAAAGTTTAGGGGCATTGTCATTCAAATGGTGTGTGTGCGCTGTGTCTTGTGATTAGTTATGCAGGGTGGGGTTACCTGCCCCCCAAAAAATATTTTATTCAAGTTAGCACCCTTGCAACAGAGTGAAAGGTTAGAGGGCAAAGGCTGTAAGAAACCATCATAAAGAATGAAAAATATTTCACACTTATATCCATTTCATTAGATTTAATTTTAATTAAAATACTAGCATCCTTGCTGTCTTGCAATTTTGCAAAGTCTGGTAATGAACTTCAGAAATTGCAGGGTGCTCATTTATTTATTTAAAGTATTGTTTAAATACCATCTGGGGGGGTTATAAAAAAAGAAAAAGAAAAAACCTTCTCAAAGCAGTTTACAAAATGAAAACCTGAAGCAGTAATGTAGAAAGTTTTAAATATGAAATAATATACAAAATAGCAAAATTAAACTATACATATATATATATATGAATGATTTGGAACACCATTTTTATGCTGTTGATAGAACTACATTGCGTTACAGTACGAGATTATTATTTCGGTAGAGAGGAGTAGAGCAAAATAACAAATAAAAGTCAACAAAATGGGTGCGTTTTGACTTAATTGTGCATTGCATAAAATGCAGTACAGGTGGTCATCTATACGCAGAAAGTCCCAGGTGGGGCTGGGAGAGAACCTTGTCCAAAATCCCACACAGCTGATGCCCTTCTGTGGGGCAACACCGAGCCGCCTTGACTCTCCGTAAAGCAGCGTCTTCTGTAACCGTAGCCATATCAATATACTTTTTAACCCCTTAAGAAAAAGATCTGCCAAATTCATGGACAATAGGGATAGAGGGGTCGGAAATTCCCTGTTTTTATCCCTGCTCAGGTGCACCCCATCCATCGTCTTCAGAGAAAGATGGTCGAGATTCTAGAATCGGACCGCCTGGAAAGTAGGCACCCTTTACAGTAATAGTTTCTCCGACAGAACTTTCGAATCTGTCAAGCCACCCTTGGGATAAAAAGCAACTCAACTCATCTGGCTGGTAGATTGCACCTCGGGCGGGATGCTACATTATCCGGAAGCGGTTGCTATTTGCGTTCTTCTTCCCAGGGGCCGCCTCGCACCCCCACCCCACCCCCAGAGGCCAAGTACCTGCCCAGGGACATTGCCGCGCCCGCCCATGAAATATAATACGGGCGTTGTCCGCTCCAATAAAACTCGGCGTCGTGCGATGGGCGGCTAGTAACTATGGAGAGCGCTTGCTCCTCCGCTGCCCGCGCCCGACACTCACTCACCTCTTTCTTCATCGACAGCATCCTAGGCAGCCGGAGCCCCGACGAGGGACACCACGGTGAGCGGCGCGGGAGGAGGAAAAGGATACGGTACCGGGGTGATCAGTGACGGGGGCGCCCTCCTTCCAACTTGCCCCGTCCATCAAGATGGAGAACACGGGTTTTAGGGAGACCCCAGGAATGCCACTGGGCCCAGGGGGACTGAGTCGGGGGGGGGGGCGTTTCTGTCCAGCGTTGCAGGCAGAGAACTCCAGTGTGGGAAAGTTGCTAGAATTCTGATCTCGTGGGGGGGGGGGCAAACCTGTGCGCTCATCTCCACCTGCACCTGTTTAGCCTGAGCCGTTATCGCCGCAGCCCTAAACGTAAATCCTAAACATCTTTGCAGCCAAGTTACTCCATCAAAAGAGAACTTTACCTCCGCGTCCCCCATACCTTACGTAAGCGCAAGTGAGGCTTCAGCATTACTTTATTCGGTGTTGTCGGGGTTTGCGAAGACTTTAAACACACCAAAAACTGTCCTATATCCTGCCCTGACTGACATACATCACTTTTAGTTCCAAGCCTAAATTTTACTTTACTTGCCTATTTGCCGTGGGGGGGGGGGGGGTTAACTAGCCTTTCTTCTATCCCGCGGAACTCCCCGAGGCTTTACTTCCAAGTAAACGGAGCTGCGGCGGGAGGGGGGGTGTTGCGGCGTGCGCTTTTTCAGGACGCGATCCTGACGCCCGTTTCACTCTCCGTAGTGACTCTCCAAGGGCAGGCACGGACGCGATTCTTACCTCGCCTCTACCCCTCCACTCACGAAAGTTCTCCTTTTCCCCTCCTGCAAGCCGGAGACCCCGTCGAGCCGCCGAACCCACCCCAGGCCCATCCGATGGCGGAAAAAATGGCCCCAGAACTCCCGGCGGGGAGCGGCGCGGACCAGGGGAAGGGAGGAGAGGAAGCTGGAGGGAGAGGCGCTCGAAACATCCCGGCGCAGAACGCAGCCCGCAACGCCGTCGAGGCTCCTGGGCCCGCGCCACCGAGGAAGCGCCGCTACCGGACAACCTTCAGCGACTCCCAGCTGGATGAACTGGAGCGCGCCTTCCGCACGTCCCACTACCCCGACGTGGGCACCAGGTAGGCTAGGTGCGCCTTCGGTAGCGGGAAGGACAGGTGTGTCCCCATCTGCACTATCCGTCTAAATACCGCGTTGGGACTGTAGTTTCATCCTTAAACGAAAGTGCCCAAGATTGGGGGAGGAGAGCCACGTGCTTCAAAAGTATGTTGCGGGTCTGCTCTAAGTCTGGCTTTGCGGTCTATATTGTCGGCGCTAACAGCCTCTCGCCAGGGTTTCAGGCGGAACGTTCCCATCTCCTACTCGGAGACGCTGGGGCAGCGCCGGATTTAGGGCGGTATGGGTGGTTCCCTTGCACAGGGTGAAGAGTCGAGAGGGCATGCAAACATAATAATAATAATAATAATAATAATAATAATGCCTATACAGTGGTATCTCGGGTTAAGAACTTAATTCGTTCCAGAGGTCCGTTCTTAACCTGAGACTGTTCTTAACCTGAAGCACCACTTTAGCTAATGGGGCCTCCTGCTGCCACTGTGCCGCCACTGCACGATTTCTGTTCTCATCCTGAAGCAAAGTTATTAACCCGAGGTACTATTTCTGGGTTTGTGGAGTCTGTAACCTGAAGCGTAAGTAACCCAAGGTACCACTGTATCTATACAGGTACGTACTGAGAAGATCCAATTTTTTTATTAAAAAAAACTGTACAAAAAGAAATTGTTGTGAAAATGCAAAGGTTCCTAGTTCAATTCCTGGCATTTCCAGTTACTGTGGTACCTCTGGTTACAGACACTTCAGGTTAAAGACACTTCAGGTTACAGACTCCACTAACCCAGAAATAGTACCTCGGGTTAAGAACTTTGCTTCAGGATGAGAACAAAAATCGTGTGGTGGTGGCGTGGCGGCAGCGGAAGGCCCCATTAGCTAAAGTGGTGCTTCAGGTTAAGAACAGTCTCAGGTTAAGAACGGACCTCCAGAATGAATTAAGTTCTTAACCTGAGGTACCACTGTAAAAGGATTTAGCGATGTGATGGGGATGCCAGTTAGATATTTCAAGGGAAAGTTTAATTATGATAAAAGTGTGTATTGGCAATAAGTAATATGAAATCAAAATATGGAATAGACGGGAGGTTGGGTCTTTAGTGTTAAGACCAATTTATGTTTTATTGTTTGTTAAGAAAATAATGTGTCTATGGTTATTCCTGTGTGCAAATTTGGTATTTGTGTTTTTTTCTTTTTTCTTTATCAATAATAAAAATTCATTCTGGAGGTCTGTTCTTTTTATTATTATCAAGTTCTTAACCTGAGGTACCACTGTAAAAGGATTTAGAGATGTGATGGGGATGCCCATTAGAACTGGTTAGAGCCAAAAATAGTAGGCAAGGTGGATAAACAGTACAGTTCCCTATGTTTTATATGAAAAGGTTGTTTATTGCATCACTCATTCCCCTGCTCATCTTGCTAATGCCTCTCTGTTGCTCTCCACTCCACCTCACAGTGTACCTTGTTCAGCAATTGCTTATCAGGTGCAAGCCAGCCAACCATTATAGTTGGGGCATGTCACTCATTCCACACCTGTAACAAATTGGTCTTTTAGTGTGGTAGCACCTACACTTTGGAACTCCCTGTCTATTGATGTCAGCTGCCTTTGCTGTATGCTTTTTTTTTCCCAGCACCTGCTTAAAACATTTATGTTTAGGTGAGCCTATCCAGACACACAGATGCTGACACTGTGGCCTTAAAAATCCATAACTAAAACAAGCAATGAAACAAACAATTACCGTATTTTTTGCTCTATAAGACTCCCTTTTTGCCTCCTGAAAAGTAAGGGGAAATGTGTGTGCATCTTATGGAGCAAATGCAGGCTGCACAGCTATCCCAGAAGCCAGAACAGCAAGAGGGATTGCTGCTTTCACTGCGCAGCGATCCCTCTTGCTGTTCTGGCTTCTGAGATTCAGAATATTTTTTTTCTTGTTTTCCTCCTCCAAAAACTAGGTGCGTCTTGTGGTCTGGTGCGTCTTACAGAGCAAAAAATATGGTATATAAAGCATAACTAGAGGTGCCATCTGGAGGTGGAGGGAGGGATGGACCATGGACCCCCAATATTTTCAAAGAGGGAGTCAGCCCGCCCAAAAAATGCCACAGCGATCCTCAGGTTTCTCTTACACACAGCAGTGGTATTAGGAAGTCATTAGCTTGCACCAGACCCAGTTTTCTGAATGCACGTTTCTTTGCCCAAGCTGCTTCAGGTTGTGGTAGATGTTCTCCTGGAGACACCTAGCCTGGTAGAAGCTGTTCCCTGGTTCTGCTGGATCTCTCAGCAGCTTTTGATACCACTGACCATGGTATCCTTCTGGATCACCTAGAGGAGTTGGGAGCTGGGGGTACTGTTATGCAGTGGTTCTGCTCCTTCCTCCTAGGCTGTGTCCAGAAAGTGATATTGGGGGTGAGTGGTGCATGCTCTGGTTATCTCCTGCTTGGACTACTGCAACACACCTTACATGGGGCCACCGGTGGAGGAAGAGGAGTGCGGGGGAGCGCACCGCCCTCCACAGATCGATCCTGGTGGGGTGCCATCACCTGCACTGGGTGCCACGCCACCGGGATGCGCACCAACCCCGCCCCCGCCTTCTCTCCGCCCCCCGGTGCCAGAGCATGAAGCTCCACCACTGCATGGGGCTACCTATGAAGGTGACATGGAAACTACAACTACCGTATTGTTTTGCTCTATAGGACGCACCCAACCATAGGACGCACCTAGTTTTAGAGGGGGAGAACAAGGGGGAAAAAATTCTCTCCCTCTCTACGCAGCACCCCTTCAGCAAAGCGGCAGGAGAAATGGAGCCCCTTCCATTTTTTCTCCTGCTTCGCTGAAAGGGTGCTGCGCAAAGAGGGAAAGCTGTGCAGTGCCTCTCCAGTGATGCAAAGTCAGGAGAGCAAGAGGGATCGGTGCGCACCGACCCCTCTCACTCTCCTGGCTTCAGCGAAAGCAACGCGAAGCCTCTGGAGCACGGATGGAGCACTCCCTCTGCACTTCAGAGGCTTTGCGTTGTTATTGCTGAAGCCATGGAGCCTGCATTCACTCCATAAGAGACACACACATTTCCCCTTACTTTTTGGAGGGGGGAAAGTGCATCATAGAGTGAAAAATACGGTAATCCAGAAAGCGGCAGCTAGCCTGGTGACTGGGAGTGGCCACCAAAACCATATAACACCAGTCCTAAAGGACCTTCACAGAGCTTCACTGTATGTTTCCGAGCACAATTCAAAGTGTTGTTGCTGTCCTTTAAAGCCTTGGCTCAGTATACCTGAAGGGAAATCTCAACCCACATCATTCAGCTCAGACAATGATGGCCTTCTGGCAGTTCCTTCTTTCCAAGAAGCGGAGTTACAGGGAACAAGGCAGATGGCCTTCTCGGTAGTGGCACACTGTGAAATGCCCTCCCACCAGATAAAGAACTGTACAACTTTTAGAGGACGCTAGAAGGCAGTCCTGTGTTGGGAATCTTTGGATGTTTGACATTTTATTATTATTTTTATGTGTTGGAAGCCACCCAGAGTGGCTGCAGCAACCCAGCCCAATGGGCAGTGTATAAATAAAATGATTATTGTTTTTGCTGCTATTATTATTATTATTATTATTATTATTATTATTATTATTAGAGCCCATTGGTCTACCTTGCTCAGTTTTGTCATCTCTGACTGGTAGTGGTTTTAGGCAAGGATCTTTACTTTCCTTAGTGAGGGATCAAACCAGACACCATCTGCAGAGTGTTTACCACAGGGCAATGGACCCTGCCCCCCACCATCCAGTTCCAATTGTGATGGAACTCCAGGCTCTGCTTTAGCAGATGAACACACCACCCATTTAAAGCATGGGACTTCTCCAAAAGAATCCTGGGAACTGAAGTTTAACTCCCACAGAGCTGCACTTCCCAGCACCCTTAGCAAACTATGCTTCTGATGATTCTTGAGGGGGATCTGATGTGCTTTAAATGCCTTCCTCCACCTGTATCCCTTCCCTCGGTTCTTCCCCTGTGTTGAATTATACTATAGATTGTAAGCTCCTTGGGGCTGAGACATTGCCCTCATATAAAGCAGGCCCACTGGTAGCACTGTATACGGAATGCTGCAATAATCATGTTCAAAATGCATTTTTTTCTCCATTGGCAGGGAGGCACTTGCAAAGAGTCTGGACCTTAAGGAATCCAGAGTTCAGGTAAGATACAACTACTTCAGGTAAGCTGCCCAGAGTCGCTGGGGCAACACAGTCAGGTGGGCAGGATACAAATAATAAATTTATTGTTATTATTACTATGTTTCTGTGTGCTCTGGCACTCGTCACAGTGTCTCGTTGCACCAGAAGTGGTTTAGTCATGCTGACCACATGACCCAGAAAGCTGTCTATGGACAAACACCGGCTCCCTCGGCCTGAAAGCAAGATGAGCACCGCAACCCCATAGTCGCCTTTGACTGGATTTAACCGTCCAGGGGTCCTTTACCTTTTACCTTATTACATATGCATATTTTATAGTGCTAGGTAAATCAAAGTCTGACTCTGAATGTGAGAAATAGAATAGTGAATCAATCACTATGCCAAATCTGGGTGTTACTACTCTTTTGCTTGTCTTCAGAATGCAATGGGGGTGGGAACTATAGAAATGTCTCACAGGTACAAACCAGCCTTATCTCCAGGGCTTTTTCTGCCCGCCCGCCCCAAGCCGGAACTGCACGCCATTGCCATTATAGAATCATAGAATCATAGAATCATAGAGTTGGAAGAGACCACAAGGGCCATCGAGTCCAACCCCCTGCCAAGCAGGAAACACCATCAGAGCACTCCTGACATATGGTTGTCAAGCCTCTGCTTAAAGACCTCCAAAGAAGGAGACTCCACCACACTCCTTGGCAGCAAATGCCACTGTCGAACAGCTCTTACTGTCAGGAAGTTCTTCCTAATGTTTAGGTGGAATCTTCTTTCTTGTAGTTTGGATCCATTGCTCTGTGTCCGCTTCTCTGGAGCAGCAGAAAACAACCTTTCTCCCTCCTCCATGTGACATCCCTTCATATATTTGAACATGGCTATCATATCACCCCTTAACCTCCTCTTCTCCAAGCTAAACATGCCCAGCTCCCTTAGACGTTCCTCATAAGGCATTGTTTCCAGGCCTTTGACCATTTTGGTTGCCCTCCTCTGGACACGTTCCAGTTTGTCAGTGTCCTTCTTGAACTGTGGTGCCCAGAACTGGACACAGTACTCCAGGTGAGGTCTGACCAGAGCAGAATACAGTGGCACTATTACTTCCCTTGATCTAGATGCTATACTCCTATTGATGCAGCCCAGAATTGCATTGGCTTTTTTAGCTGCCGCGTCACACTGTTGGCTCATGTCAAGTTTGTGGTCAACCAAGACTCCTAGATCCTTTTCACATGTACTGCTCTCAAGCCAGGTGTCACCCATCTTGTATTTGTGCCTCTCATTTTTTTTGCCCAAGTGCAGTACTTTACATTTCTCCCTGTTAAAATTCATCTTGTTTGTTTTGGCCCAGTTCTCTAATCTGTCAAGGTCGTTTTGAAGTGTGATCCTGTCCTCTGGGGTGTTAGCCACCCCTCCCAGTTTGGTGTCATCTGCAAATTTGATCAGGATGCCCTTGAGTCCACCCTCCAAGTCGTTGATAAAGATGTTGAATAAGACCGGGCCCAAGACAGAACCCTGTGGCACCCCACTAGTCACTCTTCTCCAGGATTATAAGATTTGGTTTGGTTTTAAACACAGTGTAAGGAGTCTCTATGGGAGTATATTGTATTTTAAAAATAGGGTATCAGAGTTTTTAGGGGGCTAACCAGGTTGGGATAGCTGGGATAGCAGGCTTGTTGGTTTTGAATGTCTTATGTAGATAATTTTTTTCAGTTGTGTTCTTTATCGGACAATGAAAATAAAGATTATTGTATCGTATAGTAAGAGAACAAAGTGGGGATGTTCATGGCGAGTTCTGGAACCTCTTTTTCTAGAGAAATAGCACTGCTTACCTCAATCCCTCATCACAGCATTGGCTCATGCTCGGCCCCCCATTACCTCCTTTCTCCTTTGCTGACATAATCAATGACTCCGTTACAGAAAAGTTGCTGTTAGTTCAACTAAGGGCCCATCTTCACGGTTCACTTAAGACCAAGGGTAGGCAAACTAAGGCCTGGGGGCCGGATCCGGCCCAATTGCCTGGTGTTTTTACATGAGTAGAATATGTGCTTTTATTTAAAATGCATCTCTGGGTTATTTTGGGGACATAGGAATTTGTTCACCCCCCCAAAAAAAAAATATAGTCCAGCCCCTCACAAGGGCTGAGGGACAAGTAGACCAGCCCCCTGCTGAAAAAGTTTGCTGACCCCTGCTTAAATTGGTATTTGCTGTTGTTTAGTCGTTTAGTCGTGTCCGACTCTTCGTGACCCCCTGGACCAGAGCATGCCAGGCACTCCTGTCTTCCACTGCCTCCCACAGTTTGTCAAAGTCATGCTGGTAGCTTCAAGAACACTGTCCAACCATCTCGTCCTCTGTCATCCCCTTCTCCTTGGGCCCTCCATCTTTCCCAACATCAGGGTCTTTTCCAGGGAGTCTTCTCTTCTCATGAGGTGGCCAAAGTATTGGAGCCTCAGCTTCAGGATCTGTCCTTCCAGTGAGCACTCAGGGCTGATTTTCGGAAGAATGGATAGGTTTGATCTTCTTGCAGTCCATGGGACTCTCAAGAGTCTCCTCCAGCACCATAATTCAAAAGCATCAATTCTTTGGCAGTCAGCCTTCTTTATGGTCCAGATCTCACTTCCATACATCACTACTGGGAAAACCATGGCTTTAACTATATGGACCTTTGTCTGCAAGGTGATGTCTCTGCTTTTTAAGATGCTGTCTAGGTTTGTCATTGCTTTTCTCCCAAGAAGCAGGCGTCTTTTAATTTTGTGACTGCTGTCACCATCTCCAGTGATCATGGAGCCCAAGAAAGTAAAATCTCTCAGTGTGGTATACTACCCCTTTAAACAGTCATGGCTTCCCCCAAAGAATCCTGGGAGCTGTAGTTTGTCAAAGGTGCGCTGAGAATTGTTAGGACATCCCAATTCCCCTCACAGAGCTACAATTCACAGAGTTCCCTGGGAACAGGGATTGATTGTTAAAGCACTCTGGGAATAACTTGCAGAGGAAGTATGCAGCCTAGGAGAAGCTGTGACCTGGAGATAGTTCTGAGGGCCAGTCACAGGGTGTTGAGGGCCACATTCAGCCACCCAGGCCTGAAATACCCCATCCCTGATTTAGATTTAATAAACACTTTGGTAGTTTACACTTCAAAACTGACCTTTTTTGGTTAAAACCCAAACCCAACTGAAGACAAATCTTGATCACTTTAAATTGAACTTTCTCTTATTTCTCTGTTTTTAGGGGTTCTCATATTTCAATGTAAGACTAATTGAGTCCCTATCAGGGAGAATTATTATTATTATTATTATTATTATTATTATTATTATTATGTCCAGGAATTGCTGAAAAATGCCCAGGTTGTATTGCAAGTTAAGCGCTTAAAAAAAAAAAAAAGAATATTTCATAAATCAAAGAAAATCCCCCAAACTGGGGGGGGGGGGTCACAAAAAATATGTCCCCCTCCCCACCCAAAAAAAAAATCAACAACTCTGTTTGGATTTTCACTTTGGGGAACATGGGAAACCTACTATTATCATTATGATTATGATTCCCTGTCTACTGAAGGTTCTCCTTTACTGCCAGTACTTTAGATAGCATGGCTTTAGGGGATATTAAGAATAAGAATACGAATAATACCCCACCCATCTGACTGGATTGCCCTCTTTCCTCTAGTTACAGCTCCCTGTAAAAAAGCCAGGTGCAACAATATTCATCAGTGACACTAAAGAAATAATAACAATCCCCAAGCCATTCAGCTGTGCTTTGTCTCTGTTCTGACCTTCACATCTTTTCCATGTGTACATGTTTCTCTGCTCCTAGGGTCATAGGCTCTGGTTTTGTTATTGATTCCCAAAGAGTGGTTCATTTGCATTAACAGCATTCATAGGCAGTTCCTTGGATTCTTTGGGGAGGGGGAAAGCTGTGTGGTCTGAATGTGATTCAAATGTATGGCATGTACACAGCCCTAACATGGCTTCCATCGCTGGCATTATTGCAGTCTTCAGGGAACAGAAGGTAAGAAGAAGGGGGATTGTTCTAGAGCAAGGACGAGAAACCTCCAAATGTTCTTGGACTCCAGTTCCTATCATCCCTAACCATTTGCTGGCTGGGGCTGATGGAAGTTGGAGTCCAGCAACATCTGGAGGGCCACAAGTTCCCCATCTCTGTCCTTGACAGATATACAGGAAACGGCAAGAACAGGAAATAAAAAGTGGGTCACCGCTCTCGGTGACGGGTAGAAAACCATTGGTCCATTATAATATTTCTGGGCTTTAGGCTGCAATCCTGTACACACTTGCCTGGCAACAAGTCCCATTGGACTCAAATGAGAGTTAACTCTTAACAGACATCTCAAGGATTGCATTGAGTCAATAATAACGATGGGACAATAATGGAAGTGTAAATAGAAGTGGTAACCATTGCTAATGCACTGCAAATCTCTCTCTCTCTCTCTCTCTCTCTCTCTGAAGGTTTGGTTTCAGAATCGAAGAGCGAAGTGGAGGAAACGAGAGAAATCTCACATTTTAAGGAGAAATCCGAACCTGGCCACGACACATCCCTTGGGTGTGTACTTGGATATGCCATTCGGTGAAACACCTATCCTCGACTCCATATGGAGGAGATCAGTGCCATTCCCACCCATGGTTATGCCAGCTTTGGCCCCAACTTTCTGCCCACCCGGCTTCACTCCCTTTGGCCTCACTTGGGCATCCGTATTCCAGAATCCAGTCATGAGCCCCCAGTTTGGAAGGTAAGAATCCAATCAATTTGAAGGTTGCATATTGAGATTAAAATGGGAGAATGCACATCTGACTGCCTGATCCTGCACAGAGTGAGGCATGCTTTTAAGTATCCTGATTTCAGCGGGCTTTGCTGTGTCTTAAACAGAGGCGCTGCAAAGGAGCCTTTTGCATAGAGCCCTCGTTCTCCCACTTCTACCCTTGTTTTTTTAAATTTTTTGTTAATATCAAATAGATAAGGCAATAATTATTTTTTATACTTTTCAAAGTCAGTCTAGATTTGCATCTATATGTATAGATTAGCATATGTAAATTTGTGTCCTAGGCCCATACCCTGCCTATAAGGACTAAGCAACCTTACTGGTCTTAAACTCCTTGAAGCAGTGGTTTTTCACCCAGTGTGCCGTGGCACCCTGGGGTGCCTTGAATGATAGTCATGGGTACTGCAGACAAAACACTGGCCTCTGTCCCTCTTCCCATCTCTCCGTCCCCTGATGCCCTCTCATGTCTCTGCCTCCCAAAGGCTTGCACAGCTGTTTGTGGCAGCAGCACCAGCTATAAGCTCCCCAGGTGAATGATGCCTCTGGGGCTGGCCAGGGGGTGCTGGTTGCTAGGAGCTGAGGCAGCCTCAGAGTAAGCAAGCAAGTGGGTGAGGGAGCCTAGCCGGCTAGTCCTCCAGCCCTTGCTGTTGGGACTGGACAGACAAGTGGGAGTCCAGGCAGGCAGGCAGGCACTGTTCTGGCCTTTCTTGTGCTTGCTGTGTGCAAGGCCTGCCTGGTGCTGAAGGGGAGCCAGTCTGTCTTGGCAGTGCCTGCTGCTGCCACTGCTGCCTCCCGAGGTAAGATACTGGCCTCACGTTCACCTCTGGCCAGTCTCTGTTGGGCCATTAAGGCTGGGGTCATTTTCTTCCCAGGACACTGTGGGGCAGTGTGAGGAGGCACCTCTCTTTGGGGCAGAGGTGGTGGCAACAGTTGCCTGCAGGACTCCCAAGGAGAGGGGAGAGAAGGCTGGGGGAACTCTACAAAGGGAGGGTGGGAGGCTGCCAGCTCTGCAGGCAAGGCTCCTGAGCCCCACAGGTGTGAGGCAGAAAGAATGTAGTTTGGTCAAGGGAGCCGTGGACACAAAAAGGCTGAAAACCTCTGCTTTAGAGGGTCAGGCTGTTATGCATGCAGAAGGTCACAGGTTCAATCCTTGCAATCCCCAGATAGGGCTGGTAAAGATTCCCTGTCTGAAACATTGGAGAAATGCAGACATTCAGTGCAGGCAATACTGTGCTTGATAGACCAATGGTCCTACTCTGCCTAAGGCAGCTTTCTATGTCCATAAGAAGTACATCATTAGAAATAACAGTTTCTCTTAACAGTATCTTAAGAGAATTGTTATCAGTTCAGTAAAGAGAAAGAAAGAAAGTTCACTTACTTACAACTAATGTTAAACATTAAAAACCCAGCAAGATAATGCCATAAGTCGAAATACGAACCAGAAGTATAAGTAAAAAGCATCGTAAAGACCTAATAAATTTATTGTGGCATAAGCTTTCATGGGCTCCGGTTGCCATCTTAGGCAACAAAGTTCTTCAAAATTGGGTGCCCTGTCCTATGCTGAGCTCCAGAGCGTAGCGGTGTAAACTTGTGAAGGTACTTTTATTAGTCCACTGGAATATGGCTCCCTGCTCCTTTGAACAGCTTGAAGGTTGCCTCCAAACCACCCTGTTTCAAAAGCAGGTGGAGAAAAGCGTTGCTTTTGAAAAAAGAGCCCCATTTGGCTTCCTGGACTTTTATTATTATTATTATTATTTATTTATTTTTGAAGTTCTTTAGATCAAGAGCCTAACTCATCAGGTCATTTTATTTATTTACTTGCCAATCATTCCAGACAGCTTATAGTAGTATCCTTTGACTCGTTTCATTTGTCAGTGGTACAATGGCCATTACGAAACAGGACGTACAAGTATCTGCAATCACAAATTGGTAGCAGATCCAAACTCCTGTCAGGACAAACATGAGGGAAGCAGGAACCGAGCATGGCACTAATATATAACGCCAACAATATATATAACACTAATCGTTATAGATTAACAACATAAAAAATACTGTTTTGGATGGTCCTTTTACAGCAGGCATCCTTGGACAATGGCAGTGCATTTTTTGAGCTGCTTCTGCAAAGATTCTATAATCCTTAGAGCACCAATAAAAGATTCTAACAGTATTTAAAGTAGTTTTTCCCCAAATAAAAACATAAGATTAAAAATGTAATCCTATATCTCAGAAGTAATCCCCATCAGATTGAAATGGACTTCCCCATCAAATAAATATGTGGAGGCGTGTATGTTCCCACCATGGGAGAATATTAGAAGCTCTTTTCAGGAAGGAGTCAAGTGACACGGAGCACACAAAAGTGGGCTTGGTACCCAAGGAAGTAATAAGCCAGGCTGGCACCAAGGATCAACATCACTGGGCAGCAGCCAAGACCCACATCCCAGCCAAGGAGCTACTACGAGCTCAAAAAGCCACCCCACCCCACCCCACGTCCTGCTGTTCCTCCACATTGGCTATTTGCTGCTGTTTCTGTCCCTTCATAGCCAATGATCCATGTCAGGCAGGAGCAAGGGGAAGGAGCAGTTTTCATTCCGTTCATCATGCCTCTTTTCCCACTAGGTGGCTCTGCAAACTGGAGCCAAACGGGAGAGATCGAGTGAAGAGACAGTGGCAGTAGCTGCAAATGCTAGACATAAATGTCAAGGATAGGGGAAATCCAGACTGGGAAAATAGCATGGGGAATATTGGGCTTTAACTCTTCCTTACCCTGTTGAAGTCACCCCTCTATCCCTGATATTTGTGCAAAAAAAAAAGAGCAAATTGAAGGGGGTTTTTTGTGTGTTTTTTTTGCAAATAGTGTAGCTCAGGAAGCCCAGTCCAGATTAGGGTCACAGCAGACAGCAATGGGTTAAATTTCCTTAGCACCCACACCAGGATCCCAACCCAGACCAGGCCCTCTCTTGCCTACATTTTACTTTTTCAAAAGCCGTTCACGCAATTCCCAACATATCAGTGCCCAGCAAGATGAGGCACCATTCATGCAACTGATCTGTTTTAATGGGCTTTATGTTCCTCAGCAGCACCAGAGGGGGTGGGGATGGGCAGGGAACCAAGCACACCCCCAGACCTGTAACTCCCCTCACTCAACTATGGTCCATGTGGTTATTCGAAGAAAATACTCTTACGTCATACAAATTATAACTGGGTCACAAACTGGAAATTAAAATAAGGCTGTAATTCAAAGCTTGCTACCTGAAAAGTTAACTCCATCAAAATCAATAGGATTTAATTCAGGTATAAGCATATGTAAAGTGGGAGCTTGGGAGCAAAATACACTGTTATTCCTCTTCCAAAACTCCTAACATGTGAGACAAACTTCTCCCAAACCACACACGAAAAAGTTCCTTGTTTCTTTAATGAACCCCTATTTTTATGGCACCACCACTGTTTATGCTAGCTTTTAAAATAAACTTTTTATTAAATCATCATCCCCATCATCTGTAGCACCATGGACTTAACTTGGCCTGCAACCTCCACCTGGAAAATGAGCCTAACAGCCACAAGAGTTTAGTACTCTGGGTGGAGGGCAGTTATAATTGTTCCTTGTCTGCTCAATATGTGTAACATCTTGCTTGACAAGGAGTTATGAAAGACTCTAAAGCTTACTCATTATTTCGCGACACTTTGGTTGATCATGACAAAGGTATTGCCTAACTGCAGATTTTGGAGTTTGACATATATATCAAATTATTTGCTCATAATAAGCCACCCCAGACTATAGGCAAAGCAGGACGGAAGACTCTTAAAAGAAAAGAGATTTGGAGCAAATCTACCTTTTGTCTGGTGTCCTTCTGTTCTCCTTTGTAGCAACATGTTGCCCCTTAAAGTAATTGATATTGACCTTCTCTTTCTTCCCCAATGAATATAGCTATTTCGGTGGGTTTGGTGGGTTAACCCCCTTTGGGGCAACTGCTTTGCCTTCAATGAAAGCACCTGAACCCCCAGCGGAATCCGTTGCAATGGCCGTTGCTGAGCCCACCCCAGCTGAAAGGAGAGATTCAAGCATTGCAGATCTGAGACTTAAAGCAGAAGAACACGCCCAGAAAATCCCTGGGCCCACTTTTGCTAGTGCCAATGAGGATCTTCGTTAACCGCCTTCATTTGGCGGACTTGCACTCTGTTCTGAGCCTAAAGGGATCCAGCTGCAGGGCACACCTCATGATAGATGATATTTGCTGTCAAAATGCATTTTCCTGCTTGAAGCAAATCAGAATGCTGATATGTTATGATAACTTAATACGTTGCATCTATTGTCGCAGCTGCGGCATTAAAAATAAATAAATCCTTAGATATAACATTGACTTGTTACATACAATGAACAATTATAATAAAATCCTAAAAGTAGAATGGATGTAGTTTGGATTTATTTATTTTTTAACTGTGGGTCCTTTGTTTCAGAGTTCATAGGGAATCATGCATGCATGCACCCCATAGCAAAGGTGAGCCTTCTCTGCCCTCTAGGTATTAGGCTACAGCTCCCATCATCTCTTAAAGTTAGCCATGCTGGTTGGAGCTGATGAAGCCCAACAACCGCTGGAGGTCATTGGACTGGGAAATGTGCAGGGGCTAAGGAATGCAATTCTATGCCTGCTTACTGACCTTTAGATGTTGTTAGAATCACATTGGCCCCAGCCAGCAGGGCAAATGGTCAGGAATGGTGGGAGCTGTAATTCAATGGTTCCCAAAAGGCACCCTTTTTCCAAAGGCTACCCCTGTACTAGTAAATAAGGCCGCAGCTCTGTGCACGCTTAGCTGGGAGTAAGCACCAAGGTATACAATTAGGAATCACTTCATTCACAGGGTTGCACTGTGGCTTTCCTTCCCCACTCTGTTGTTTTGCAAAAAGATTTCTGCTGAACTTTTTTTTTTAGTTATACAGTGGTACCCCAGGTTAAGTACTTAATTCATTCAGGAGATCCGTACTTAACCTGAAACTGTTCTTAACCTGAAGCACCACTTTAGCTAATGGGGCCTCCTGCCGCTGCCGTGCCACTGGAGCACGATTTCTGTTCTCATCCTGAAGCTAAGTTCTTAACCTGAAGCACTATTTCTGGGTTAGCGGAGTCTGTAACCTGAAGCGTATGTAACCTGAAGCGTATGTAACCTGAGGTACCACTGTAATAGAAACAAAAAAACAGAACAGTAGCAAAATACCACATAGCTTGAACCATCTCAGGTTACCATCTCAGGTACCAAAGGAAGCACTGAGCCAGAAGCAGAGAAAAAATTAATTAGCTACATGAGTTTGTCCAAGGACCTAGGTGACTTTGTGGAGTCAGTCCAGAAAGAAAGATGACCCAGTGGCAGCTGACGTGTTTTCCCCTCATTTTGGCATGGGAAATAAACCAAAACCAAACTTCCAGAAAAAATGTATTTTCAGGTTTCACCTCTGCATTCTTGAGTTAACTTATCATCCAATGCTAACTGCCAAATCCTTGCATCCCACACCTTGACAGAGAACCTCCAAGATTTAAGACTATTCATTAATAGGATTGGTTGCAAGTGTGCACTATGATTCTGGAAGGTCAGATCCCACATTCTCTTTAGCAATCACTTGTAGCCGAGTAAGGTTGTCTTTCATAAACACGGCCACAAATGCCACGAACACACCATAAAAGCCATTCCTTCTTGGGCTTAGCTCCCCATCTGCAATAGGGGCATGCTTTATAGGGGTGTGGTAAGGATAACTGGGTAATGGAGGAGAAGCAGCAGTTTGGGGTGAAATCCTCTAGCAGGCACCGACATAGCTGCAACCGATTTGAAGACCTTTCTTAACAAAACCAAGGCACATACTGCTCTGTTTTTCCCCATTGCAGATTTTCAACTTTGCTTTTCAAGGATTCATTCTCTGTTCCCAATGCCTTTTAGGAGGAAAACTTTTTCACTACTAATGCTTTGGAATTGATAATCAAAGCCATAGATGATACAATTGCCCTGAACATCCTGTTATCACTTTTAACTTGTTGAAGACACAGTTTACATGGTTGGGGTACCCTGTGACACATCTCAGAGAAAATCAGCCCTAGTCAACCTATCCTCTTGGGTTTTAGGCTGCTATGAGCTCAGAGTCATTTACCCAGCCCCAAAAGAATAAGCAGGGCAAAGGAAAAGCTTCACACCCAAGGTCTAACCATCACATGCTCCTTCAAGCTTACCCCTTGGCCAGTGGGAAAATACCAATGGTGGGGTGACAGGATGGCTGATGCCTTATGCGGAAGGCTTTCAATTTTCTCAGTGTCCAAAGATGAAAGCCAAAGGAAAAAGGTTTGCCCTGTAAGCCTCAGGTCCATAACTACATTCTTAAAGAAGCTACAACTGGGGGGCAAGGACACTCACTAGATGGGCCAGGTGCTATTTTTCAGCCTCGCCTACTTCACAGGCTTGTGAGGATAAGATGGGGGGAGGAAAATAATGCATGCCACACTGGATGAAAGCTAAGATATAAGATGTAATGAATAAACAAACAGCCATAGCTGGATCCCAGATCTGTGTATTCATTAATGCCAAGGAACTCAATAGAATTTGAACCCCAGGAACTTTACTGAGAACTGCAGGCTTCAAAAAGTGCTATGCCAGCTTTCCTGTGAATGGTGCCTTCCGACTGTTGCAGGACTACAGTTCCCACTGGCACACCAACACGGTCAATAGGGATAATGGGAGTTGTAGTTCAGCAACATCAGAAAGGTCAGGAGTTCCCCAGCCCTGTGCTATACAAATCCTCAAATGACTTCTGTTTGATTAAAAAATAATAAAAACCAAAGTGCCCGCAATGAGTAACCCAAGTTGGCAGATGGGTCAGGAACAGGGCCATAGCGTGGGGGAGCACGGGGGGGTTCCCTGGGTGCAAAATTGTTAGGAGGCTATATCTGAAAGCCCCACTCTTTCCCTGCAGACCCTCTCAAGTGTTAAGATCAGCAGGTGGGTCACTCTTGATAGTCCCACCATCCTCAGAATTGTGGGGAATGATGGTCATTTCTAGCAGGAATTCCCTCCGCACAGAGATTTGTCCAGCATCGTCATTGAGTTGCTTCCACCATGTGCTGAAGACATTTATGCTGACATTTTGATATAGTTCAACTGCAACTCCTATCACTCCTGGCCACTGCCAGTGCTGGCTGGCCTGATGGGAGTTGTAGTCCAGCAACAGCTGGAGAGTATCATGTCAGCTACCAGTGATTTAGGTAATGGTAAAGGTAAAGGTAAAGGGACCCCTGACCATTAGGTCCAGTCATGGGCGACTCTGGGGTTGTGGCGCTCATCTCGCTTTATTGGCCGAGGGAGCCGGCGTACAGCTTCTGGGTCATGTGGCCAGCATGACTAAGCTGCTTCTGGTGAACCAGAGCAGCGCATGGAAACACCATTTACCTTCCCACCGGAGCGGTACCTATTTATCTACTTGCATTGGCATGCTTTCGAACTGCTAGGTTGGCAGGAGCTGGGACCGAGCAACGGGAGCTCACTCCATCACGGGGATTTGAACCACCGACCTTCTGATCGACAAATCCTAGGCTCTGTGCTTTAACCCGGAAACTGTGACAAAAAGTCATACTGATGGGAGCTTTTCTGGCTCTGGTGCAAAGAGCCCATTGCCATGTTGCAATCCTTCCCAGTCATAGTCACCCCACAGTCTCACACGCACCAGAGTGCAAACACACACACACACACCAATCCAAATAGCAGAGGGTTAGGTGTGGAGGAGAAATCAGATTCTGTTTGCATTTAAAGTTGAATTTATCAGATTTGCACTTTATGAAATGATATGAGAACCATAACATAGCCATCCTTCGAAATTTGCACTAATCTAAACTTTACAGTACAGTTCTTCAGCCAATGTTCAGAGAAATGCATATACATTAAGGGTTAGTGTGCATAAGAATGAACAGCCTTGTGAAAATAACATACAAAAAGGTATTATATTTGGGGATGTTGCTTGAAACAAGGTGTACAATAGTAAAAACTGCATATTAAAATGTGCTTAATTGGGAGAAATTCACGCTAAAGTACTGAAGACTTTTCATGACTTCACAAATTGCTGCAGATATATGGATAGATGAATTTAAGACAGGAGAAATTAGAAAGTGAAAGAATCAAAACTGATTCATCCACAGGCAAACACCTGCTCTGTACCTGTGACCACACCTGTTCTGGGCCTAAATGTTTGGCAATCTTAACTATATAAAGGGATTGATGAATCTGTCCATTTCCGTTCTCTATGTTTCTCATTTTTCTAGGCTTAAATTCAGTTTAAATTCCACTCTTAAATTCTCAAAATTTCTGCAGCAGTTTATAGAAGATGAAGAAGAAGAAGAAGAGGAGGAGGAGGAGGAGGAGGAGGAGGTTTTTTAAGAGGGGGGAGGTACTCACCATGAAGTTGTTACAGTAAATGCCACACTTTTGGGGGAACATTTGGGGGGGAAAGAAGTGCCGGTATTGCATACCCTTGAGTACCCCCAGAAAATCATCATCATCATCATCATCATCATCTTGCATTGCAGAGGGCTGAACTAGATGACACTTGGAGCCCCTCTTCAGTTCTATGATTCTATGAAAATTATTCTACATTTTAGTGCCAATTTCTTGTATGCAGTCTCGACTAATATATACATTTTGCAGGCATTTTATCCTAATAGTATGCTTTTTTATGTTGCTCTCACTATTCTCTATTCATAATATTATGCTTTTTATGTTGCTCTCACTATTCTCTATTCATTCCAATAATATATGATTATTCTTCTTGTTTGCAAAAAATTGTTGCATTGCAAAATTTGCATAAGTGCGAATTTCAAATGGTTGTGTTTCCATTCTCATGTTGT
Organism: Podarcis tiliguerta; assembly: GCF_965153285.1. Lineage (NCBI taxonomy): Eukaryota > Metazoa > Chordata > Lepidosauria > Squamata > Lacertidae > Podarcis > Podarcis tiliguerta. The sequence goes on along the minus strand of NC_139553.1, from coordinate 40,160,568 downwards.
TCCAAAAAGTGCAGATTTGATAGATTTGGCTTTAAATGTGAATGGAATTGGATTTCCCACTCATCCCATCTCCATTCCTAACCATGTGAAACACTGGCATGACATTATGGTTTGTCACTGCACTTGCACAGCAACCCTTTAGGTTCAGCTGGAGAAATGGGTGACTGCAGAGTGCACGTGTTTTATCCTTTCCCAGAAACCAATCGCCCCCCATATCCCTGAACACATATTATTTCCAAAGGGTAAATTATGAAATCATTGCATGTAAGGAGAGAGGGAGGTGCTTGGCAAAGAGAGGTGGAAGGGAGAGAAAGAGAGATGGAAGAGGGAGAAGGAGAGAATGTGTGAATAATAAGCCAGGTGTCTGAAGAGGAGACAAAAGCAGTAGCGCAGTAGGGTGTTCAAACTCACAAATCTGCATTGAGAAAGGAAGTATTCATGAAGAAAATTAATTTAAGAAGTATGTAGCTCAGGTTCTGAGCCCGTTAAGTCCCTTTAAAAAACAGATTAGCAATTCAAACTTCTTCTTTTTTTTATTCTAGCAATCTCTTAAACAATTAGTGCAGTAATTGGAAAAGGGACTCTTAAGATTCAGATACAGATGGAGATAAAAGACTTTCCACCAAGGGCTTTTTGTCTTCGTTTTGTGAGCTGCAGGGATGCACCTGCCTTTAACAATCCGTGGGACCAAAGTGCTGAAGGAGGACACTGAGTAGGGGCAGGGGCAGTCTGAGCCACAACGGCATACAAAATTACTTAATTCACTTAAAGTTGCCAAAATTGTTTTGATAAGGAATGCAGGAGGAATCCTTTCAGTGCGGGTTGCCGTTACACGTAAGTTACCACCTTGCAAAGCGGTCTGCCCAGAATGAATTTTGGGTGGGTGTGGTTTCCCTTTCTTTCACATTCAACCCCAATGATATATGGGCTTTTAATTTACAGTGGTACCTCGGGTTAAGAACTTAATTCGTTCCAGAGGTCCGTTCTTAACCTGAAACTGTTCTTAACCTGAGGTACCACTTTAGCTAATGGGGCCTCCTGCTGCCGCTGCGCGATTTCTGTTCTCATTCTGAAGCAAAGTTCTTAACCCGAGGTACTATTTCTGGATTAGCAGAGTCTGTAACCTGAAGCTTCTGTAACCCGAGGTACCACTGTATGTGTCCTAGTCCAACCTGTTGAAAGGATTGCCAATTGCTAGTCCACTAGCTGGATTTGGATTGCAAAGCAACTTTTATTTCATTTTTACATTTATGTCTCCTACATTTCAGTAGGAGGGCTAACATTCTTTTAGTTATTTAATAAAGCATCATCAGAACTCTACAATTGAGAAACAAAGGGCTTTGCTCAACTAAAGTGGAATTCTACACACATTTTTTAAAAAATGCTGCGTAAATGCTTTAAAAATGTTTTGAAAAATACATTGAATTTGGCATAGCTCCCTGTCGCCATCTAGTGTCACCTATATTGCACTTTACAACACATTTAAAATGTTTTATTTGTAGCTGTATAGTCCTAAGTCCTGCACAGAGGAGACCCAATGACATTGATGGACCTTAGTTAGTCATGCCTATTAACTTCAGTGGGTCTACTCTGAATAGGGGTACCATTGGCTGCAACTCCAGCATCTCAAATAAATGTAGAACACTTCAACATATCTTTACAGTGGTATAGCTTTTCTGGTTTGGGGTGCACAAGACTTTATAGCTCATCCACAGTTACATTTGTCTCGCTACTTTCCCCCAGGAAAACCCACTGTCAGGGAGCCAGCCAGCAATAAATCACACAGAATACGTTAACTCTTTTTTAGATTAAACAAGGTCTGCTCAGGTGGCCAAGCCTAGTGAGCACAGCAACTTGTACTGGTAGGTCTTGCCCCTATGAGGCAGTTGAGTAGGCAAAAGAGCCCTGTCTCCCCACAGCTGCCCAAATCTCCTCCTCCCCTGGGTCCGTCTCAAGCAATCAGAAACTACGCCAATACACCTGTCCCTTCCTCATACCTCTTCTGGTCCTTGAAGATCAAGGGGGAGCGGAGCTTGTTGCAGCAAGAAGGGGATACATCCTGGCTTCTTCACCAGCCTGTCTCATCTCTGCCTCTGGGCTTCCCTCCTCTCCTGCTTCTGCCTCCGGTTCTGATTCTGGACTCACCCTGCTCCCTAAACCCTGTTGCCTCTTTAGCTTCTGACACCTCCTCCTCCTCCCAGTCCTCTCCCTCTTCTCCTTCTGACTATTCATTGTCATCCCACCCCCAATCCCCAGCCTTCATTCCTTTGGGGTTCCCCAGCTGGTGCCTCCCACCATGTTTCTATGGCCAGCAGTCCATGAAACCTGCTTACCACTGAACCGGAACAAACACAAATTGGGTTTTCAATGGATTGACATTGGCTCCAGTTCAGCAGTAAAGAGCAGGTTTTCCCAGGGAAAGTGCCAGGTCACATAGAAAACTGCTTCGACTTGTGCTTCCTAAATGCAGGACAAGCAAAGTGTGGACAAGCCCTGAATATGTTGCTAAGTTTGTATCCCCCAAGTATAACGATTTGCAGGCACCTTTTACAGAATACTTAGGTGTTATTGGTTTAAATTTTCTCCTAATCCTTCTTAAAAAAAAAATGTTACCAATGAAAACTGCGTGATTAGCGGGCTTTCTTGTAATTTCTGTGTTTCCTTTCCCCCTAAATATATGGAATCAAATCTATTTATTCATTAATTTTAGCATTTAAAAGTCTCTGGGCTGAACATCAATTAAAGCATGATTAGATTACCCTGGAAAATGCAGTTTAAAAACAAAGGCCGCAGACCAATTTAGAAGAGGTCAATCTTGTCTAGCCACTCTCTCTCTAAAGGACAGTCTATACTGCTTTTTGATGGGGGGGGGGGCTTAGCCTATGTGCCTTAGAAGAGAGTTCCATAGAAGGTGTGCCACCTCCAAGAAAAAGAATTGACTTACACCATACAACAGCAGCAACCAGACCTCCACTGCTGCTGCCATTGGTTTTCTCCAACCCACAGGATCAAGAGGTGCAACATTTCCTGCACTGCATCATTTCTGGCTACAGGTGAGCAGGAAGGGATACCGTTGTATGAATGCTCCACCCCAAAGAGATAGAAGGCATGCCAGGGAAAAGGGCTCAGCCTAGCATTTCGACTTGCAGGCTATTTGCACATAGAGAGAGAGAGAAAGAGAGAGAGAGAGAGAGAGAGAGAGAGAGAGAGAGAGAGAGAGAGAGAGGCGCAGATGTTTGCCCAGAAAAAGGACAGAGATTTCCATAGAAATCCAATACAGTCATACCTCGGGTTACGAACATCATCCGTGCGGGAGGAACATTCGCAACCCGCAGCATTTGCAACCTGCAGCACCTGCGCATGCGCAAAGTGTGATTTAGTGCTTCTGTGCATGCGGGAGTGCCGAAACCTGGAAGTAACCTGTTCCGGTACTTCCAGGTTTGGCGCGGTCCGTAACCTGAAAACGCGCACCCGGCAGCGTTCGCAACCCAAGGTATGACTGTATCCTGATATTTATGAATAATAGAAATAATGGGGTTGTGTCCAGTGTTAGCCATGCTCACCACAGACCCATTCAAATTAATAGGCCTGAGTTGGTGATGTTCATTACATTTAATGAGTCTACTCCAAATATGAATAACAGTTGGATACAATCCAATGTATAGAATTTAAATAGGTATACGGTAAAAAGGTAAAGGTAAAGGGACCCCTGACCATTAGGTCCAGTCGCAGACGACTCTGGGGTTGCGGCACTCATCTCGCTATATTGGCCGAGGGAGCCGGCATACAGCTTCGGGGTCATGTGGCCAGCATGACTAAGCCGCTTCTGGTGAACCAGAGCAGCGCACGGAAATGCCGTTTACTTTTCCACCAAAGTGGTACCTATTTATCTACTTGCACTTTGACGCGCTTTCGAGCTGCTAGGTTGGCAGGAATAGGGACCGAGCAACGGGAGCTCACCCCATCGCGGGGATTCAAACCGCCAACCTTCTGATCGGCAAGTCCAGGTATACGGTACATCTGCTCAATCTGCTCAAAATAGAGGAAACAGTGTGCCTGTCAAGATGCAAACAGCTGATGGGCCACTTCAAGGTCCTGTTCTCCCCCCCCCCCCCGTGATTCATATATTTGAGTATACAGTGGACGCTCGGTTTGCGAATGTGATCCATATGGGAAGCACGTTCGCAATCCGCAGCGTTGGCAACCCGCAGCGCCGCACCTGTGCACGTGCGGGTCGTGACTCTGCGCTTCTGCGCATGTGCAAGTGCCGAGACTGGGAAGTAACCCGTTCCAGTACTTCCAGGTTCAGCGCAGTGCGCAACCCGAAATCACGCAGCCCGAAGTGTCTGTAACCTGAGGTATGGACTATACACCCCTTCAAATAAATAGAGGACTATCCCCTGATAGCTCTTGAAAAAAAGATTGTCTTCAAAGAATTGTGGAGTTTGAAGGGACCCCAAGGGTCATCTAGTCCAACCCCCTGCAACGCAGGAATCTCAACTAAAGCACTTGTGACAGATGGGCAGTGATACAAAACCTACCAACAATGTTCCCTAATTTATTGCATACCATGCTTTTTTGAATTGCAATTTGAATCCCAAATAATTGCACACAACTAAAACCAGTACGGATATTTAATGCAATGGATGAGCCATCTCCAGTCTTCAGTCACAAATCCTGGTCCAGAGTTTATCTTTAAACCAGGGATGGGGAACCAGTGGCATTCCACCTGCATTTGGTCTGCCCCAGTCAACATGGCCCATGGCCAGAGTTCCGTGCAGTCTCTGGAATGCCCTTTCACATGCTGCTCATGAGGAAGAAACAGCAGCAAGCTTTAAAAACCTCCTAAAAGACCCATCCATTTCAGCAGGCATTCCCTGGCTCATAAAATTATCACACCACTCTATTGTTTATTTATATTTAATTGATTGTTTTTTATGGCTTCTCTGTTTTTACTGATGTATTTCTGTGTATTTTTGGTTTTAAATGTTGCATATATTGTATGTTTTTATTTTTCCATTATCTCACTGTGTTTAGGGATTTTGCATATTAAGTGGTATATAAATATTATTGATGATGATGATGATGATGAATAAATGCACCGACACACAGACCACACGAATGGTGCTTGAGGATTGCTGCTGGTCTGCATACCACAGTTTGGGAACCCCTGGAATAAAAAACAGTGTTGTTGTCAGGGCTGTCTTTAGCATATGTGCCGCCGGGGTGCAAAGATCCACCCAGCGCCCCCAGATTTAGTGCTGCCCACGTCTACACCCAAGATATACTTCTCCGCAGTTGCAGGCAAGGCCATGGCAGTGGTGGTGGCCTGCTCTTCCAAGTCTCACTGCTGTTGCCCCTCAAGAACCGGGCACCTGAGCTCCGCAAAGGCATGCAGCTTCACATCCAGGTGCTTTTAAAAGCTCCCCAGGAGGAGGAAGGAGAAGAAGAGGGACACAGCAGCCACGCCGATGGTGGGCGAGAGAGCAACGCCTCTCCATGCAGGGTGGGACTCCGGGGAGGAGAAAGCGGCCAGAGTGGAGGAGGCAGCAGCAGCTGGCTTTGAAAATTATTTATTATTTCATAACAGGTAGATAGTTAAGAGCTTAGGTGGCTTCAGTGGCAGGCGACTGGCAACTGGCGCCCACAGAATTCAGCACCTGGGTGCCCCACACCCCTTGCACCCCCGGGTAAAGATGGCCCTGGTTGTTGTTGCTGTTTTAAAAAAAGTGAAGCTAAATAAACTTCAATGAAAAATTGAGCTTTTCTGACAACAATTTTACCCCCCTTTCCAACCAACTTTCGACACATCCATCTCACCAAAGAAAATCCTGCTTATTCAATCCTTACTTTCATGTAAAGATGTGAGCAAAAAAATCAATATAATGAAAAGTGGTGGGGTCAAAATCACAAGTCTGCTCAGCAATGAACCAAGCATCAAAATACTGGCATTAGAAACATACACTGAATGTAAGGAAGAAAAATCCTTTTTTAAAAAAAAGTTGTCTTAACAGTCACAATCTTTAGAAAATGAGGACAAAAGTACTTGATATAGCCGATAAAAATAAGGGTTGGGGTTGGGGAGACAAAACACACACACAACTTAACAGTGTTTGGAATGAGCAGCCTAGTGACATTATTGTGAACTAAAGCAGAAGACTGTGAGACAGCTTGAATTACAGTTTCATCTAGTTTTAAAAAAGGCTTGTTGGTAAAATGTATTTAGGTAATCTTCTAAAGAAAAGTAATATATTGCATTTTTGTAAGCATCCAGTTGCTGCGAGAGACTTTTGACAAAAGTTGACTTTCACACACAATTAAACCGAATAATTTCAGTTTTCTAGTTTCACAGAAGCCAATCCAGACAGTGCCTTATCTGTGGTCCTATTTGGTGCTGATCAAAATCACAGGATTAATGTTTGTGGCAGAAGTCAAGAAAGGATGGCATTATTCTAGCCTTATTTTCAAGAAAACGAAGGCGTGAGGAGTGGGGCTGTGGAAGCGCAAGACTCCAGGTGGAAAGCTGTACCCAAAGCCAAGCAGCAAATAAGTGGTCAAAGAAAAATCTGCCTTACCTTTTCTGCCCCTTACCTGAAACAGAAGAAGCAAGGGGTTTGTGCCCTGTGCAACAAACAATTTGCATTGATACTGGGTGGGCCATAGCTCCTGGACAGAACTTGTGCTTTATCTGCAGAAGGTTCCCTGTTTGAACACCATCCTCTCCAGGTAGGGCGGATAGAGATCCCTGTCTGATATCCTTGACAGCTTCTGCCAATCAGTGTAGACAATGCTGAGCTAGATGGACCAATGATCTGACTCTGCAGCTACCTATGGCCCTATGTTTCTGAGGCACAGCCACCTTTGCAGACAGGTGGCTGTCTGCAAGGTTTCAGGTTGCCCATCACACTGACTTCTGTATGTGAACTTGGGAGGGAACATCTTGTCTATTCCCTCAGGTGGCAACACTCTTTAACAACCAATCCCCTCTGGGAACTGTACCTCTGTGGTGGGGGGGGAATAGGGGCCTTCTAACAGCACCCAGATCAGGACGCGGGTGGCACTGTGGGTTAAACCACTGAGCCTCTTGGGCTTGCCGATCAGAAGATCGGCAGTTCAAATCCCTGCGACGGGGATGTTATGGTTCTCATATCATTTCATAAAGTGCAAATCTACTTCCACTTTGACGTGCTTTTGAACTGCTAGGTTGGCAGGAGCAGGGACCGAGCAAAGGGAGTTCACCCCGTCGCGGGGATTCGAACCACTGACCTTCTGATCGGCAAGCCCTAGCTCTGTGGTTTAACCCACAGCGCCACCCATGTCCCATTGGTGGGGTATAAATGCAATAAATAAATAAACTCCCATCAGGAAATTGTGTGTTTGTCCTAAGCCATGGATGGTGGGACGCGGGTGGCGCTGTGGGTAAAAGCCTCAGCGCCTAGGGCTTGCCGATCGAATGGTCGGCGATTCAAATCCCTGCAACGGGGTGAGCTCCCGTTGCTCGGTCCCAGCGCCTGCCAACCTAGCAGTTCAAAAGCACCCCTGGGGGCAAGTAGATAAATAGGGACCACTTACTAGTGGGAAGGTAAACGGCGTTCCATGTGCGGCTCTGGCTTGCCAGAGCAGCAATGTCACGCTGGCCATGTGACCTGGAAGTGTCTGCGGACAGCGCTGGCTCCCGGCCTATAGAGTGAGATGGGCGCACAACCCTAGAGTCTGTCAAGACTGGCCCGTACGGGCAGAGGTACCTTTACTTTTACCTAAGCCATGGATGGAGATACGTGCAACCAGAGCCAATGCCCCAAATACTCATTTGCTTTGTTGGAACGTATTTTTAAAATGACACCACATTTTTATAAAAAGAACATTACCAAAACTGTCTACCCCAAAGGAGAACGTGAAGGGGTTTGAAGCTATCGTTGGCTCCAAATGGACGTGGTTTTTCGTTTTGTTTATTTATTGTTAACTTTTGTTGTTACATTCTAAGAATTAAATAAAAATGTAAACAAACAAAAATGTTATGATGGGATGCGTTTTTAAAACAACCCATTTTTATAAAAAATATTACCACCATTTTGACATTGTCTTCCCAGAAAGAAGATTTGTGGAGAGCAAAGTAAGATGGTGATAATGATATGATGACGATATGATGATGATATGATGATGATGATGATGATGACTGCCTGGGTCCATCTTGGATGACCTACTAGGGATGGAAAGACCTGTCACTTTCAGTTCTCTCAGTTTCTAATCTTTTCTATCTGAAATTCACTTCTCCACATTTCTGCAGCAATCTGTAATTTTAGTATGAATTTTTCCTTTTTATATGCAGTTTTGACTAATGTACATATTTTTGCCAACAATTTCTCCTAATATAGTGCATTTTTTGTATGATATGTTCACTGACAGGTTCATATTTTATGCAAATCCCCCCCCCCCAATATATTGCTTTCGTAAATAATATTTGGTTCGAGAACTGCATCGTAAAATTCAGATGTGCAAGTTTCGAAGGATGTCTGTGGATTGGTTCTCATATTGTTTTGTAGTGAATGAATTTGATACATTTCACTTTAAATGCAACCTGAATCAAATTTCTCCCTTCCCCTTTGTCCTACACTTGCTATGCTGTAGCATCATAGAAGAATGTCTTCATTTACACCTGTGTCTCCTTCAGACGCCTTGGTCTCAGTGCTGTCATCCCAAGTTGCTAAGCAAGTTAATATGAGAGCCAGGACCTTTTAAGTGGCTGCTCCATTACTCTGAAATATCGTCCCAGATAAAATTTGTCAGTCCCTCTTCCCCTTGGGGCAATTTTTTATACTGAGGTTGAAAACATTTTAATACTCGTAGGCTTTTATTCTCCTTCTAGGCTCAGGGAAGAGCAGTAACTAAGCAGCACACAAAAGATATCAGGTCCAATTGCCAACACTTCACAGAATCACAGAGTTGGAAGGGACTCTGGGGATCATCTGGGGATCATCTAGTCCAACCCCCTGCAAAACAGGAATATGCAGCTGTCCCACACGGGGATCGAACCTGCCACCTTGGTGTTATCAGCACCATGCTCTAACCAGTGATGTACCTACAGCTTTCACCGCTCAGGGCGGTCACTGACTTAGCTGCCCGTCTCGCTGTTCCTCATCCAGGAGGCCCACCAGTTGGCCGCGAACCTCCCCTCCGCTCCACCTGCCCTTCTTTCCCCCTGCTTTTCAAGGGGTGGGAAGGAACTCTGTTCCTTTTCACCTCAGACTCCTGCTCTTCTTCACTCTACTTGTACAGTAGCACCTTCGTTGCTGAATGCCTTGGAACTCATACGTTTCGGCTCCCGAACGATCAAAACCCAGAAGTGAGTGTTCTAGTTTTCAAACAATTTTCGGAAGCTGCACATCCAAGGGCGGCTGATGCGGCTTCTGATAGGCTGCAGGAAGTTCCTGCAGCCAATCAGAAGCCGCGCTTTGGTTTCTGAACATTTTGGAAGTCGACGGACCTTTTCCCTCTTGCTTCAACCACAGACAAATACTACAAAAACAACACAATGTACAGTGGTACCTCGGGTTAAGAACTTAATTCGTTCTGGAGGTCCGTACTTAACCTGAAACTGTTCTTAACCTGAGGTACCACTTTAGCTAATGGGGCCTCCTGCTGCTGCCGCCACCGCACAATTTCTGTTCTCATCCTGAAGCAAAGTTCTTAACCCGAGGTACTATTTCTGGGTTAGCGGAGTCTGTAACCTGAAGCGTATGTAACCTGAAGTGTCTGTAATCCGGGGTACCATTGTATAGGGAAATAAAACACTATGCTTAAAACTTTAATTCCAACTGATCTATCCCAGCTTGGCCTGGTCATACTTTTGCAAACGCACCCCTGCTTCCCTACTGCACATCTTGACACTCACATATTGTGCTTGTGTGGCGATTTAATATGCTTGCATTGGGTGTTCGCCGTGACCAAATGAAACCTCCTTTCTAGGTCTACCCCACCATGTCTCACTGATTTCTTTTTGAAAAGCAAAAGCTTAAACAGTACTTAAACAGGGGACGGACAAAATCATATATGCCTCCAGTTTGCTCACCTCCCATGTGCACATGGACATCCAAAGCACACAACCATCACAAAACATGGGACATATATGTTTCAGAGTGAATATGACACTTTTGACACGAGAATAGCAGAGAGAGGTGTCCATCGCCAGTCCTCACATCTGGATGACAACACTTGTTTACCAACCAAAGCGCCAGTATCAAGAATATTTGTTGCAAAAGACTAAATAACTTCAGTAAGTATTTGGGTATAATTGCTAGTCTTCCTGTGAAAGCCTGTATATTATGTCTATGTCACATGCACAAAAACATGCTCATCATTTCTTTCATATGATTCACTAAGTACAGCAGTCTCCTTAGAGGAACAGAGTTCCTGGAAAAGATTTAAACTATGCAGAGCATTTCTCCCCAATTTGTGCACGTGCTATGGAAGGACACAACCTTCCAAGTCCTGCTCCTTAGCCCACATTTCAAGGGAAGCACTGGGAAAGATGCTACATCCTTGCCAACTCCCAATTCACCTGCATCTGCATCATTAAAGAGGCTGCTCGCCTTGCTCACCTTGTCAGGTTTGCATTATTTGGTACAGAAAGTAAACCAATTCTAATTAATTCAAGAGAGTTCTGGAAGCTTCTCTGGCTGATGCCAAGCTGGTGTAAGCTGGAAGTTTCAAGCTGATTAGTAAGTTCCTATTCTGCCTGGAAACAAGCATAAGGTTCCTGATGTTTGAGTTATTCCTTCAGAAAAGATGAACAGCTGGTTCAAACTGGTTCTGTTACCTCTTTCTGTCAAGGTCATTGTGTCCTGTAATAAAAGGTCAGAAGGAGCCTGGGTTTCATTCTCTGTCTCTCTTTCCTTCTGGTGTGGTGTTTTGTACATAAAGTCATACCTTGGTTCTCGAACATAATCTGTTCCGGAAGTCCATTCAACTCCTGAAACTATTCGAAAACCAAGGCGCAGCTTCCAACTGGCTGCAGGAGCTTCCTGCACTCAAGCGGAAGCCATTTCGGACGTTCAGCTTCCAAAAAATGTTCAAAAACCAGAACACTTATTTCTGGATTTTCGGCGTTTGGGAGCAAAAATGTATGAGTACCAAGGCGTTTGAGAACCAAGGTATGACTGTAGTATGTTTAAGTGCTAAGATTTTAGTCCTGTTGTAAGTTTATGTTAAGTCTGCTGCCACTGGATTCTTAAGGACTGTGCCAATCCTGAAGATGTATGGATTTGTGACCATTATGCTCATTTGCAATCAGTAGTAAAAAGCTCTGCTGAATTAAGCTGATTGCCTCAGAGTTATTTTTTGGGAACCCTGCAACGTGTTTAAGCTTTTTACTCTGCAAGCTATACGTTGAGGCCTGCTCTGGATCGATACAGAGCAAAAGCACGACACACCTGCCCACCCCTTTCCTGCTCCTCTCCTTCCCAGCTTTCGGTCTAAAGTCCCTGGCTTTGCTAGGAAGCAGAATGTGTTATTGACAAAGGACCATCAAACAAGCCTCTTTCATCTTCCTCCTCCTAACTCTGCATTTTGTTTTTGTTTTTTGCTTGGGAGTGCTAGATAGATTCATCCTGGAAGCGAAACCCCCAGGACATCCCTCCTGCTCCCAATCAAGTTCAAGACTTTTCCTCCAAGCTAACAAGCTTTTTGCAAGGCAACCTCAGATAGCCCCGCTGGGCCAATCCAAAGTGCATCAATAAATGACAGGCGGAGCTTCGGGGAACTAGTGGGGTAGGTACTCGTTTTCCCCATCCAAGTACAACTCTCTCTCTCTCTCTCTCTCTCTCTCATTCATCTTTTTTTCCCCTGTAGAGTGGGACGGGGAGAGGAGGCTCACTAAGGTTGTAGTTGGAGGATTATTGCATGGCCCAGATTATGGGTGGCTTCTTGGTGCACTGGCAAGAAAGCAATGCCTGAGCCAGAGGAGGTAGCAAGTCATGGCTGTGGTGCTGCCCCCCTAAAAAAAGGTGCCACCTGGAGCAGTGCGCCCTCCGCGCACTCCTTAGCTACACCAGTGCTAATTGAGCTATCCATGTCAGGTTCAGAAAGTCTCCTGCCTGAAGCCCAGAAGAGCCAGTGCAGTCAATGCAGACAATACTGAGCTAGTTGGATCAACAGTCAGATTCAGTTATGTAGCAGCTTCCTATGTTCCTAAAACTATTTTATTCTTGAGCTGCTTCCTTTTGATTGTGTTTTTCATAAGTTGGTGTTTTTGTTTTGATGCTCATTTGCTTTTAACTGTGTTGCGCTCTGTATTGCTAACTACTTTCAGCGCTCTATGAGCAGACAAGTTGGGTAAATATGTAAAATTACTTTTTTAAAAAACCTAATTACAGTGGTACCTTGGCAAAAAAAAACCTGTACAGTGGTACAGACACTTCAGGTTACAGACACTTCAGGTTACAGACTCCGCTAACCCAGAAATATTACCTCGGTTTAAGAACTTTGCTTCAGGATGAGAACAGAAATTGAGCTCCAGTGGCGCGGCGGCAGCGGGAGGCCCCATTAGCTAAAGTGGTATCTCAGGTTAGGAACAGTTTCAGGTTAAGAACAGACCTCCAGAACGGATTAAGTTCTTAACCCAAGGTACCACTGTACTCATTTAGAGGAGGAGTCTGTAGGAAGTCATTTTCAGCCAAGTTCAAAGGTCTGGTTGTGGTATCCAAAGCCTGATAAAGCTTGGGCCCAATAAACCTGAAAGATTGTATTGCTCCAGTTGCATACCCTCCAACATTTCTCTGATGAAAATAGGGACGTGGGGAAGCTTCTCCCACGTTTGATCTCGCCGCAAACATAGATGTCATATACTAATCTACATCTGTCGCCTTGAGCCAAGTGCAACCTCTCAGCCTAACCTTCCTCACAGGATTGTTATAAAGAAGCAAGAACTGACAAAGCAACAAATATTACCTTTGTACAGTAGGCTACATTCCAGACAAGCAGAAGTCAGAAGCTTCTTCATCTACGCAAGCCAGAGGCATTGTCACGATTCAGAGACAAATTCCAGGCAGAGGAAAGCATTTGAGGAGAGTGACCAGTGATCATGTGCCTGAAGAGAATCCAAAGGCCAGATAGAAAGTGCCCCCACAGGCCTAAGGTTCCACAGCCCCTGATATATCGATAGAGACAGCCTTCAGAAAGCTATTTTGACACAGGAAGGCCTCACACAGTGCTGCAAATCCAGTGGAGATCGCTGGAAAACACAAAGGCTGTTTTGAACAAACCAGAGGCTTTAAGGGTGAGGGGGTAAATAAATACAAGCAGCAATCTAAACAAATTTTAAAATAATTTCACGAATGGTTTCCCTTTGGGGAGGATAAAGAACTCTGGCTACTTTTGAAGTCACTTTCGATTGATAGCCCTCTTATTAGACAAAAATTAGTGTCCAATCAACTGTGAAAAAGGCAAGCCATTATACGTTAGGAGAGCCGTCAAAGTGACATGGACCACTGTACATCTTGACACTTACTACATAATCAAAGTAAACTTTACTCTCCATTGCAGATCTAATGCAGCTGTTAGTTTATCACCTTCGCCTGCTCAAATGGGCCCATCGTGTCACCTAGGCAGAGATGACAAACCAAATAAATAAATTGCAATGTTATCTCTTTGCGCTGCTCAGGTACAGCAAACAGGAGGAACAGCATTTAGTATTCCGTAATGGAGTTAGGAGTAATTTACTGAGAGATAATTTCTTTTGGACCTAAAAGTGTCCTGCCTCCCTGCCGTGCAGACAAATAGAAGTGGCTGGCAGGAAATGGGGCATGATAATACCCCCCTTTAAATAGAGTAACAAAATGGAAATTCAATAGGCATGCATTACAAAATATACAGCTACCCGTTATTCAAACCTTTGATGTGTTTTTTTTTTATAGTTGTTCACAGCACACACAAGGGGAAAAAATATTATATTCGCTCTTAGAGCCCATTTGAAATAGAAGGAAAGTTTAATCCACGTGCTGGGTGTGTGTTTTAAAGGACTTGCTTGGAAAAGTTACTGTATTTTTCGCTCTGTAAGATGCACTTTCACTCTCCTAAAAAGTAAGGGGAAATGTGTGTGCATCTTATGGAGCGAATGCAGGATGCACAGCTATCGCTGAAGCCAGGAGAGCAAGAGGGATCGGTGCGCACCAATCCCTCTTGCTTTCCTGGCTTCAGGGATAGCCACACAAAGCCTCTTGAGCGCTGCGGGAGTGCTCCTGCCTCTTCGCTCAAGAGGCTTTGCGTTGCTTTCTTGTTTCTTGTTTTCCTCCTCTAAAAAGTGGGTGCGTCTTATGGCCGGGTGAGTCTTATGGAGCGAAAAATGCGGTAACTAGCGAAGGAAATTTTAGGCCACCTCTCTGCACCATATGTTTAAAGGGCTCTTAGAGCACTTCAACAGTCATAGTTTCACCCAATGAATCCCAGGAACTGTAGTTTGTTAAAGGTGCTGGGAAACGTAGCTCTGTGAGGGGCTTTCCATAGTGGGAAAGGCAACCAATGGCTACTATGAGGACTACCCATCTGTGCTACCCATGATGCCTTTGAATAATACCTTAGGTCCTACAGATGTTGCTGGACTAAAACTCCGATCAGCACTGGCAAGCATGGCCAATGACCAGGGATGATGGGTTGACAGAGCATGAGACTCCTTATCTCAAGGTTGTGGGTTGGAGCCCCATGTTGGGCACAAGATACCTTCATTGCAGGGAGTTGTACTCAGTACTATTTTTTCTAGAAAAAGAGTTGCTGGAACTCACCATGAACACCTCCCTCATTCTCTTAGAATGGGAATGGTGAGAGGTGCCAGAACTGAGTTCTGGAAGCTGAAAAAAAGCCCTGGTCCCTCCCAACTGTACATTTCTATGAGTCTAAGAGTTGCAATCCAGCAACTTCCAGAAGGCCAAAGATTCCTCATAGCTGGCCCTAGGGATTAATTTATTTGCTCTGTCCTATCTCCCTGCCAGGGTTTCTTTTTCCCCTTTTTCCCCCCTTTCCCTTTTCCTTTTTTGAATAGCTCTCACCAAACTTTTTTTAAAAAATAAAAACCCACAAATATTTACTGTTTTTTAAGCAAATACAAATGCAAGAACCATTAAACACTTATCCAGCAGTACATCTAAATGGTGTTTGTTCTATCCATTGACTTTAGACACAAGCTCACACATTCAGTGTTCGTAACCTCTCCAGTGAGAAGACTGAGCGGCTGGTATAACAAGGTCTTGGTTTTGGCCATTAACATGGTTAAAGGAAGCGGTCCACATTTCTTGGATGGTGTCTCTCTTTGTTATGCCTTCAATTCCCCTCCTGTGTCTGGTGGGACACTCAGACATTGCCGTATCCCAGATATTATTTTCCCATATCTTCTGGGGTATTCCATTATTGAGCTATTGCTAATCGTGCTGTGGTCAGTAAGAAGACCACTGGTTTAGCATTTAAGTATCTGCTTATAACCACAGCATACAATTTCCATCAGAATCCTTTTGGATACCCAGTACAGAAGCTAAGCATAGATTTAACTGTTATTGGGAATAACTCCAATATTTGCATCACCACCCCACTGCCTAATAACAGCATCTTTCATAAGAACATAAGAAGTTCTAAGCACCTACTTGTCTGTTTCCATCTTTCCCTTTCCCACCTCTGTTGCCCAGGGTGGATCAAGACACCGGGGGGGGGGGTCACTATAAATAAGTCAGAAACTAGCTCCTTATAACTAGGGTTGAAATATAAAAAAATGAAAATCTGGAAACAAAACTTTTTTTGCCAAAGTTTTTGAACTTTTTTTTTTTTTTGCAAATTCTTTTCCTTTTTTAAGTTTTGAGCTATTCTTAATTACAATTACTGCCAATTTCTACACTTCTGACATGAGCTGCCATACATCCAGATTTTCCCGGACATTTCATCAGTTTCCAACTGGAGACTTTTTCAGACGGCCAAACCCCGGCTAAGTCCGAGAAATTCCAGATGTACAGCAACCCTGTTTATAACAAAAAGGGGGGAAATCTCTATGGAAAATCATGTTTTAAAATTTCCTGCTCTCTGGCACCATCTGGTGTTGGATGTTTATAGCATGTTCAAATCACTGTCTCTTTACTAATGTAGCTGAGTCCCCAGTCTGCTTAGGACGCCTTTCTTTCCAAGTTACTTTGATCACCTTTCCAAGTTACTTTGATTACTTTGATCCAGTGCCTTCATAGGTGGGGGGATCAAAAAAGAGCTAGATGAGGCACACAACCTGGAGGCTTAGGCAGACCCAGTGGTATCTTCAACTTGTCCTCTTTGACCCTGCTGCCAACTTCCAAATTGCTTTCAAAAGTTCTACACACTTCAAAAAGTGGGTTCCCGTGTAACATGGGGAGCTGCTGTGCTGTTCACGGATCATGGCCATAAAGTCCCCTTGGGCACATTGCAGGTCAAGTCACACAGTAGCCCTTTCAATTCCAGCCTTTGTTTTTAATTGAAAATATAAAGAGACTTCCATCAGAATCTGTTAGATGGAACTTCAGTCTTGTCTCTCTCCCCAGATGACAAATTACTAAATTTAGGTGGAGGGGGCGGGCAAATAGGATATAAAGAGCTACTGAACCAAAAATGATTGGCATTAGCTTTAAAGCTAGTGATTCTTCCCCCCCCCCATCCCCTTATTGATCTAAACAGAATAAATCCGTAAATGGTAATAGAGTTCAATTTAAATTACTTACAGCAAATGCTGCTTTTCAGCTCTTGTCAGACAATCGTGCTGTCAAGTCCATTTTATTCTGACAAAGCAAATTAATGAGGATAAAAAACAGCAGTAATTTGAAGACAGTTTCTGCAACTTAGCTTTTACGTAGCACTCTGCAACCAGGATTCAGATTTCACTCCAGTGCCAGGAACATCTTTAGCCTAATTACCACTTTCAACCACCATATATAAAAGCTTGCCCAATGGGCAAGAATGATGGAAGTAGGATTCTAGAAACAGTTATAAATGCAGCAGCTATCACTGAAGTATACCAATAACAACATATTGGGAAAATACAACAGTTATTTTTTTTTAATTATTATTATTATTATTATTATTATTATTATTATTATTATTATTATTTTATTATAATAATAAAATCCAACAAAAATATTAAAATACTGTAATACATCAAACATTAAAAGCTTCCCTAAACAGGGCTGCCTTCAGATGTCTGGTAGTTGTTGTTGTTTGTTTTTTGGAACAAAAAAAATGTATTCTATTGTTTCCAGAAAACAGAGATAGTTGTAACTTGATGGAAATGCTCTTCCACAAAACAGGAGCCACCACACTAAAAGCCCTGCTCTGAGTCACTATGGAGCAGGCTTCCGAGATCCATGGAACTTGTAAGAGAAGTTTTTTTCAGCGGGCAGGAAATGTCATGTAGCATATACAACTCTATCCACCCAACTGAGGGGTACAGCAAGGAGGGCTTAGGAGGAACAGCCAAGGAAAATCTGCCAATTTAGGCAGATGCCTTACCTTGACTAATGGTAGGGGCGGCTCTAAGGGATGCAGATGGCACTGTGGTCTAAACCACTGAGCCTAGGGCTTGCCAATTAGAAGGTCAGCAGTTTGAATCCCCACAACGGGGTCAGCTCGCGTTGCTCGGTCCCAGCTCCTGCCAACCTAGCAGTTTGAAAGCATGCCAGTGCAAGTAGATAAATAGGTACTGCTGCGGTGGGAAGGTAAACAGCGTTTCCGTGCGCTGCTCTGGTTTCACCAGAGGTGGCTTAGTCATGCTGGCCACATGACCTGGAAAAACTGTCTGCGGACAAACGCCGGTTCCCTTGCCCTATAGAACAAGATGAGTGCCGCAACCTCAGAGTCATCTGAGACTGGACATAACTGTCAGGGGTCCTTTACCTTTTTAGGGGCGGCTCTGTGGTTGGGAGAGTATCTGGAATTACTTAGATTGCTGTTTCTGTTCACAAATGAATCTTACTGTTCTCCAGGTTGAAAGGAGCTTGGCTGAGCAAAGCAGATAGGACTGGAAGGGGGCTTTTGGAGGACATGATATCAACAGGCAGGAAACTGCCCCTTCGCTGCAAGCATTCTCTTCATATATATGCCTGGCATATGTTAGGTGAAAGTTCCTGTATTTTGTACAGTATTTTGACAATATATGCAGGTCCCGCAGGACACAGGACTCCAGGTGGGGTATGATCAAAGCAGAATAGAGCAGAACTATTACTTCCCCTGATCGGGACACTATGCTTCTCTGTAGCCTAGAATAGCATCACCTTTTTTGCTGCTGCATTACATTGTTGACTCATGTTAAGCTTGTGGTCTACTAAGACCCACAGATCCTTTTCACCTGTACTGCTATTGAGATTCATTTTGTTAGTTTGGGCCCAGTTTTCCAGTATATTAAGGTTACCTTGAACCAGATTCTGCAATGAGTGTCTACAGTCCTTCACCATCCCACCTGAATACCCTAAGCTATCCTGCTCTACACCTACTAAGCTAGCCTGCTGCCTTCAAATTAGGGATATGAGACATCCATTTCCATCCCATGCTGTGTCCATTTCAATCTCTGTTTCCATTATGCTACAGTTCAGTTTATGCTGAAACCTATCCTATTTATCTCACTATGCCTTAATTATCATAATCAATCTTAATTAATTGCTTGATGCATTTCAATGGAAAGGAAATGTCAAAAACAATTCAAAAAACAATGTAATTATTTGCATAACAGTTGCAGACTGGGGGGAGGAAGTGATAAGAAATACCATTCATATCTGCTTGCATAATTTCTGTTCCTGACCTCAAACAAACATGCAAATTTTGGTAATTTCTCCTTCTATTTACAACAGAAGTATCTAATATCCCTGTTTCATATTCAGTAGTGGGTGCTGTGCATTCAAATAAGGTTCAACTGATAGGGATGTTTCAGTATGTGGGATGGGAGTTCTCACCACAGAGAGCAAAATATCGCAGGGCACTTCTGACCACTGTTTTTTTTTCATGACATTCCTTCTCTCAGAAGAACAATGTTCCATGCTAAGCTGATGCCTGTGATATAAGGTGAAATATAAACAGTAATGCTTAATCTTCAAAGAAACCCCTTGAAGATATATATTGGGAACTAGACATTTACAAGACAGATTTTACTAACTTAAACAAAGTTAAAATTACAGATTGTCATTTCCCACCCCCTGAAAACCTTCCATTTAGGGGAAAGCAAATAAAAACGGCAAGTCTCTTTGTCCTTCACCTCCTACCTAGAAGCCAAACCGATGCTATGGCAAAAAAAGCATTAGTATCTAACAACTCAAGGAATTTCAGATTACTACATTGTCTTCTAAATTGCAGCAATCATGTTCGCTACATACGTTGCTGTAAGCAACTGTAAAGTCTCATGTTATTGGTTTGAATTGTTAAGAGATTACCGTTGCTCAAAATTCCTTGGATCAGCATCCGCTCAGGAAGGAAAAACAAAATATTTAGAATTTTGTTCCCAAGAAAAAGCTTCAGACGGACATGGAGAACTGAACTGTTCATTGTTTTGTTTTGTTTTTTTAAAGTATGTGCCAAAGCCAAAATAGCCAGAAAGCAGAATACCAAACTTCTTCTTTTTTTAAGTATAATTGTTAATGGCTTAAAACGGGAGCTGTTGCTCAATTAAAGACATTCTAATCTAGAGCAAAGGGACAAGTTGGATGAGGAATGTGTATTGAAACCATGCATGCATTACACTGGTCAACAACAAATTTGTTTGCGTTTTTTCAGTTGATTTAGGATGAATCTGATGCGCTGAATCCAAAAATCACATTGGTTTTGCTCAATCAGGTCAAGTTTTTGAGCTATGGCCACATGTCATTTTTTTATGTTTTTGTTCACATGTACGCTTGTATGGAGCATTTTAGGAGAAGTTGGTGGGGTAAAATGCCATGTCGAATAATTGTTTTGATTGGAAATGATTATTTTAATGACAAGAAGTATTCAGGTCCGATAGTTCTGGGTGATTATGTCGAAAAGGGTCAGTTTGAAGTCATAAAACCTCGAAATCTTCCATAAATTGGTGCGGCAAAGCATAAAGTTGCTTGCCATGCTTATTTTCGTATTAAACTTGGTGACCAGGATAAAGCTTGGGCGCCACACATGGTGTGCAAGGCATGCACCAAGACTCCATGTGGGTGGACCAATGGCAAAAGGAGTCTGAACTTTGAAATTCCCATGGTTTGGAGGGAGCCAACAAACCATGTCACTGGCTGCTACTTCTGCACTGTTGATGTGACTGGGATCAACAGAAAGAACATGAGCAGCCTCAAGTATCCTAATCTTCAATCAGCACGTCGTCCTGTAGCTCATTGTGATGAAATTCCAGTGCCTATCTTCGGAGAACTTCCTAACATTAGTGACGAAGATGCCTCCAATGTTGAAGAAGAAGAAGTGGTTCTTGAAGATGATGCTCCACATCCATTTTCCCAAAAGGAGTTGAATGATCTAGTTTGTGACCAGATTGGCATCCAGATTGAAGGAAAAAACCTCCTCTCTGACAGTGCTCGCATCAGCTTCTTCCGCAACAGGCATCAAGAGTACCTCCGTTTTTTCTCGGAAGAGAAGGACTTGGTGTACTGTGCAGATATTGCACAGCTTCTGCTCAAGCTTGGAGTGCCACAGTATGAACCCAAAGATTGGAGACTGTTCATTGACAGCAGCAAGCGATCACTGAAATGTGTTCTGCTACACAACGGCAACCAGTTTGCCTCTATACCCCTGGCTCACTAGAGTACACTGAAGGAGAACTATGAAGTAGTGAAGTATGTGCTGGAGAAAATTGGTTATGATCAGCATAAGTGGTTTATTTGTGTTGACCTGAAGATGGTGAACATTTTGTTGGGACAACAGTCTGGCTTCACCAAGTACCCATGTTTTCTGTGCATGTGGGATAGTAGGGACCGTGCTCAGCATTACACGAAGAAGGACTGGCCTGTGCGGGAGGAATTGGTGCCTTGCAAAGAAAGGAACGTCATCAACGACCCTCTGGTGGACAGAGACAGAATACTCTTCCCACCGCTGCACATCAAGCTCGGCTTAATCAAGCAGTTCACCAAGGCTCTGGACAAGGATGGTGACTGCTTCACTTACTTGTGCCAGGCTTTTCCAGGATTGACCATGGAGAAGTTGAAAGCTGGCATCTTTGACGGTCCTCAGATCCATCAGCTCATCAGAGATCCAGAGTTCGGAAACTCAATGAACGAAGTGGAACTGGAAGCATGGAAGGCATTTGTTCTGGTAGTGAAGAACTTTCTTGGCAACAATAAGGCCAGAAACTACGCAGAACTTGTCAACAACATGCTGACTGCTTTCAGAAACCTGGGCTGCAACATGAGCGTCAAGATGCACTACCTATTTTCACATATGGACCAGTTTCCTGAGAACCTGGGTTCAATGAGTGACGAGCAGGGGGAGAGATTCCATCAGGACATGAAAGAGATGGAGACCAGGTATCAGGGTCGCTGGGATGCAGTCATGATGGCTGACTACTGTTGGACTCTGAAGAGAGACCTCCCTGCCGCTGAGCATTCCAGGAGTTCCAAGAAACGGAAGTTCAAGCCCTGAAGTTTGAAAAATGGTGAAGCAACATGCAATTTATGTGTACTTACCTTTATCAATGCCCACCATTCAGTTTACAGTAATCAATGTTTCTATCAGGTAATCAATATATGTTGTTGGGAAAACATTATTTTCTCTTAAAAACGTATTTAGGATGATATGTGTTGACAAAAATCAGCCGATAATGCCACAAAAATGTAATCGGTTTTGTCATTTTTTTCAAATCAACATAGCACAAAACCTGACCTGATGGAGAGAAACGGATGCCATTTCCTGATTCAGCAGTGCAAAAATACCCTAAAGCAGTTGTAGAAATCTAGACAACATTCAAAAAGTAAAAAATTGTTGCACAGTGATTATTAGACTGCTGTAATAAGTTGTGCATGGGGCTGTCTTTGAATACTGTTTGGACCAGTCTTCAACAACCGCTTGCTCCCCAGTTTTTTGGACTGCAACTAGCATGAGTCCCTGCCAGAGTGGAGTAGTAGCCCGAAACATCTGGATAGCACCAGGTTGGTCAAGGCTGGTTTGGAAACAGCAGTTGATTTAGAATGCAGCTGTTTGATTGCTATTGAGACACTTAGAATCAGTTAACACTTTGTCAACTGCCCCAGGTCCACATCTGTTTCCAGGATCAGTAGAATATACTGGTTTTGTTTGTTTTTTAAATCAAAGCACAGTTTGTGACAAGGACATCCAAAAGATCAGTCAGTAAAGGCCCTTCCATAGATTTCTCCACCATCCAAGGCACCGGGGAGCAGTGGCCGTGCCATGATTGTGAAGTGCTCTCTTTAAGGACACTTAAAGAGTTCCATGCCCAGTGTCATTTCAGCATCTGGCAAAAATCTTTTTATACTCCATTTGATCTTTTTTATACACTGCCACTAAGGATTTTTGCCTTTTTTACATATTACATATTTATAGGGAGATATCCAGTGTTTGCCATACAGAGTTTTCTTTTAAGTTGTTTTAACCAGCCCTGGAGCCTTATGGTGAAGGGTATATAAGAAATCTCATAACTAAATAAAAAGACCCATTGAGAACAAAGGATGTGCAGAACTTAAATCCATTTCTTTCAATGGGAATGACTTAGTTGCCAGTTTATTTTATTTTGTGTACAGTGGTACCTTGGTTCTCGAACTTGATCCATTCCGGGAGTCTGTTCGACTCCCGAAACCATTCAAAAACCAAGGCACAGCTTCCGATTGCCTGCAGGAGCTTCAATTGGAAGCTGCGGTAGCCCCATCGGACGTTCGGCTTCCAAAAAACATTTGCAAACCAGAATACTCACTTCTGGGTTTGTGGCATTCAGGAGCCGACTTGTTCAGGAGCCAAGTCGTTCGAGAACCAAGCTACCACTGTAGTTGTAACTGCGTCACCCACCCTTGAAACTCTACTGAAAAGTGGAATATAACTATTTCCTTCTGTGAAGAAGCACTTTTTTTGGAATGTCACGATCTTCCAACATTGGGCTTCATCGGATGGCCCCAAGTTCTCACAGAACCCAAGGCAGCATACATGAGTTTCCTAGGCGGTCAGTCACACATTGAGACATCACTGACCAGACTCAGACCTTTGCTTCAACAAGCTTGTCCTGCCATCTGGAAAGCAGAGTGCAATAAACTCTTTGCCCTTTTCTTTGTGAAAGCAACAACTTGCAGTCTTGGGAATGGGTTCTCTCAACAGGAACACAGGAAGCAGAACATAGGAAGCCACCTTATATCGAGCCAGATTGCTGGGTCCATTTAGTTCAGCATAGTATACACACAACAGTGGCTTCCCAGCATTTCAGGCAAAGGTTTTCCCCACATTACCTGGAGATGACAGGGATTGAACCTGGGACCTTCTGCATGCAAAACAGATGCTCTGCCACTTGGTCTTAGCTATCTCTGTTCTTGCATGCTTTCCAACCAATATTTCCATCTTATTCAGATGCAGTCCTGCCCAAATGAATTTCAGTGGTTCCCAATCGGCTAATTACTGAGGAAACCCCGATTTTTCAAAAGCCAAGCCATGGACCCCTCTACTTTTGCTAATGTTGATAAGTCTATGGTAGTGAACTGCGCAAAGCAATTTGGGGAGGGGGGGAATGTGGGGTTGCCCCTAATAAGCAAAGGATTTTGGGTATACAGTGGTACCTTGGTTTTCAAATGTAATCAGTTCCGGAAGACCGCTTGACTTCCGAAACGTTCGAAAACTGAAGCATTTACTTCCAGGTTTTTGGCATTCAAAAACTGAAACATTAGACTTCCGAGACATTCGAAAACAGAGTTACCACTGTACTAAAAAAACAAACCATGAAATTTTTTTATATTACTGCGCAAAAATGACGAAGATTTAGTTGGGGGAACAGAAATAAATTGAATTTTATTAACGTATAGTACAAGCAAAGAAATTATGACATGTCAAGCAGCTACTAAACCTTAATAACAGATCTAGATCCAGGGCTCTCTTTTTTCTAGAAAAAGAGGTGGTGCAACTTGCTGAGCTTTTTTTTTATGGGAGCACCCACCCATAGTTGTTGAGCTCTTTGTAGGGGGAGCAGCCAAAGTTGTTGAGCTTCATCATCATCATCATCATCTTTATTACGGTCACAGACCAGCATAAGTTAAAATAGAAACACACAGTAATTTAGGAAACAGAACAGATAAAACAGGTGAATGGGGTGACTCAAAGAAGGGGGAATGCGTGAGAGAGACTTAAAATCAGCTAGAGGGTTAAGAGCAAGCAGATGCAAAAGTAACTATAGAAGGGAGGGTGCAAGAGAGGGAACGGGTCTTGAGACTGAGCCTTGTGTTTAGGTCTAGTGTGTGACCCAAACCATCACAGCAAAGCAAAATCTGGCTGAGTATATTATGTCTGGGTTTGCATCTTGAAGTAGCAAGGAGGTACAGTGGTGCCCCGCAAGACGAATGCCTCGCAAGACGGAGAACCCACAAGACGAAAGGGTTTTCTGTTTTGGAGGTGCTTCGCAGGACAAATTACTCTATGGGCTTGCTTCGCAAGACGAAAATGTCTTGCGATTCCTGGGTGGTTTTTTTCGCTCCCCACCCCCTTTTTCTAAGGCACTAAGCTGCTAATAGCCTTTTAGCAGCTAATCCGCTAATCCCTTAAGCCTTTAATAGCCGCTAATAGCCACTAAACCGCTAATAGCGCTAATCCGCTAATGGGCTTGCTTCGCAAGACGAAAAAACCGCTAGACGAAGAGACTCACGGAACGGATTCTTTTCATCTTGCGAGGCACCACTGTATAGAGTTGCTCTGTCCATCCAGGAAATTTGCGTACTATTGACAGGATGAACCTGACTTGTATGTCTTTATAATACCGGCAGTGGAAGAAGACATGTTCAGTAGTTTCTAGTTGCCCTGAGCCACGGGGGCACTTCCTCTCCTTGTACGGTACCTTCCTAAAATAGCGTTCCTGGATAGCTTGAGGGGAGGGCCTGGCACTGGGGCAAAGTGAAGGCCCTTCACTGTTTTGGTGTTTCTGGGTTGTTTATACATGGCATTTGGGAAGATTTATGGCATTTGGGAATTGACCGCTGTGGCGTTTGCCCTCCTAGATGTGTGACATCATACTGGGTTCATAAGGAAAGGGTTAACTTATTGTAAAATGACTAACCAATGGGAACCCAAGGGGGCAGAGTTAACTGTGTATAAGGTTTAAGCACAGAGGGTTTTTGGGAGAGTTAGCGTTGAGAAGACAGTCTGGAGTTAGAAGAGATGGAGAAGAGAAGTTTGTGGGTTGGGCTAGTCTGATGTGAGAGAATGAGAGAATTTGTTGAGGAGTCAGTCAAACAGTTGATATAATCAATCAGAAGGTATTAGGAAGGTATAGGCCGGTAAAGAAACTAAAGTTAAGAAACTGACAGGAATATTATCTGAGAAACCATAAACTTGTTCATGTTTATAAAACAAACCTGTTTATTTGGTTCAATTTTAACAACTGTCTGGACTCAGTGTTTTACCCAACAGTAACGGGTTGGTGGCAGCAGAGAAGCGAGCACAGTGGTGGCACAGCGATCAATAGACCGTTAAACATCCGGGGACCCTGTGTGATCGCCACAACTGCCAGCACACAGCCCCAAGCAAAAAAGGTGCCAGAACATACCTAAGAGGTGCCGGAACTCAGTTCCAGCAAGTTCTGGTTGAAAAAAGCCCTATCTATATCTATATATCTATATATCTCTATCTCTATCATCTCTATCTCTATCTCTATCTCTATCTCTATCTCTATCTCTATCTCTAGCTCTATCTCTATCTATCTCTATCTCTATCTCTATCTCTATCTCTATCTCTATCTATCTCTATCTCATCTCTCTCTCTCTCTCTCTCTCTCTCTCTCTATCTCTATCTCTATCTCTATCTCTCTCTGTCTACTCTCTCTCTCTCTCTCTCTCTCTCTCTATCTATCTTTCTCTCTCTCTCTCTCTCTCTCTCTACTCTATCTCTACCTCTATCTCTCTCTATCTCTCTCTCACTCTCCTCTCTCTCTCTCTCTCTCTCTCTCTCTCTCCTCTATCTCTCTCTATCTCTATCTCTATCTCTATCTCTATCTCTATCTGCCACCATCTGGCTGGGTTGCCCCAGCCACTCTGGGTGGCTCCCAACAAAACGTTAAAAACACATTAAACCTAAATGTGATGGGAGAAATCGTTTCTCTTTTTGTCCTGAACAATCCCCTTCCACATCCGGTTCAATATTTCCTACTTTTATTCTAACATCTGGTTCAACATGCCTGGCACCAAGCTTGAAGCGGCAGCCATCGTCATTCCCGCCAAGTGCTCCCTCCTGCAGCCCCTCTTCATCCCCCAAAAGAATCTGCCTGAGGCCAGCCCAACCCCTCAATGTGGAAGCGGCAGTTGTGGTGGTGGTCTCAGTAAAACACGACCCCTTTCCTCTCCTCATCCCCAAGGCCAATGGGCACAGAAGCATTGTCATTTCACCTGGTATGGTTTCCCACACACAGGTAACAAAAAAGAAAAAGGGGAAAACTTTATCCCCACCCCAATGTACATCTTTTCATGCTCAGGGAATTCCAAGCCAAAGGGCTGGTGCATGCTGGTGCCCACTTCAGGCAGCTCAGGAAGCTATCTTAGGGCAAGCTTGAAAACTGTCCTGGTTTCACCACCACCACTTGGGACCATAACTTTCCTGACTTTTAGCTTTGTACTCTGAGAAATCTGGAGGAGAGGTAATTTATGGGAAACTTTCCTGGTT
Organism: Podarcis tiliguerta; assembly: GCF_965153285.1. Lineage (NCBI taxonomy): Eukaryota > Metazoa > Chordata > Lepidosauria > Squamata > Lacertidae > Podarcis > Podarcis tiliguerta. The sequence continues at coordinate 40,133,766 of NC_139553.1, read as the reverse complement.
TCCCCAACCACCACCACCCCAGATCTGGTTCAACATCAAGCCGATTTCTGTGCTTGTTCTTCATATAACAAACTGTTGAAATGTTTGTTCACAAATATATGTGGAACAAAAGGGAACTAGACATTTCAAAGCTTTCTCACCTAACTTCTTATAATCAGCGAAAACCTTCACCCAGAATTGGTCCAGTCCACATTCTTTGAAAAATTATTTCAATGAACTGTCACAAGTTACGTCAACAAGTGCCTATTGCTCTTCCACAGACAGAGCCGTTAGTTGTACATCACCACATTCAAAAGGATTCCTTATCCATGAGTTTTCAGGATTTGGTGCAGGGAAGTAATCTTCTGGTATCAATTCTTTGTCAGTGGTCTCCAGTGTTGGGATGCTAATGAGGCTTCCACCTTCTACTCAGCTTGCCCATAACCTTATTTTTTTAATCACTGCCTCAATCTTATCTTCAGTGTAGAAAATATTCACATCACTACCTTGAAGGCTTGTGTTGAGAGTCTTCAAGTATGTGAAAACATCTGCTAAGTAGGCTACCATACACAACCTCAAAAAGTTGTTCAACTGATCATGTGGAAATTTTCAGAAAAAGTCATACTTCATCACATAACTCAAAGAATCGCTTCAGTATTTTCATCCTTGACAGCCAACACACTTCTGTATGTAAAAATAACTGCATATGCAAGCAAGCAGGCATTGGTCGCAAGCAGAGGCTGGGGTGGTCCATGGAAGGCTTTCACTGTGCAATTAAGAAGATAAGTGAGTCCCCCCAGCAGGGGATGGTGCTGCGGACCCCCAGGGTGCATTCTGCAGACCCCCAGCTGTCCCCGGATCCCTAATTGGGAACCACAGTATTGGATCATAAAAGGATAAATTTCTGTGCATGAAATCATTCAACAGAGATGCAAACCGAGTCCAGTTCTATGCCAAGCTCTGTAGGAAGCTGCTACAGAATCTCTGAGGAATGTGCATACTTAACAGCAGACGGAAGCACACACTCTTAGTAACAATTAAGTGCTCCTCAAGAGAGGCCTGCAGACTTCTCCCTTCTTCTTGTCTAGCATGCATGCCCTGCCCCTTCTCTGGTTGATCTTAACCATGGTTGGATTGGTACACGCATTCATACTAAACCATGATGAAGGAAAGGGATGCACATGGGGCCAGCCCAGGACATTTTGCTTCCTAAGGTGAAGGACAAGGTGGTGCCTCCTCCCCCTTCCATGTACAAAAACCATTTGGATGGGCATTTGAATCTTACATCAACACAAGTGGTGGGATAGCATCCTCTTCTGCACCTGAAGCAGCAAGCTAGTTTAGGAGTGAACTGCCCTGCAACAGAAGGGGATGACTAAAAAAAACTCAGGAGGAACAGCCAGAGGGATTACCCACCACCACTGTCCCCCAGCATCTGCAGAAAGAATTGCTTGCTTCTCTCTGCCAAATGGTAGGGCTGGCATTAAACAGATACAAGCTTATAACCCATTCCCATTCAGTTATCTATAGAGAAGAGAGCAGCAGTGTTACATTGGTCTGTACCATGTGATTACAGTTGGACAATGGAAGGCACATTGGAAAGAAGAGGTAGGGTGTCCAATATCCACATTAACAAACACCCCAACATCCATCTTCTCACAACTGTATAGCCGAAGCATATTCACAGCCCAACATTGGCTGGATGAATGTAAGATAAATGGACTTAATGCAACTAAGCAAACATGACATTTTCCTTGCACTGTGATCACAGATGAGTCATTAAGTAAAATGATTAATCACAAATCAATGTTACTAAGCTCCTTTAGAGACGATGTGGCCCTTGTCATGCAAGTATAAGCTCTCCATTTATGGGCTAATGCATTAATTCTCGCTCTCGGGCTGTTGTTGTTGGTCTTAAACATCAGAGTCTGCCGGAAATTTGTGTGCAATTAAGCTCAAGTGATGACCTCCTTATACACATTTTGGCACTTTTTATCTGGTAGCATGCTGTGCAAATATATAAATGAATTCAAGCATTATATGGAATTGCATTAACTGTAATTTCCAGGCAGACAGATATATTTCAGAATTTTAATACATTCACCAACAAGGTATTCAGCACCATAAATTACTCATTTTATCAGTCTGCAAATAGTTTTATCGGTCAGTGAGTGGATTTGTTCTAGGGCATTATGATCGACTGTTTTGCAGCTGGACAAAACGCAGCTGGTTCCTTTCAACTGTTTTTTTTTCTTCTTCCCCTTTTCCCCAGATCTACTGGTTTGGAAAGAAGGAAGTGGATTTGTCCTAAGAATTACACAGAACATCTGTTTTGAAAGGAGCATGCTGACTGCCAATCCACTACTGAGCCAAATTCAGGGTTCTTACGTTGGCTTATAAAGTCCTTAAATTACACAAGGTTTGGATACCTAAAGGAGTGTGTCTTCTCCCTTAAAGATCTTGGTCCATGAGATCTTGGGGGGAGGTCCTTGCAGCTCTAACGTGGGCAGCTGAAATTCACCATGTGGCAATGGGTCTTCTTGGTGATAGTGGCACCCTGGCTACATGATTCTCTCTCTTCCCAAGATGCAACTGGCACCGATTCTTTTAAGCCATTAAGGTGGGTGGACATACACACCTAAACATGGGTTTGTCCAACTGAGAGCGCCAGTATTCGTGCACATGCTTTGAATGGAAAATAGGTCTCGGATTCAATCCCTGGCATCTCCAATTAGGATGAGGCATCAAGTGGCAGGAAAGAGCTCTGCCCGAAACCCTGGAAAGCTACTCCCAGGCTCTCCCAGGCTGCATACACAATTAAAGCACATGGCTCACCCCCAAAGAATTCTGGGAACTGTAGTTTGATGTGGATGCTGGGAATTATAGCTGTGTTCAGTGCAAACTACGGTTTCCAGGATTCTCTGCAGGAAGCTATGTGCTTAAAAACAGCCCCAGAGTAGACAGTACTGAGACAGGTGGGAGACCTGGTTTGTGACAGCTTCCTATATCCACTGATCATTCTCCCTCGTCGTTTAAAATAGGTTTCCGGCTGCATCTCAGTGACAGACTAACTGCTTCATGTCCTTATTCAACTCCTGCAGTGTCCCATCAACCCCAAGGGGGTCAATAATTTGGGAGATGCTAACCTAGTGCCTAATCCTTGGCTCTTATTGCAACTCAGCCTAAACATGTGTAATTGAAATGATGACATAGTCTTCCCTTGCCCCCTTCTCTAAGGTTTCACTGTGCCTCTTTTAGGCTATCGTACCTGTATTTTGGAAAGTATCAGGAAAGTATCTTTAGAGAGGGGCTCCTAAACTGTGATCTGTGGCCCAAAAGCTTCATTCAGGTGATCCACAACATGTCCACATTAAACATCCATATTGATTCTTAATTGTATTTGTATTGCCTCTTTTTATCTTATACATTGTATAAGACGTATTGCTCCGTATTACAATTTTTATTCTGTGGCATTCAAATTACAATACAATAAAAAAGTAATACTCAATAAAAATACAGTTAAAAACCATGAGCCACTGAGCACAGTGCATTACAATTGCTACAATAGGCAACGATAATGATAATAATAAAATCAGTAACCAATTTGTAAGTGGTCCAGCAGGTGTGGTGAGTTTGGGAACTGGTCTTAAGACAGGAGCTACTGGACACTATCTGGCAGAGTGCTGACCTAAATGGCCTCCAGATATAGTTGTCTTTCAGACTTCACATTTGGCATGTTAATTAGATGCCACCAGTAGAGCATGATCTCATTTTGCTAGAACATATTTAAAAACACCGTTTAACCTTTACTTACAGAAGCTGCCCAGTATCATCTTCCAAGGATCCTTATGCTAATACACATACCATTTGATATCTAAAGGATGGTCCACACAAGTATGTCGGGGGGTGGGGTGCACACATGCAAAAGCCACCACATATACATTTTATCATTCTCATGGAGAAAGCAAACAGGCAAACACCTTTATATGTGTCTAAAATTCTGCTCTGATTGGTTTTGCATTCCAGAAATTGTTTATCTGCACCTACTTGATACATAAGCAATAACTTTTGCTTTTTAAACCAAGGGCTTACTATTTGTGTGGTTGCAGCATGCCCTCTAGTGGAAACCAAAGGTGCTTGCAAGCAAATTAAGATGAAAACAGTACAGTACATTTTTAAAAATTCCTTCTGGCAGTATTAAGTAGTTGGTGCTGTTGGGTAGATGTCAAGGCTGAGGAGGGGCCCATGATGACACACCAATTCTGTCATTTCCACCAGTCCCTGTCCCTGGGAAAAGGTGTTGCAATTAAAGACAATAGGAAGAGCGCTGCAGAAACACTGTAAAGCTGCTACCAGTCTATGATGATACTGAACTTGGTAAGTCAGTGGTCTGACTTGATAGGAATCAGGTTGTAAGCTTCTTGAGAACAGGGATCTATCTGTTTCCTGACTCACTCTGCAAAGCACCATATGCAATGACCGTATAGTACACATAATCCATTTATCTGTAGGAGCAATCCAAGTATGGCACTGAACACATATAGTTGCATTATTATGTTTCTTTTTAATATTATTCCAAACTATCATATCCACTAATTTAAAGTACAATTAAGGGCTTAAGGGGGAGAAAAGTAAAACAGTACCCTATTGGGAAAAACCTTCACAACATCAAAAAATAAAGGAAGAACAGAGTTTTCCACAAACATCATAGTGAGCAGATACAGAATGTACAGCAAACAGTTGTATGTACATGTGCATTTCAGCATACAATACACTTTTGCAGAGAACCTGGAAAATAGTCCAGATTTAATATATCTATTTGTATTTAAGACCATCTGAAGTATATTGCCAAAGGTAAACATCTTCTTTGCTTTGGTTATGAAGCACACATCCTCAGAATGCCAATGCCATTGGCCCTTACAAAGCAACTCTCAACCATGTTTCTGAACATATTTGATGCTCCCTGCATCTCTCTAATCTCTCCCCCCCCCCCCGGTCACAAACCATCGCACACACACCCAATGCATTCTGATCCAGTATGATGCACATGATCTGATAACAGCTCAGGTTATAATGTTAATTGCCCCCCTGCTGCACTGATTTTGGCCAACATGACAAATAATAATCCAAAATAATCTGCAAGACACAGGGAGTATAATACTACTGATCCAAGATGGAACATATTGAAGTGGCTAAACTGTACATCCACCAGATGTGGTTGGACTTCACCTCCCATCAGCCTGAGGGATCAGCGGAGTTGCAGCCCAACAGCATATGGAGGGCCACAGGCTAGTCACCCACAAGTTAAGGTTTCCAGATAAGTGATGAGAATCTGATCTACTGGGAAAACCTGTTTGCAAAAAGGAAGAAAGTCAACAGCATGCTAATATTTAGAAGGCAGGTGTGCCAAGGGGGTGGGGGAAATATGACCACTAACAGGTCCTTTTATTTCAGCATTAGTAAGAAATTTGGCTAATGTCCTATAAGATTTTCTACAAGTGCTGGACACCAGCCTTAAGATGTTTTTAAGTCATATATACAATCTGATGTAATATTTGTGTGAGAAATTCTCTATGGTTTTCTTTGACCAACATACAGAAAAAAACAAAACAAAAACTTATTGCGAACCACAAGATCATCTTAAATGTTGAGATCGCCAACTTCAGCGAGCATTTTGAACAGAACCAGGGTATAGCATCCTATATCCTGCCTTACACAAATGTCACTGCTTTATTTCAATCAAAACATTTCTATCAGAAAATGAAACCAATGCAGATGCAAGAACAAGATGTAAAACAGATCTTATTAGGCTAAGAGAACAACTTTTTCCCAATCAAGTTTTCAGTGCTCCTTCTAAGCTTTGTGAGATCAGCAATTCCAAAGAAGGTGAATTGAGTATTTGCTCACTTGCACTAGTTAAATTATTTATGCATCTTGTAAAGAATTCAAGATAAATAGGACCCAGACAAAAGTCTACCAAGCAGACCCCCCAACTTGCTTCCATTCTATAACAAGTGTGTGTGAATGGGGTGCGGCCTCAGCTATAGTTCCATTTTCACTTACAATGCTAGTTTAATTCAAAATGAATGTTCACTGAGTGACCAGTGTGTTCAGTTTAGACAGAGAAGCACCTTAAACACAGTACATTATGTGCTCAATAGAATGGAGATTAATGGGGGTGGGGGTTTAAAGGGAAACTATAAAGTGTTATGCAACCATTCAGCTACAAAAATCAAGATCTAGGAGGGAGGCAAAATAGATCAAACGCTCAAAAAAATTGTCATAATGGTGTCATAATGTGGTCTTATCCTATTTACTCCAAAGTATTTTACCTGTGAGTTATGAGCTACTTCAAAAAAACAAATGTTTCCTGCTTTGGGGGAGGGGTATGTGTGTGTGTTATGTGTGATTGCCTAATGAAACAAGACTTTAGTAGAAACTTTTTAGAATTAGAGCCAGGAGTATCACATCATCAAGAACCGCTTTTAAAGCAGAAATCCCTTTATCTAGTGAATGTCCAACACTTGTAACTACTTGAAATTCACCCACAGTATCATCAGTTCCTAAAAGTTAGATGTGATTCAGAAACATTAAACTACAGCTTAGCATTGCATGCATGAACCTGCTCCCCATTTCATTCTCTTTATCCTGTGTGGCCGTACAGAGATCAGTAACATCCACTTCAGTTTTAAGCTAACCAGAGTTTGCCACATTCACCTGAGTTGGGAACTACAGTTGCTTTTAACCATGGTTTATGCAAAAGAGCCAAGATCAGAAACCAACCTTTGATTTGGCGTCTTTAGACAAACAGTAGCTTACACTAACCAGTTCGAAAACACTTCAAGTGAAATAAACAGAGGTTAGTCGAAAATGGAAGAAGGTGCTTCCTAGCTGGTATCGGAGGATGCACATAACGCTGAATTTAGGGCATCTCCCACAGATTCACGCTATGAAAGCTAAACAAATGTAGAGGCAGCAGTAATGAAGATGTGCAATGGGTCTTTTAAACACACCTGGTTAACTCTGTTATAGCAAATAATGTCATGAAACCACTCATAAATATTAACCAAATGAGATCACTTTAACCATGAAACTGAATAAAGAAATATGTGGTTTTATGCAAAAACATAAGGTCAGGATGGAAATCTCTCAACCACTGCCTTTTTCCCCCAAAAAGCTGAACAGGGCTTTGAGAAATAAACATTATTATCTTTTTGAAACACCAGGAAAATGCTATCTGCTTAATTTCAATTTTGCAATATTCTCCTCAAAACCTTCACTTTAAAGAAAAGGTCTCAAATAAATTTTAAGGCACATGACACTACAGTGATTTGGAACATATACACACATGCATCTAGAGGGAGGAAATGTGAATTTGTTTCTAGAAGTTTCCTTCACCAGATTGTCCTATTGCTTTGTAACACCACATCAGGCCTTCACACCATGAATGACCCACCCGGCTATATGTAGCCATATTTCATGGCCTGACAGGCACTTGCAAGCACTTCCTGCCTGCCTGGTTTTGAATCCCTGGCAAGCAGAAACGCAGGTTCAATAGTCCCTTGTGGGATACGTATATGTTAGTCATGGGGTGCATTTGGCTTAAAAGGTTCCCCAGTCCCTGCAGTAGATGAAGCCATGGGAGGATTATTGGGGTTTCTTTGTTTCTGTTTTTATTATGTATTCTTTTTTTATTGTAACTGTATGTTGCGAACCGCCCTGAGTTCTATGGGCATAGGGCAAAATAAAAATTAAATAATAATTATTTCAATAAATCTAAAAATGATTTTGTGTAGCCTTAAAGCCTTGATATGATTGCAGCAGGAACAAAAATGTGCGACGTCAAACTGTAGTGTCTTGCTTGTGCAAACAGGACTTGCCCTTGTAGCCCTCCCCAACATTCCCAAAATCTGCTCTGCAAAAACTGAGGGATCCTTCAGAGCAGATGGGGAGGACGCGGGGGGAGGAGAAGGAAGGGCAATCCTGCCACGTCCACTGGGAGAACATGTCACCCAGTAACTATTAATGGAGTTGCAGTTTTTTGTTTTGTTTTTTAAAGGAAATAACATTAAGCCATTCAGGCCAAAAAGCAGGTAGAGGGGGAAATACTCTTACCCAAAGAACAACTATTATATCTATCTGGATAAGGCGGAATTACAAACGAAATGCAAACTTTTCAGTAAAGTACTCACAGATATTTGAAAGCAAAATAAATTAGCCTTAGTTTCTTTTTCTTTCTTTTTTTAAGTATCCTCTTAATCTCTTATCACATGCCTTTTTTTTGTTTTTAAACTATAGATGAGGGACACAGGCTAACTAGCCCCAGCTTCAATCAAAATTTTGGTAAAAATATATGTAAACAATATAATAGGCTTAAGGCTTAGAAAGAACACTGATTGAAAATAAAATAAAAAATCACCCCTGTCACATCAAGACATCCACATCTCTTTCATGGTCGTCCTCAGTGACTTTTAAAGAAAGAACCTCTTCATTAAGGAACAAACCACTCAGTCTCTCCTTTCGAGCCTGCCGTTGCTCTTTCAGTTGTCTCTTGCGCAGAGCCTTTTGCTGAAGCTTGCGCTGTTTAGAACGTTTCTGTCAAAATAAAGGAAATGGCCAAAGTCAATCCCAGTCTCTACACAAAACTGTACACACCACTGTAAAACAAGACACATATTTAACTAGGACTTCATACACACAATACATTTAAAGCACCCCTCCCCCAAGAATTCTGGGAACTGTAGTTTGTTAAGGATACTGAGCATCACAGCTCTAAACCACAGTTCCAACTAGGGTGGGGAGATGTGCTTTAAACTAATCCAATATTTTCAGGTAAACATCTTTTACTGGGATACTGGGATGGAAGAGGAAGAAAGGAACCCTCTTCTACATGCCTCATAATATCCAGTTACATATGGCAATAATCTGATGATGCTGGAAGGCTCCACCCACAGAGATATGCCAACTCTATCCTCCCTACACAAAGTTCAATGAGAAAGGACTCTTTACAGAAATCTGCATGAAAGCAGATTTATAGCAAGGTGGGTGACAGGACCTTTTCAGTGGTGGCTCCCTGGCTTTGGAATGCCTCCCTAGTGAGGCACATTTGTCTCTACCGTTATTAATTTTCAGGAGGAATTTGAAAACATTCCTGTTTGCCCAGACATTTGGTGGCTGAAGAATATTTGTTTCTGGCAATCCTGTAATGATGGGATGGAATAATGTAACTGTAACTGGTTTCCTAATGTTTTAAACTGTTTTAGAATGTTTTTGCTTTCTTTTCTTTTTTTAAGTTGCATATCTGTTTCCTGCCCTGGGCATCTTGAGGAGGTAGGGTGGTATATACCATATTTTTCGCTCTATAGGACGCACTTTTTCCCCTCCAAAAATTAAGGGGAAATGTGTGTGCGTCCTATAGAGCGAATGCAGGCTGCGCCGCTAAGCCGAAAGGCAGAACAGGGAGACGGAGCGCTGTGGAGGGCTCCGTCTCGCTGTTCTGGCTTGGGGACGGCTGCGCGGAAAGCCTCTCCAGGGCAGCGGGGTGCGTTCACCCTGCTCTCTTGCAGAGGCTAGCAAGGCTGTTCCCAAACCAGAACAGCGAGACGGAGGGCTCCGTCTTGCTCTTCTAGCTTGGGGACGGCTGTGCGCAAAGCCTCTGCAGGGCAGCAGGGCGCTGCACTCCAAAGGCTTCAGGGATCTTTGAGGCTGGGGGTGGGGAGAAGCAGCGCTTCCCCCCACCGCCAGCTCCACACGCTCGGGTGAATGCACCTTGAACGCACCTTGTTTTACAGGGGGAGAACAAGGAAAAAATATTTTTTCCCTGTTCTCCCCTCCTATGGTCCGGTGCATCCTATGGTCCGGTGCGTCCAATAGAGCGAAAAATACGGTAAATCCAAAAAACCAACAATTTCTTTTTTGGAGCTATAAATTTAACAACAACATAAGACCATATTAATTGCTTTATTTGGTTCAAAACGTGACTCGACTTGGGAATGGCTGCTTTCCTTCACCTTTGATTATATAGAAATAAAAATTAAAAAAGAAAACAAAAAGGAGAAATCTTAATGACATTTTCTTTGACTACAATCCAAAGTTAACAGCTAGTTTCCCTTTGGGGTCAGGAGTATCCTATGGCTTTCCTGAAGAAATAATATGAGTAATTGAAATTGATGGTGCTATACTGAAAGTGCTAATCTTTCAAAGTTCAATTGTCCACAATGCTAACAAATACTGAACTTGTTTGTTTAAGATGTTTTAGCTCTTATTCCATACTTTCAAATCTGATGGCAAAATAAAAGAGCGTTAGAGCTCATTAAGCTGCAAGTTACCCACAGGAAAGGTGGGCTACCCTTTTCTCCGGAATCCTCAAAAAATAACATTCATCGAGCTTTTGCAACATGTAAATGCATTTATATTTTAACTGTAATGATTCAAAGTATACTAATAAGGTTTTTTTAATGAATCTGAAGCTTTACTTTTGAATCCCTGATTCGCTCTGCAGCACTTGCAGATAAGTTGCTGTCGCTGTGAGCCCGGCTCATGTTAGCGCTGGAGTTTGAACCAGAGTTGCCAATGCTGGAACCGCTACTGCTCGCTGAGCTGACCATGCTGGCGCTGCTGCTGCTGGCGCTGGCACCGCTCACTCCACTGGCACTGCCACAACTGTAGCTGCTTCGCTTCCAGTTCTCCCTTGCAGACCGCTGCCGGGGGCCATGCTCCTTGATATAATTTCTGACCTAAACACACAAAGAAAGAAGTCAAGGCAAAGAGTCGAAGTGGCAAGCGCTTGGATACACCTGGCCTTCAAAAGACTGAGGCCACATCCACACAATAACATCCAAAGCACTAGTTACAGGTAGGTAGCTGTGTTGGTCTGCCGTAGTCGAAACAAAATAAAAAAATTCCTTCCAGTAGCACCTTAGAGACCAACTAAGTTTATTATTGGGCTGAAGTGTGCATGCACACGAAAGCTCATAACAATAACAAACTTAGTTGGTCTCTATGGTGCTACTGAAAGGATTTTTTATTTTATTTTGTTTTGATCCAAAGCACTATTATACTAATTTAATCATGGCTTCTGGCCAAAAAATCCTGAGCACTGTGGTTAGTTAACGATGCTGAGAATTATTAGGAAAACTACTGTTCCCCTCACAGAACTAAAATTCCTACGTGGTTAAGCAATCAATCTCTCTCCCCAAGAAAATCTGGGAATTGCAGCTCTATGAGGGGAACAGGAATCCCCAAATAATTCTCGGCACCATTAAAAAACACCACCCCAAAGTTCCCAAGATTCTTTGGGGAAAAGTCATGACTGTTTAAAGTGGTATGATACTGCTTTGAATATCTACTGCAGATGGGGCCTGAATTAGTGCTGTATGGTCCACATGATGCTATATGAAGATTGTTCAGAAACTTCAGTTGGTTTTAAAAGCAACTACAGGGGGAACCCTACTAGACACACAGGTGCTTTACCAGGTCCAATTGCTGAAATATCCTAGAAGAAACTTTTAAAAATGGTCTTGAACAGGTTGCTAGGCAACAGAAAATTTCCCCAGCAAAAGGTGTTCAACTAAGTCTGGGTCAGTGTAAATGAGCATGTGAAGGAGTCAGCATTAGGTCTCTGGCCGGATAGTTAAAAGAGAAAAAGATTATGTTGCTTTATTTGTTTTCTTTATTAAATGACCAGTGTAAAGTTTTGTAAACAATAAAGGCTCTGAGAAACAGAACCAAATGGTGTTTATTCCTGTAATGGGAATTTCACTAAGAGCTGCAATGCTGCTGCTGTAAAGAAGTAAAAGATGCAGGAAAACTTTTCTGTAAAAGGAACTCTGCTGCAGAAAGAAAGGAAAACCCAAGAGTAGATGCTCACCTACCAACACCAATGACTTTCCCTCCTTTTCAATATACTTTAAAGCCCTAAGTAGCCTGGGACCAGGATATTCAAGGATCCCCATCTCCAGAGAGTATGCTGATAGACGATGATATCCGCAGGCCACTACCTTCAATAAGTATCTCTTTATTAAGTAAGGTGTGGTGGAAATGTTTTCAAGTAAGCACATATGAGTAACAAAAAAAATATGATGGAGAACGAAAGGGATGGAACAACCCTGACACAATTGTAGAAGTATGTATTCTTACTCTTGAGGGGCCCAACAAAGAGGGCTCTACCAGCAAGATCATGCATACCAGAGTAAGACAAACAGTTGGTTTAAAAAGAATCTCAAGCTCAGTTTCACATACCTGTTTCAGCTTTTCATCAGTGAGGCAATTTAGTTCGATAATAAACTCATTGTCTGTAGGAGAAATCTGAGCTGTGGGATCAATAATTTTAATGATGTCAAGCTGCTCTCGAAGCCCCATCTCCATGCTGACTTTACGACTCAGATATTCAATATATTCCACCTAAGAAAACATTGGAACAGGTAGTTAGTTACCAATGATGCTCACTGAGAATTCCACATTCAAAGGGAGACGTGTTGTGAGAGGAGGACAGAGATTTTTTGGCTGAAGCCTCCTGCCTTTGGATTGCCCTCAGAGAAATCTGGGTAGTATCATCTCTGCTCTCATTAGACAACAAGCCAAGCCTTACTGTCTATCCTTCCTAATCCTTTCCTACCAGTTGCTATCTGCTAGTTATGCTTTATCCTCTATTTAGTTTATTATGGATGGCCTTTGGGGGGCTTTTAAAACATTTTTATTAGATGGAGGCAGGGTATAAATGTCAGCTCTTTCACAATTCAAGATACCTTGAATAACAGCAGAGAAAAATAAAACTTGAGAAATTAACGTTCTCTATATAATTAAGAGAATTAGCACTTACTGTTGCAAACCAGAGTTTTATCTGCTATGAATAATTTAGCCCTTAAAAATTTGTTTACAAGCATGCAGTCTCCAAATGCGAAAAGGTTTTACCTGTTCATCGTTAGTCATTGCACTCCATGGAAGCTCATCAAGATTCCTGTGCTTGTTTTTCTTTTTTGGGAGCATGCAGGGAGAGCTTGATATACTGGGTATGATGTCAGAAAGCACATCACTTCCACTTGCAATGTCACTGCCAGGCAGCTTATAGACAAAAAAATACATATATCTGATCAATTTCAGAATGAAGCAATGCAGTCCAACATTCAGCAACAAACTAAAACACTAGAATTAGATACGGAAAATTAAGGCTTCAATCCTAAACACACCTACATGGGAGCCAACTATGTTAGGAAAAGTAGCATTGACTTATGGCTACTGTCTAGCTGGAAACACAGTGCTTTCAATGTTGTTATACAGACCACGGCAGTTTATTAATGCATGGGACAGCCTATAAAAGCATTTTTACCTGCCATTCAAATTCACTGTCTGACCAGTCCCAATATGTACTAATGGAAGAAGAGACATCGCTGCAGACACTACCCTCCGGGAACAGATCAAAAGATGTCAGGTCCTGATCATCCAAAAGTGAGAAGCAGTCATCCTGGTCACCGACAGAGACAGACGAAAACAGTTCTTCGCTGCATTCAGAGCTGGCTACACTCGTGCCACATGAAGTCAAGTTCCACCTGCAAAACAGAATGGCAGTCACATTTGACCTTAGTATTTCAGTAACATTCAATGTTGCTAGCTTACTTGGAATTAAAAGCCAACTAACGTAAGCACCAGGATGAACAGCTGTTGACAGGTATCTGTCCCCCCATGTCTTGCATCAAGCTTCAAAGCAGCCATTCAAAATATGCACCAGTTATGGGGCAACAAAGGGTACATGGCAGATTGGGGATTGTTCATGTTCAGCTCACAGTGAGCCAGACAATGGCCTCGAAGGATGACAAAATAAGCCCTAAGTTAGATCTCTAGTTAATATTTCTTAAGCAATGGTACCCCATCTATAAACTCCATTATCCCATCAGAGGTCCACAAGCTTAGCAGCTTTCCGGGCTTCAGAAAAGAAGTAAATGCACCTCTTTTTCAAATGAACTTCACAGACAAAACTTTAGGTTTCAATATGCTGCTGCATCCAGATGTGTTAATAACTGTAAATTGAAATTGTTTACATTCATACACCATTTTATATGTATGCAGCCTTTCCATAATTCAAACCATGCTCATGGCGGCTTGCAAAATGGGGGGGGGGGGGGAGGAATGCTCAACTACAAAGAAAAGTAGTCATAAACAATAAAACATCAAAATTACATGACCAAATTGAAAAAATTCCACATAAATCATAATCAGACCTAAAATATACAAAAAAAAAAAAATCAAGAACAACCCCCCCTCCAAGCAAATTCCCGAGTATTGTATAATGCTTTATTGTTATAAGTATTTATCTTGCAATTTGTGTGTTTCAAACTGCTTCAGGGATCCAACAGGCAAAAAAGCAGGAATAATGTCCCACTGATTTCTATGACTACCATGAACCCTTCCGAAGTTTATCATTGTTTATTTTCTCTATTAGGGGTTCTGTACCTACAGGTGGAACTCAAAAAATTAGAATATCATGGAAAAGTTCATTTATTTCAGTAATTCAACTTAAAAGGTGAAACTAATATAGGAGATAGACTCATGACATGCAAAGCGAGATATGTCAAGCCTTTATTTGTTATAATTGTGATGATCATGGCATACAGCTGATGAAAACCCCAAATTAACAATCTCAGAAAATTAGACAATTAAATGAAATCAGCAAAACAAGGATTGCAAATAGAGCAATATTGGACTTCTGAGAAGTAGAAGCATGCATATGTATTCAGTACTTGGTTTGGGACGCTTTTGCATCAATTACTGCCTCAATGTGGCGTGGCATGGATGCTATCAGCCTGTGGCACTACTGAGGTGTTATGGAAGACCAGGATGCTTCAATAACAGCCTTCAGCTCTTCTGCATTGCTCGGTCTCATGTCTCTCATCTTTCTCTTGGCAATGCCCCATAGATTCTCTATAGGGTTCAGGTCACGCAAGTTTGCTGGCCAATCAAGCACAGTAATCCCATGGGCATTGAACCAGGTTTTGGTACTTTTGGCAGGAGATTTTGGAGCCCTTCATGCTTCCTTCCGCAGACGAGCTTTATGGGGATGCTAACTTTATTTTCCAGCAGGACTTTGGCACCTGCCCACACTGCCAAAAGTACCAAAACCTGGTTCCGTAATCCCATGGGCAATCTGTTATTGCCACGCCGCATTGAGGCAATAATGGATGCAAAAGGGGCCCAAACTAAGTACTCCGTATATATGCATGCTTCTGCTTCTCAGAAGTCCAATATTGCTCTATTTGCAATCCTTGTTTTGCTGATTTCATTTAATAGTCTAATTTTCTGAGATTGTTAATTTGGGGTTTTCATCAGCTGTATGCCATGATCATCACAATTATAACAAATAAAGGCTTGACATATCTCACTTTGCATGTCATGAGTCTGTCTCCTATATTAGTTTCACTTTTAAAGTTGAATTACTGAAATAAACGAACTTTTCCATGATATTCTAATTTTTCGAGTTTCACCTATACATTACAGGCAGATACAAGACAGGGCAGGCTTCACTCTGCTACAAAAAAAGAAATGAACTTCTTGAATTTCTGCTTTTCAGGAAACATATTAATGGCACAGAAACTTGCTTAGTGTGCAAATATTAACAGTGTAAAAGGCTTCCGTGGGAATATGTTAAGGGCACAGGAGCTCTGCTAGAAAAGAAGCTGCCATCTCTACCCACTGAAAGGGTTGCCACCTTCTCTTCTGACCCTGCTCCTCTGCTCTGAACAGCAGTACTGCAAATAAAAAAACTGAACAAGTGACACCTTCCCTGGTACAGATATATCAGCAATGGGAACGGCTCTGCCTATTAATTTTCTGCATGCCAAGCAGGTTATTAAAAAAAGAAGTGGCAAACCTACCTAGCTTCTACTCAGCCTCAACCACATCAGTGTACTGAAGCCAATATGTTAGTATTTAGTCCCGTCTCTCCTTAGTTTTATTAAGAAAACGTTTTTTAAAAGTCCATACAGTCCCCTCACCCCCAGCAGTCTTCTTAGCTTCCTTGTTCCCAAACACCATGTGCTTTTCAATGCACAATGCGTATGCGACTGGTACCAATTCCCCCCCCACACACACACTGCCTCTCGCCATTAGTGTTGCTCTGAGACTTTTGGGGTGCAGGATTTAAATACCTCGTGGAGAGAATTCTCTTACCTGCCCTCTTCCCAATGGGAAATCAATAAAAACAAAAATATGGGCTTCTACTAAAAATGTTGCATTATTAAATACTACAAAAAAAAATATTATTATTATTAGATGTTGAAGCAGAAGAAGATATGAAAAGATAACCCCCTCGATTCATTCTTCCAGATAGGGAAGGTGTTACAATGGGCATTCGGGCTTCCAAAAAGGAAACGTCTAACTTTCCCCCCACAGCTTCCCACGCAGTTAAGAGGCTTTTAAAGCTGGTGAGGGGAGGGGAGGAAGAAACTATTCGGGCGAGCACGATCCGCAGCACCTCAAACCCGCGTCGACGACCCTTTGAACTCCCACGGCTCTCCCATTCCCTTTCTTCCCAGCCTCCACAACAACCCTGCGAGGTAGGCGGGGGATGGGGCGCCGCTCCATCGGGGGCCCACAAGACCACCTGAGACACACTCCCCCCACACCCTTCGCCCCCACCCCACCCGTTCTCGCCTGTGGGCGTGGAGGCGGCGCAGAGGGTCCGTGCGGTGGCAGGAGGAGAGGTGGCAGCCGAAGTCGCTGACGTCCAGGCAGGCGGACCCCTCATCGCACAAGCCGAGGCCGCCGGCGACGCCGTGCGCGCGGGGCGGCGCGGAGAAGAGGAGGGCGCTGGGCTCGTCGGGGGCCAGGAACTTCTGCGGCTCCTCGCCGGCCATGGCGGAGGCGGCGGGACCTACGCGGCCCTCAGGCGCCCGCGACGGGAAAGCTCAGCCCAGCCCCCATAACGGGAAAGAAAGCGATTCTCCTCCGCGATCGCTGCCGGCTTCCAAACGGAGCCTCCTGTCAGAGATCCAGCGGCCGATCGGACCGGAAGCCTCGATCGCCAGCTTCCTCCCTGAGAGGCAAGTCTCTATGCTGAGCCGCGCGCCTGCCTAGGAGGGGGGGAGAAAGAAGAAAGCCCGTCTCTCCCCCCCTCTCTCTCCCTGCAGCGCCCCCTGCCGTGGAGGCGGGCAATAGCAAAGGGGTGCAGCGAGCTCAAGTGGGCGTTGAAACTAGAGTTTTAAAAAATAGAGCGAAATTGTGGGGAGCATGGTTTCCGCGAGAGTATTTGAAGGACTAGACGGTTGCAAATTTAGAGCCAGGAATGCTCAATTTGTTGTAAAAAATAAGAGGGCACTAGCCTCGGTCTGGCTAGCTGCAGGCGATTGCTAACAGGAGAGGCGTGTGAAACAAATTATCTCTCCTGGTTTGGAGGCTTCAGCACAGCTGTTGCTGGGTGCTACTCAGGTTTGCAATAAAAAGGCTATGTGCTTTGTTGGAGAGGCTCATAACGCGCTGGGTAGCCTTGGGACAGAGACACAACGCTACCACCTTATCAGAAATCTCCAAATTTGAGGCGCCGTTGCTGGCACCAAAGCAGCGTTACGATGGAAGACAACACTGAGAACATCCCTATGTATGAGGGAAATATATTTGGTGTTGATATGGGAACGATCAACGAGTTAATGAGAGACGACAGCATCATAGACTGCTTTGTCGTCAACCCGAGAGATGAAAGTTCCCTCATGGACTGTGACGACGACTTGAGTGACATTTTCGGAGAGGGCGACCATGGCTTGATCCCCTTTGCAGGGCTTTTTGACGACGACGAAGGAAGCATGTCGGAAAGTGCTCCTTTGGAAAGTGAAGTGGCCATGGTGGACCTCCCTCCGTCACCTGCGGATAAACCAACTGTGGCTCCAGAGGCGGCGGCAGCGGCGGCGGCAGCAGAACCAACTGTGGCTCCAGAGGCGGAGGCGGCAGCTACCAAAAAGAGGGCTGGAGGGGAGCCGAGTGTGACAAAGGGTTTCAAGAGTACCGAAATGCTTCCATCCTCTGAACCGAAAAAGAAAGTGAGAAAGACAAATCGAGAAGTGCCAGATGAGGAGCAGCCCTCCTGTAGCTACCAGGAAGCCCCTTCCGAAGCCTCACCTCCGTACAACGTGGAGGAAGCAGTTGCTGCTGTAGACGCGAGGATGAAGACTTTGGTGCCATTGCGGACAACTCCAGAGCCGCAGCTCTTAAGTGAAGTTGACGTGGGGGAACTTCAATCAACCGAGGATGAAGGAGAAGAGGAACGCGAATGGAACAAGACCCCTCAGAAATTGCTCCGTGTTCTTCAGCAGAAAGTTGCCACAACTGGCAAGGAAACCATCAGCTTTTTTGAACTAACATATAATATGGGCTGCAAGGAAGTAGGAGGAACATTCTACTGTTTGTTGGAGCTTGCAAATATGCGAGCTATTGACATGAAGCAAGAGGACATATGCAGTGACATTACTATAATTCCTGCTGACAAATTCTATGAGCTTTGAATGTTTGGCTTACTGCATTGTTAGCACAATTAGTGGTCACCTATAGAAGAAAGGGAAAGTTTATTGTCTGCAGAGTTAATGACTTTGGGGTTTGACTTTGGAGTTTGGGGTTGTTGCATATCTATTACTATTTTGCACTGGGTGCAACTGCATTGATGAAAAAAAAATAAAAAAAATTGGTTCACCTAACTATGACTAATTCACTTCTTTACAATTATCTGCTTAGTAAACTAGAATGCTATGTATTTTAATTAACTACGTATTTTAATTTAAAAAAACTAATGAGACAATAGGTTGCCCATTTTGGGTCTTCTGGACCCAAAATGGGCAACCTGTTTTTGTAATAGTTTTTGTAATAGAACGTTCCCCGGGAATGGAAGGGTTAGCGACCTGCATTCCAACGTACTTTAAACAGATGCAGGTCCTTGCAACTATCATTTAAGTGCAAGAAACAATGCGTGTTAGATTTTGCATTCCTTTACTGTCCATTTCCGATAGCTAGTTGCAAGCAGGGGAGAATTCCGCTACCGAGCACAAATTGCAATTAAGTTTCCTTCCCCACTTGTCGCTTTGTAAACTCTTAAGCATTTTCAAGGCTATGTAGAAATGCCATACATCCCGATTACAGGTTAAAGGCAAATTGCAAGCCTTGAGGGAGCGGGTGCCCAGGCGGCTTAGCATCAGTGTACAGTGCACTGGGGTGCGGGGGGGGGGGGAAACCAGGCTAGTCCCGGGTAAATTGGTTACTAATAGAAAGGGGTCGTGCCTGATTCAACCGGCCTCCAGACACAACAAGAAACTTTGCAAGAGGCGCGGCGTGAAGAGGGTGAAGGAAGACCTTTCTCAGAGTCTACTCGAGAGCAGGCTTTGCGCGCCTCCCGCCTCACCACTTTCCTTGGCGTTCGGCGCCATTTTTGAAGGGCGGGTGGGGTGGGGAGGGGAATGGCAGCGCCTCGCCCAATTCTACCCGCAGATTCCCATGAACTGAATCGGGGGTCGTCTAGAGCAGCTAGATTGTGAGCAAACAGGTTGAGAATAATAAATTAATAAACCGAGGAGGATTTACATTTCCGCCATTGCCCAGGCTAGTACAAAGAGGAACATGAATCTATTTACAAATATGTGAATAAATACAGCTACACGCTCGTTAGCGACTTAAAATGTTGCAAGGTGATTCCCTCCCCTCCACACACTGCTTTTCATATGGGGTTTTTGTTTTGTTTTTAAACAAAGCTGTACTTAGGGGTGCAACCTTTGTTCTGGCATGATACGGGGCGAAGCGGGGGCGATTTTCGTTTTCATTTTCATCTGGTGCTGAAGAAATCCGTTACGACCTATTTGCAGCCCAGCAGGACAGCCCTTCTGGAACTCGCTGCACACCTCGGCGCACACTTAGACCTGAATTTGTACATCTGTCTGTCCCTGGCTACCCAGAGCTTAAAGACATGTCCTTTCCCACATCCTTTCAAACACACGCGTTTCGGGAGCGCCCCTAACTTGTCGAAGAGAGACACAGAGGAGACCTGAAATGCAGGACAAAACTATCAATACAGGGCGTATTTAAATATTTCAAATATTTCACGTATTTCACATTTAAATACAGGGCAACCCTGCATCCGGCGGCAACCCCAGTGGGCACACCAAAGAGGGAGCGGGAATGTCTTCACCCAGTGTACATTACTGGATTTGTTTGCCTGCATCAAACTCCCATTCAACGAAACGTTTTTCCATCGCGTGTGGCAAAGCCGGTCTCAAAGGTAGACATCGGAGCTTAAAAACTGATGGAAGCTGGTTTGAGGGAAAGCGTATCAAAGAGGAGTATTTTGAAATAAACTACAGTATACTTGTGGATTGTGGCTAATGCCGTGTGCATTAGACTTTAAACAAGAGCAGCGGGAGCGCACTGGAGCCACAGTAAGCGGCAACGTGTACACAGCCTGTGTTGCTGGCGTAAATTCCCGCTACGGCTCACCTGTGCATACAAATATGCATTTATCTTTCACTATATATGCCTGCTCAGAAGTAAGACCTCTGTCTTTCAAGTGAACTTGTTTGCAGTTAAGTGGATCTAGACTGCAGGCTTTATCAGCAAGTTAAAAATAAATAAGTACAGGCGTATAACATTATTAGATGAGTGTGGTTTGTATCTATAAAAGTTTTTGGGTTTTTTCGTTTTAAGAAGATTCTTTATTACAAAACAATTTACATAGAACACCGCATCTGACATTACATACCCTTTAACTTCCTATTCACCTCATTGTGCTTTTTATACCTTACTAGTGTATACGCACTTCATATTTATTATTCTTCCCAGTTAATTATCGAGGTGGGGGGAATTTTACTCTATAATTTCCTTGAACTTCAAGATTCAATCCGAATCTGTCAGGAGATTTGTGTTATTACAGTACTTTTAAAGATATTCTTTGAACATTATCCAATCTTTACTAAATTTCTGGTTAGAGTTTCCCCTTATTCTCCCAGTCACCCTTGCAAGTTCTGAATATTCTATCTTCTTTGTTTGCCAATCAGCTATTGCGGGGATTACATCACATTTCCATTTTTTTGCTATTAAAATCCTCGCCGCTGTGGTTGCCGACATAAGGAGGGTTCTGGGGCAGAGGGTTGTATACCAATGGACATAATGCCTAACAAAAAGGCTTCAGGGTGTTTTTTAAAGGAAAATTTAAAGATCTTTTTGAGTTCATTGGATATTATGTCCCAAAATGATCTTATCTTCACACAGTCCCATCACATTTGCAACCGCTTTTTTGCATCTCCATCAAACGTCAGAGCTTTTCTTCTACATCTTGGCCAGTTTGGCCGGGGTCAGATACCATCGGTACAGCATTTTCATTATGTTTTCTCTCCAAAGCCTTTCATATATATATATATATATATATATATATATATATCCAATGTCCCGGGCCCAATGGACCATAACTGATTTTACCTCTTCCTCCTTGATTTCTTGTCTATAAAAGTTAATACGCAGAGCAATTTATTATAAAAGTATGTTGCTGTGACTGGACATAATTTGCAAACCTAGACATTATAGCCAAATCACATAATTATGAATGATGATTACTATTCTCATTTGTCGTCCTAACTTTATTCAATTCATAGGTGCAGATGCAAAGTACTGTTACGCGTGCCTAGAATGGTGACTGTTCAATTTGAGCTAATGTTGATAACTGTTTACATACATAGACGGGTCCGGGTTCACACATTTCTTGATTCCTCTAACAAGCAGCTAGCTGAATGGACCACACTAGAAGCACCCTTTCCACCTGAATATTACGTAACCGTTATCTCACACCATAATGTAAGAATTGGTACTTTATTTTTAGCAATGCTTAGGTTGGGGGGGGTTTTAAAAAAGAAAATGTCAAAAACTGGCTGTGATTAATTGGCAGCATTTTAAACAAATTGATGCAAACAAATTTAAAATATCTGGGGGGCACCAGGTTGGGTAAGCCTGTAATATCTGCGCATTATATGCGGAGTGTCCTATTCATGCCTCACAGGACGCTATTCCCGTTGCAGTCATCAAACGATGGATTGACAAGTATGCAGACGGACGCTCTTTGTCGGGGCGCGAGCTTTTACCCTTTACTTCCCGAAGGCAGACAAATTCATAGAATCACAGAATCATAAAGTCGGAAGGGGCATCAAAGGTCCTCTAGTCTAACCCCGCGCAATGCAGGGATCTCAACTAAAGCATCCAGAACAGATGGCCATCCAACCTACATGGAAGCAGGGGCCACCTCCTCTCGTGGGAGTCTGTTGCACCGTCAAACAGCTCTCACTGACAGAAAGTTATTCCTGATGTTTCGTCGGAATCTCCTGCCTTGCCATTGGTTCGAATTCTGCGCTCCAGAACAGGAGAAAACAAGCTTTCTCCCATCCTTCATTTCGGACTTTGGGCCATTAGGGGGCGCTCGAATGAAATAGAACGTTCCCCGGGAAGAGGAGAGTCACGTGACTTGACAGCCGGGCCTGCATTTTTTTTTTTCTCTTTCGTTTTTGCAAAGCCTTGCAGAGGGGGCTGCTGCTGCCATGGCTGCGATTGCGAAGGCCCTGTTACCCCATTACCAGCACTCGGGACTCGAGACTAACCTCAGCAGGGTCAGCTTTCTGGGGGCTCGGATACCCGCAGAGGTGGAAGCGATGGCCAGGAGCGTTCGGGAGCTGGACAAGGAAACCTTTCGCAAACTCCTCAAAGGTAAACAAACGCTTTGCCGGCAGGACAGGTAGAGGGGTGGGAATCAGTGCCCGCAGGGAATGAGTTCTTGCCTTTGAGAGCTTATCCTGCTTAGGCGCTGGTTAGCTTAACCTCCTTCCAGCGATCCTGAAGTGAGCTTGGCCGTAGGCTCTGCGTGGCCCTTTCTTCTTGACAGCAGAACATCTTGCTGTTGCTGCTTTTGTGCTTCTATCTTAACTGCTTAAGTTTCTTGCGGATTGCTTCCAACGCTGCGATGTGAAACTGACTAGTTAATGTGATGGCCACAGGAAATGTTGTTAATCAGTTTTGCCATTAAAACAGTTTATTGCGCTTCTTATAAACTGGGTGGTGTAATTTTACTTGCATGTTTCCGTTTGTTGCAATCTGCCCGCCAGTTCCTTAGCCCCCTTTCCGGAGCAAGTGGTCACACACCAGATCCAGGCACTTTTGGAAGAAACTGATTTCCTGGAATGGGGTTTGGCCTGGTTTTGCCACAGAAACTGCTTTGGTTACCCTGTATGATGACCTTTGTGGAGAGAGAGAGAGAGAGAGAGACAAGGGAAATATGTCCCTGTTAATTCTCTTGATCTCTCAGCATCTTTCAATACCATCAACCATGGTATCCTTCTTGAGTGACTCTGAACTTTGCGGTGGTTCCAGTCCTACTTGGATGGTTGTTCCCAGAGGGTGTTACTTGGGGAATGCTTTTCAGCCCTGTGGAACCTTCAATGTGGGGTTCTGCAGGGCTCAATCCTATCCCCTATGTTGTTTAACCTCTACATGAAACCACTGGGTGGGGTTATCCAGAGGATTGGAGTACGTTGTCAGCAGTATGCTGATGACACTCAGCTCTATTTCTCCTTTACATTTGCGGGTGAGACAGTGGAAGTGCTGGACCAGGGTCTTGCCTCAGTAATGGACTGGATGAGACCCAACAAACTGAAGCTCAATCCAGATTAGACTGGGACACTGTTAGTGGGTGGTTCCCTAGACCAGATGGGTGGGAGATTGCCTGCTCTTGATGCGGTTGTCTATGCTCTGGTAACCTCTTGGTTAGATTACTGCAATGTGTTAGAGGTGAAGTTGCCTCTGAAGAGGGTTTGGAAACTTCAACTGGTGCAGAATTTGGTGGCCAGGTTGTTCCAGGAGCAAAATACAAGACAGATTTTACATATGTATATAGTTTTAATTCTATTAATAGTTCATTGCTTTTCAATGATAGCTTTTTCTGTTCTTGAATTCCGTCAGGGGGAAAGGTGCAATTTAATAAATAAATATAAAAGATAATAAAACTATATAATAATGCCCTCTGTAATGGCCTCTTCACAGATATTTTTCCCTGTGATCTCCAAGCTCAACAACTTTGATATCCTAAAAAAAATTCAGCAACTTTGGCTGCCCCCCCCCAAAAGACAGAGCTATAGCCACACGTTTATTTTGTCACACCAAGAATAAAGGTTAACACTTTAGAAGAATTCTAAAATCCGTATTCGGACAATCCCTTTACTCGGCCTGTGTAAATGCCATGAAATAGTGTGAAAAATAAAAAAGGTAAAGGACCCCTGACAGTTAAGTCCAGTCGTGAACGACTCTGGGGTTGCGGTGCTTATCTCTCTTTACTGGCCGAGGGAGCTGGTGTTTGTACGCAGACAGTTTTTCCAGGTTATGTGGCCAGCATGACTAAGCCGCTTCTGACGAAACCAAAGCAGCGCACGGAAATGCCATTTACCTTCCCGCCGGACCAATACCTATTTATCTGTTAGTACTCTGATGTGCTTAAAAATAGATGAGTCTTAAAATTATTGTTGCAATTCTAGTTCCATTTTTTCCATAAGGGGGGGGGGGTGCTTGCACAAATGTTCACAATGGACAAATTAATTACAGTCAGATTAAAGACGCTTGGGGTTAAATCTTTTCAGGTTGCGTCCCGCGGCGACCCAGAAGTACCAGAACGGGTTACTTCTGGCTTTTGCCGTTCACGCATGCGCAGATGCTCAAAATGACATCACACACAGGCACAGAAGCAGTGAATTGCGACGCGCAGACACGGGTTGCATTCTGCTCAGGTCGCGAATGGGGCTCCGGAGGTTTGGAGTATGTTGTCAGCAGTATGCTGATGACACTCCGCTCTATTTCTCCTTTACATCTGCAGGTGAGACAGTGGAAGTGCTGGACCAGTGTCTTGCCTCAGTAATGGACTGGATGAGAGCCAACAAACTGAAGCTCAATCCTGATTAGACTGGGACACTGTTAGTGGGTGGTTCCCTAGACCAGATGGCTGGGAGATCACCTGCTCTTGATGGGGTTACACTTCCTCTGAAGGAGCAGGTTCACAGCTTGGGGGTCCTCCTGGATCCTTTGCTGTCACTTGAGGCTCAGGTGGCCTCAGTGGCCCAGAGCGCCTTCCATCAGCTTGGGCTGGTAGCCCAGCAATGCCCCTGTCTGGACAGGGATGGCATAACTACTGTTGTCTATGATCTGGTAACCTCTCGGTTAGATTACTGCAATGTGTTAGAGTTGAAGTTGCCTCTGAGGACGCTTTGGTAACTCCAACTGGTGCAGAATTTGGTGGCCAGGTTGTTCCAGGAACAAAATACAAAACAGATTTTACATATGTATATAGTTTTAATTCTATTAATATTTAATTGCTTTTTAATGATAGCTTTTTCTGTGCTTGAGTTCCATCAGGGGAAAAGGTGCAGTTTAATAAATAAATGTAAAAGATTATGAAACTATAATAAAGCCCTCTGTAATGTCCTCTTCATTGGTATTTTTCCCTGTGATCTCCAGGCTCAACAACTTTGATATCCTAAAAAAAATTCAGCAACTTTGGCTCCCACTCACCCACAAAAATCCTGGCTATACCCAGGAAAGTGAAAGACAGAGCTTATTTACACGTTTATTTTGTCACACCAAGAATAAAGGTTAACACTTTAGAAGAATTCCAAAATCCGTATTTGCACAGTCCCTTTACTCGGCCTGTGTAAATGCCATGAAATAGTGTGAAAAATAAAAAAGGTAGAGGACTTCTGACAGTTAAGTCCAATCGCGAACGATTCTGGGGTTGCGGTGCTCATCTCGCTCTATGTCCAGGCATTTTTCCGGGTCATGTGGCCAGCATGACTAAGCCACTTCTGGCGAAACCAGAGCAGCACATGGGAACACCATTTACCTTCCCACTGGAGGGTACTTATTCATCTGCTAGTACAGTGGTACCTGAGGTTAAGAACGAAATTCGTTTTGGAGGTTTATTCTTAACCTGTAACTGTTCTTAACCTGAGGTACCACTTTAGCTAATGGGGCCTCCCGCTGCTGCTGCGCCGCCATTGCACGATTTCTGTTCTCATCCTGTAGCAAAGTTCTTAACCCGAGGCACTATTTCTGGGTTAGCGGAGTCTGTAACCTGAAGTGTTTTTAACCTGAAGCATCTGTAATCCGAGGTACCACTGTACTTTGATGTGCTTAAAAATCGGGCCGCCGGAGCCCGATTTCTGTTCTCATCCTGATGCAAAGTTCTTAACCTGAAGCACTATTTCTGGGTTAGAGGAGTCTTTAACCTGAAGCGTATGTAACCTGAGGTACCACTGTAGTTGAGTCTTAAAATTATTGTTGCAATTCTAGTTCCATTTTGTACCATAAGGGGGAGTGATTCCACAAATGTTCACCATGGAAAAATTAATTACCTGAGGAATGCTTTTCAGCCCTGTGAAACTTTCAATGTGGGGTTCCTCAGGGCTCAATCCTATTCCCTATGTTGTTTAACATCTAAATGAAACTGCTGGGTGGGGTTATCTGGAGGTTTGGAGTACGTTGTCAGCAGTATGCTGATGTCACTCAGCTCTAGTTCTCCTTTACATCTGCAGGTGAGACAGTGGAAGTGCTGGACCAGGGTCTTGACTCAGTAGTGGACTGGATGAGAGCCAACAAACTGAAGCTCAATCCTGATAAGACTGGGACACTGTTAGTGGGTGGTTCCCTAGACCTGATGGCTGGAAGGTCGCCTGCTCTTGATGGGGTTACACTTCCTCTGAAGGAGCAGGTTCACAGCTTGGGGGGCCTCCTGGATCCTTTGTGAGGCTCAGGTGGCCTCAGTGACCCAGAGTTCCTTTCATCAGCTTGGGCTGGTGGCCCAGCTACGCCCCTATCTGGACAGGGATAGCCTAACTACTGTTGTCTATGCTCTGGTAACCTCTCGGTAAGATTACCGCAATGTGTTAGAGATGAAGCTGCCTCTGAGGATGGTTTGGAAACTTCAGCTGGTGCAGATAACAGTGGCTAGGTTGTTCACTGGAGCAAGACGGTTTGAATATATTACACCAATAGTGGTCCGACTGCACTGGCTACCAATGGGTTTCCAGGCCAAATTCAAAGTGCTGGTTTTGACCTATAAAGCCTTCAGTGGCTCAGGACCACAATACCTCAAGGTCCACCTCTTTCCATATGAACCCTTATATCCCACACCCTTATATCATAATTTGAGGCCCTCCTTCGTGTGCTTCCTCCTCAAGAGGTCTAGAGGGTGGCAACACGAGAACAGGCCTTATCTGCAGTGGCTTCCCGTCTGCGGAATGCTCTCCCCAGGGAAGTTTGGAAATACGTGGGGCAGTTTGGAAATTTCAGCTGGTGCAGAATTCAGCTGTCAGGTTGCTCATCAGAGCAAGACAGTTTGAGCATATTACGCCGATCCTGGTCTGACTACACTAGCTACCATTTAGTTTCTGGGCCCAATTCAAAGTGCTGGTTTTGACCTATAAAGCCTTAAATGGCTCAGGACCGCCTCTTTCCAACTGTACCTACCCGGACCCTGAGATCATCTTCTGAGTCCTCCTTCGTGTGCCTCCTCCTTGAGAGGTCCGGAGGGTGGCAACATGAGAACAGGGCCTTCTCTGTAGTGGCTCTCTGTCCATGGAATGCTCTCCCCAGGGAAATTTGCCTGGCGCCTTCATTATACACCTTTAGGCGCCAGGCGAAAACGTTCCTTTTAAACTAGTCCTTTGGTTGATCTGATTTACATACTGTGCCCTTTTAAAATGGTTTTTTTGGGGGTGGGCGCACTATTGAGTTGTTGTTTTTCTTTTTATTATATATTTTGTGGTTTTATATCTTGATTTTATTCCTTGAACTGCCCTGAGGCCCCCTGGTATAGGGCGGTATATAAATTCATTCAATAAATGAAATGAAATGAAATGAAATCTGCTTTGTAATTAAAATAGTGAGTTGCACTTCTTTCAATTGAAGAAGCGTGCATCAAAATGGATATATTGGTAAAAATAATATACAAAACTGCATTACATTTGGGGAAGTTGCTTGCAAACTTGTACATAAGTCAAGACTGCATGTAAAAATGTGTTTATAAGGGAAACTTCACACTAAAATACTGATGCATTTTCATGAGTTTTGTTTTAATGCAAATTCCTGCAAAATGTGGAGAACTCCATTTAAGATTGGAAAAATGAGAAACTGTGAGAACCATAATTGGCAGATCCTTTCTTGCCTGGTTCCTGCTATGTGATGTGTGCTTTCTTGCTGGTTCCTGATTTGAAGTTGGTGTTTTCCAGTGGTGGTGTGATATAGTCTCTTTAGGATTGGCTTGTGGGTTGCGTGGGAACTTGTTAGAAGTCCTGGAATAATGAGCCTAAACACAGGTGCCTCTCATATTCAATGGAATGACTGTGACTGATTCTCAGTTAAACATCTGGCTAGATAATAGGACAGTCTTAAGCCAAGTTAAGAGCTTTGAGAATTTAAGGAAGAAACGTCAGTTGATCCAGGGGCAGTCCAGATATACTTATTTATCTACTGGTACTTCGATGTGCTTAAAAATACTGTAGTTGAGTCTTAAAATTATTGTTGCAATTCTAGTTCCATTTTTTACCATAAGGGGGAGTTCTTGCACAAATGTTCATCATGGAAGAATTAATTACAGTTATACCTCGGGTTAAATGCACTTCACTTAAATCTTTTAAGTGACACGGAAGTACTGGAACGGGTTACGTCCCGGTTTTGCCATTTGCGCATGCGTAGATGCTCAGAATGACATCACACAGGCACAGAAGCGGTGAATCGCGACCCAGAGACGCACAGATGTGGGTTGCCTTCTGCTCCTGTTGCAAAAGGAGCTCTTAACGCGATTTCTGTTCTCATTCTGAAGCAAAGTTATTAACCAGAGGTACTATTTCTAGGTTAGCGGAGTCTGTAATCAGAAGTGTCTGTAACCTTAAGCATCTGTAATCCGAGGTACCACTGTATTTTGATATCCTTAAAAACCGTTGAGTCTTAAAATTATTGTTGCAATTCTAGTTCCATTTTTTACCTTAAGGGGTAGTGATTCCACAAATGTTCTCCACGGAAGAATTACGGGTGATTACAGTGGTACCTCGGGTTAAGAATTTAATTTGTTATGGAGGTCCGTTCTTAACCCGAGATTGTTCTTAAACTGAGGTACCACTTTAGCTAATGGGGCCTCCCGCTGCTGCTGCACCGCCAGTGCACAATTTCTGTTCTCATCCTGAAGCAAAGTTCTTAACCCGAGGTACTGTTTCTGGGTTAGCAGAGTCTGTAACCTGAAGTGTCTGTAACCTGAAGTGTCTGTAACCAGAGGTACCACTGTACTTGAGGAATGCTTTTCAGCCCTGTGGAACCTTCAATGTGGGGTTCCGCAGGGCTCAATCCTGTCCCCCAAGTTCTTTAACATCTACATGAAACCACTGGGTGGGGTTATCTGGAGGTTTGGAGTACGTTGTCAGTAGTATGCTGATGTCACTCAGCTCTATTTCTCCTTTACATCTGTAGGTGAGACAGTGGAAGTGCTGGACCAGGGTCTTGCCTTGGTAATGGACTGGGTGAGAGCCAACAAACTGAAGCTCAATCCAGATTGGACTGGGGTGGTTCCCTAGACCAGATGGCTGGGAGATCACCTGCTCATGATGGGGTTACACTTCCCCTGAAGGAGCAGGTTCACAGCTTGGGGGCACTCCTGGATCCTTTGCTGTTGCTCAAGGGACTTGTGGCCTCAGTGGCCCAGAGCGCCTTCCATCAGCTATGGCTGGTGGCCCAGCTATGCCCCTATCTGGACAGGGATAGCCTAACGATTGTTGTCTATGATCTGGTAACCTCTTGGTTAGATTACTGCAATGTGTCAGAGGTGAGGCTGCCTCTGAAGACGGTTTGGAAACTTCAATTGGTGCAAAATTTGGTGGCCAGGTTGTTCCAGGACCAAAATACAAAGAGATTTTACATATGTATATCATTTTAGTTCTATAAATATTTCATTGCTTTTCAATGATAGCTTTTTCTGTTCTTGAATTCCATCAGGGGAAAAGGTGCAATTAAATATATAAATATAAAAGATAATGAAACTATATAATAATGCCCCCTGTAATGGCCTCTTCACAGGTATTTTTCCCTGTTATCTCCAAGCTCAACAACTTTGATATCCTAAAAAAAATTCAGCAACTTTGGCTGCCCCCCCCTCCCCCAAAAAATCCTGTCTATACCCAGGAAAGTGAAAGACAGAGCTATAGCCACACGTTTATTTTGTCACACCAAGAATATAGGTTAACACTTTTGAAGAATTCTAAAATCCGTATTTGGAGAGTCCCTTTACTCGGCCTCTGTAAATGCCATGAAATAGTGTGAAAAATAAAAAAGGTAGAGGACCCCTGACAGTTAAGTCCAGTCGTGAACGACTCTGGGGTTGCAGCGCTCATCTCGCTCTATGGGCCGAGGAAGCCGGCCTTTGTCCACAGACAGTATTTCTGGGTCATGTGGCCAGCATGACTAAGCCGCTTCTGGCTAAAACCAGAGCAGCGCACGGGAACACCGTTTACCTTCCCACTGGAGTGGTATTTATTTATCTGCTAGTACAGTGGTACCTGAGGTTAAGAAGGCAATCCGTTCTGGAGGTCCATTCTTAACCTGAAAGTGTTCTTAACCTGAGGCACCACTTTAGCTAATGGGTCCTCCCGGTGCCGCCCGCCACCACCGCGCAATTTCTGTTCTCATCCTGAAGCAAAGTTCTTAACCCGAGGTACTATTTCTGGGTTAGCGGAGTCTGTAATCAGAAGTGTCTGTAACCTGAAGCGTCTGTAACCCGAGGTACCACTGTATTTTGATGTGCTTAAAAATAGTTGAGTCTTAAAATTATTGTTGCAATTCTAGTTCCATTTTTTACCATAAGGGGGAGTGATTCCACAAATGTTCTCGACGGAAAAATTAATTTCTTGGGGAATGCTTTTCAGCCCCACGGAACCTTCAATGTGGGGTTCCTCAGGGCTCAGTCCTGTCTCCCATGTTGCTTAACCTCTACATGAAATCACTGGGTGGGGTTATCCAGAGGTCTGGAGTACGTTGTCAGCAGTATGCTGATGACACACAGCTCTACATC
The DNA here is from genome assembly GCF_965153285.1 of Podarcis tiliguerta. Lineage (NCBI taxonomy): Eukaryota > Metazoa > Chordata > Lepidosauria > Squamata > Lacertidae > Podarcis > Podarcis tiliguerta. The sequence continues at coordinate 40,102,694 of NC_139553.1, read as the reverse complement.
TCCTTTACATCTGCTGGTGTGGCTGTGGATGTGCTGGACCAATGTCTTGCCTTGTTAATGGACTGGATGAGAGCCAACAAACCAGCGCTCACTCCTGATAAGGCTGAGGCACTGTTAGTGGTTGGTTCCCTAGACCAGATGGCTGGGAGATCACCTGCTCTTGATGGGGTTACACTTCCTCTGAAGGAGCAGGTTCACAGCTTGGGGGCACTCCTAGATTCTTTGCTGTCGCGTGAGGCTCAGGTGGCCTCAGTGGCCCAGAGCGCCTTCCATCAGCTTTGGCTGGTGGCCCAGCAATGCCCCTGTCTGGACAGGAATAGCTTAACTACTGTTGTCTATGCTCTGGTAACCTCTCGGTTAGATTACTGCAATGTGTCAGAGGTGAAGTTGCCTCTGAAGACGGTCTGTAACCTGAAGCGTCTGTAATCCAAGGTACCACTGTACGTTGATGTGCTTAAAAATGGTTGAGTCTTAAAATTATTGTTGCAATTCTAGTTCCATTTTTTACCATAAGGGGGAGTGCTTGCACAAATGTTCACCATGGAAGAATTACTGGTAATTACAGTGGTACCTCGGGTTAAGAATTTAATTCGTTATGGAGGTCCGTTCTTAACCCGAGACCGTTCTTAACCTGAGGTACCACTTTAGCTAATGGGGCCTCCTGCTGCTGCTGCACCGCCGCTGCACAATTTCTGTTCTCATCCTGAAGCAAAGTTCTTAACCCGAGGTACTGTTTCTGGGTTAGCAGAGTCTGTAACCTGAAGTGTCTGTAACACTGTACTTGGGGAATGCTTTTCAGCCCTGTGGAACCTTCAATGTGGGGTTCCGCAGGGCTCAATCCTATCCCCCAAGTTCTTTAACATCTACATGAAACCACTGGGTGGGAGACCTGATGTGCTCAAAAATAGTTGAGTCTTAAAATTATTGTTGCAATTCTAGTTCCATTTTTTACCATGAGGGGGAGTGATTCCACAAATGTTCACCATGGAAGAATTACCGGTAATTACAGTGGTACCTTGGGTTAATAATTTAATTCGTTATGGAGGTCTGTTCTTAACCCGAGACTGTTCTGTCTCTGAGGACGGTTTGGAAACTTCAACTGGTGCAGAATATGGTGGCCAGGGTGTTGCAGGATCAAAATACAAAACAGATTTTACCTATGTATATAGTTTTTATTCTATTAATATTTCATTGCTTTTTAATGAAAGCTTTTTCTATGCTTGAGTTCCCTCAGGGGAAAAGGTGCAATTAAATATATAAATATAAAAGATAATGAAACTATATAATAATGCCCCCTGTAATGTCCTCTTCACAGGTATTTTCCCCTGTGATCTCCAAGCTCAACAACTTTGACATCCTAAAAAAAATTCATGAACTTTGGCTGCCCCCCCCCCAAAAAAAAATCCTGGCTATATCCGTGCTTCACATCGTGAAAGACAGAGCTATAGCCACACGTTTATTTTGTCACACCAAGAATAAAAGTAACTATGTTCACACTTTAGAAGAATTCTAAAATCCGTATTAGGACAGTCCCTTTACTAGGCCTGTGTGAATGCCACAAAATAGTGCGAAAAATTAAAAAGGTAAAGGACGACTCTGGGGTTGTGGCGCTCATCTCGCTTTATTGGCCGAGGAAGCCGGCGTACAGCTTCTGGGTCATGTGGCCAGCATGACTAAGCCGCTTCTGGAGAACCAGAGCAGCGGACAGAAACACTGTTTACCTTCCCGCCGGAGTGGTATCTACTTGCACTTTGACATGCTTAAAAATAGTAGTCTTAACCTGAAGGGTATGTAACCTGAGGTACCACTGTAGTTGAGTCTTAAAATTATTGTTGCAATTCTAGTTCCATTTTTTACCATAAGGGGGAGTGCTTGCACAAATGTTCATCACGGAAGAATTAATTACTTGGGGAATGCTTTTCAGCCTTGTGGACCTTCATTGTGGGGTTCCGCAGGACTCAATCCTATACCCACACCGTGATATCCTCTTCTGAGACCCTCCTTTGTGTGCCTCCTCCACATGAAGTCCAGAGGGTGGCAACACGGTAAGGGGCCTTCTCTGCAGTGGCTCCCCGTCTGTGGAATGCTCTCTCCACGGAAGTTCACCTGGTGCCTTTATTATACACCTTTAGGCGCCCGGCAAAAGTGTTCCTTTTTAACTAGGCCTTTGGTTGATCAATTTACATAGTATGCCCTTTTAAATGTGTTGCTGTTTTTGTTGTGGGGGGCTATTGGGTTGTTGTTTTTCTTTTTATTGTATACTGCATATTGTATACTGCCCAGGCTGCACAGAAAAAGCATTTTGGCTGCAGAAATTCATTCTGATTGTTTAAAGCAGAGGTTTTCAACCCTTTTGAATCCATGGCTCCCTTGACCAACTGCATTATTTCTGCGGTTCTCCTGTGGGGCTCAGGAGCCTAGTTATGTCACCCCTTGCCTGCAGAACTGGCAGCCTCTCACCCTCTCACCCTTGTAGTGTTACCCCAGCCTCCCCTCCCCTCTCCTTGGGAGTCCTCTGGGCAGCCGTTGCTGTTGCCCCTGGTTCTTGAGCTACCCCCCACCCAGCCCCAAAGAAAGGTGCCTCCTCACACTGCCCACAGGGGCCTGGCAGAGGATGCCCCCAGCCTTAGTGGCCTAATGGAGAGTGGGCAAAGGTGAACGTGAGGCCAGCACCTTACCTCGGGAGGCAGCAGTGGCAGCAGCAGGCACTGCCAAGACAGACTGGCTCCCCTTCAGCACCAGGCACTCAGCTCCCAGGCAGGCCTTGCACACAGCAAGCACAAGAAAAGCCAATGCAATGCCTGCCTGGTCTCCCACTTGTCTGTCCATTCCCAACAGCAAGGGTTGGTGGAGTAGCTGGCTGGGCTCTCTTATCCACTTGCTTGCTTGCTCATCTCCTGGCAACCAGCACCCCCTAGCCAGCCGCGGAGGCACCATTCACCTGGGGAGCTTGTAGCCAGCTTCCTCAACAGCTGTGCAAGCTGGGGGGGGGGCAGAGATGCAAAAGGGCATCAGAGGATGGAGGATGGGAAAGAGGGACAGAGGCCAGTGTTGCTTGCGCCATGACCATCTTTTAGGGGTTTCACTGCACACTGGTTGAAACCACTGGTGTAAATAAAATATAACATAGAATTCTGCAGTATTGAGTATTGGTGTGTGAAAACAGTCCAGATCCAGTGACTCCCAGGCATGCACCTCCAGGTGGTGGAGCTGTCAGGTGCCATACTGGCGCCCAGGAATCTTCACTTGGTCGCAAGTGGTCAAAAGTCAGGTGCAAAATGTGCCTGGCGCCTGGCTAATTTCGAACACTGATTCCATTCCCTGCCCCTGTACACCCCTAACATTCTGTGGTCATAAAGTATGCTCAGTCCTCATTAGGCTGGATTTTTTGGGGTGGGGTTTGGGGGTGTAAAATGGTTGCCCCCTCACTGAAGTGTGTTTAGGATTTTTCACCCTTTTTCTTTTGTACTTTGCAAACCTTGCTGTTTCCCTGAGTATATGGATACCTCTCTTGTTTCTCAGTTTCCAGGTTTGGGTTTTAATCCTGTTGGCAGATGCATTTGCTGTTAGAGGGAGCAGTTATCCACAGTAGTGGGAATAAATGGGACCAGTGTTGTTGTTTTTCTGGGGAGACACAGGGGTACACATGCCCCTAAACATTTTGTGAATCTTTTTACTTTTGTCCATTTGCTGTATTTATTTTCCTCAATTTGAACTGTACAGTAGACGCTTGCAGGATGCACGTTCGCAACCCGCAGCAGTGCATCTGTGCATGCGCAGGTTGCAATTCAGCACGTCTGCACATGCACAAAGCGTGATTTAGAGCGCATGCACAACCGCTGAAACAGGAAGTAACCCTTTCCGGTACTTCCAGGTTTCCGCAGTCCGCAACCCGAAAAAAAATAACCTGAAGCGTCAGTGACCCGAGGTATGACTGTAAAATGGTGATTTTCTTGAGTCAAAATGAGAGTACAGTTGTACCTTGGGTTACATACGCTTCAGGTTACATACACTTCAGGTTACAGACTCTGCTAACACAGAAATAGTACCTTCGGTTAAGAACTTTGCTTCAGGATGAGAACAGCAATCGTGCGGTGGCAGCGGTAGGCCCCTTTAGCTAAAGTGGTGCTTCAGGTTAAGAACATACTTCCAGAACGAATTAAGTTCTTTACCCGAGGTACCACTGTAGCCCTAAACATTTTTTTAAGGAAAAAACAACAACACTGAATGGGACTCTTCCAAAATTTCTTTACAGCTAAACCACATGGTTATGTTCTGCCTCCACTGTTCAAGGTACAGTGGTGCCCCGCAAGACGAAATTAATTCGTTCTGCGAGTTTTTCGGCTAGCGAATTTTTCGTCTTGCGAAGCACGGTTTCCCATAGGAATGCATTGAAAATCAATTAATGCGTTCCTATGGTCAAAAAAAGTCGGAACAAAGCCAAATTTGGTACAAGAACAGTTTATTAAGTGCTCTTTAAAGTCACACATACTGTAAAGAGCATTTCAAAAATGGAAGGAACAATAACTTAACTTTGTAAACATGGCAGAAAAGCATTTTCTAAGACTCTGGGGGACAACTCGAAGAAGGTTCCTCTTCTACTCTCTGCTTCTTGGTGAAGAACCTGGCCATGGTCTGCTGTTTCATCCGCCTTTTCAGGACCTGCCTGAAAGACGACATGACCCTCGTGTCAAAATTGTTCACAAGGTCACGGGTCAGGTCCTTGTCATGGTGGTGCCACTCTGCAAAAGCCTGCACATCTTTCCACTTGAGACAAATGTCCCTCAGTTCTTTGGAGGACAGCCATTCTTCAGTTGCTTCCTCTTCTTCCAGCGAGGCCTGCTCCTGTGCAGCCTCTGCCTGCAGTTCAACAAGATCCTGGGTGGTCAGCTCGTGGTCGTGCTCCTCCACCAGCTCGCTGACGTCCTCCTCTGTGACCTCCAGGCCCATGGTCCTCCCCAGGGAAACAATGTCCTGCACCACTGTTGACTCTGGTGCATCAGAGTCACTTGGTGCCACACAGTCCGGCCACAGGCTGCGCCAAGCGCAATTCAAATTCCTCTGGCTGATCCCGTTCCAGGCCGTGGTGATCATCTTCAAGCAGGTGACGATGTCAAAGTGGTCCTTCCATAATTCCCGCAGGGTGATGGTGGTGCAATCAGTCACCTCGAAGCATCGCCTGAAAAGCTCCTTGGTGTACAGTTTCTTGAAATTGGCGTTGACCTGCTGATCCATCGGCTGGAGAAGTGGCGTGGTGTTAGGCGGCAGGAACAGGATGTTTATGAAGCTGAACTCCTCCAACAAGTCCTCCTCAAGGCCTTTGGGATGAGCAGGAGCATTGTCCGTCACGAGCAAAGCCTTCAGTGGCAGGTCATTGTCCAGCAGGTACTGTTTGACAGCAGGGCCAAAAGAAGATTGACCCAGTCTACAAACAGCACACGTGTGACCCAAGCCCTACTGTTGGATCGCCACATGACACTCAGCTGCTCCTTGTCGACCTTGTGTCTCTTGAAGGCCCGTGGGTTCTCAGAGTGGTACACCAGCAGGGGCTTGATCTTCAGGTCGCCGCTTGCGTTGGCACAGAAGAGCAGGGTCAGACGGTCCTTCATGGGCTTGTGGCCAGGCAACTTGGCCTCCTCCTGGGTGATGAAAGTCCTTTTGGGCATCCTCTTCCAAAACAGCCCGGTCTCGTCACAGTTGAAGACCTGCTGTGGAACATAGCCCTCCGTCTTCACAACCTCCAGGAACTCCGCTGCAAAGTCTTCAGCCGCAGGAACATCTGAACTGGCAGCCTCTCCATGCCTGACCACGCTGTGGATTCCAGATCTTGCCTTGAACCGGTCAAACCAGCCTCTGCTTGCCTTGAAGACTTCTGGCTCGCCTGAGGTTCCTGGCTGTTGCTGGACGAGGTCTGCGTGCAAGGCCTTGGCCTTCTCACAGATGGCGGCCTCGGTCACTGTGTCCCCTGCACGCTGCTTCTCTTCTAACCAGATGAGCAGCAGCTTCTCCACCTCCTCCAGAACAGCTGGGCGGTTCTTGACGATCCTGGTGATTCCCTTGGCCACGTCCGTCGCAAGGATCTTCTCCCTCATCTTCAGGATGGTCCCGATGGTGGATGGATTCCTCCCGTACTCCCTGGCGAGGTCCGTCACACGCATTCCACCGTCGTGCTTCCAGATGATCTCCTTCTTCATTTCCAGGGTGACCTTCTCCTTTTTCCTCTCGCCGGCCTCTGCAGCAGCAGTCTTCTTGGGCCCCATGGCAGCACTGCTCCTACTTTCGCAAACCCCAAAAAGAGAAAATCAGTGCTGCACATCCCAAAAATCCAAAAGCACAAAACCTCCCAGAAAACAATTCTCTGACCCCCCCCCCCAGCCACCCTCCACACAGAAATCCAAAGCCTGAATTTTTTTTTTTAAAAAAATGGCAGTTTGCCCCAATGGTCACAGCAAGTCAGAAAAAATCAGAAAAACCTACAAAAGCTTCCAGATTCCTGCAAACCCCTTCTCAACAATTCCCTGACCCTCCCCCCCAGCCACCCACCACTCAGAAATCCAAAGCCAGAATTTTTTTTTTCAAAAAAGGCAGTTTGGCCCAATGGTCACAGCAAATCAGAAAAAATCAGAAAAACCTGCAAAAGCTTCCAGATTCCTGCAAACCCCTTCTCAACAATTCCCTGCACCACCCCCCAGCTACCCACCACTCAGAAATCCAAAGCCAGAATTTTTTTTTCTTTTCAAAAAAGGCAGTTTGCCCCAATGGTCCCAAAAAATCAGAAAAAATCAGAAAACCCCCCACAAACTTCCAGATTCTTGCAAACCCCTTCTCAACAATTCCCTGAACCCCCCAGCCACCCACCACTCAGAAATCCAAAGCCAGACAATTTTTTTTTTAAAAAAAGGCAGTTTGCCCCAATGGTCCCAAAAAATCAGAAAAAATCAGAAAAAAACCCACAAGCTTCCAGATTCTTGCAGACCCTTCCCCAACACCAAGTCCTTGAATTCCTAACACCCCAACCCAAAATCCAAAACCCCCCAAAAAAGTTTTAAAAGTTTAACTTACCAAATGGCTGCAAAAGAAGTTCTGGAAAAGCTTCAAAAAATCACTGAAGTCTTCAAAAATCGCAGAAATCGCAAAAAAGGCTACCACACCGCGTGCTATGAGTTGCTCCTCGAAGTCAAGTCGCAACTGCACCTCTTGAAGCAATGCACCCTGGGTATTAACAGTTTTAAGAAACAGGAAGCAAGCCCATAGGGAAATTCGTCTTGCGAAGCACCTCTGAAAACGGAAAACCCTTTCGTCTTGCGAGTTTTTCGTCTTGCGAGGCATTCGTCTTGCGGGGCACCACTGTAGTTTGCTTCTGAATGTCAGTTTCTGCGAGCGACAAGTGGGAGAGTGGTGTTGCGCTCAGGTCCAGTTGGCAGGCATCTGGTGATGGCCACTGTGAGAACAGGATGCTGGACTAGATTGGCCATTGGCCAGATTCAAGAGGGCTCTTCTGAAGTTTGTATGCTGTTCTTTCCCATTTAAATTTCCCTCCCCTGTTTTGTGCACAAACCTCCCCCTTTAAAGCACGACTAGATGGTGTCAGATCCCTAGATGCTGCTGCTGTTGCAAAGTCGCCAGTCTTTTCCCAGGGGCTTTTCATCATGGTGAAATTATGTGCTTGTACTTGCTGGACTCTGCCAAAGTTGATAACTTAACCTTTATCGTTATTTTGCCAAACAGTCACTGTCAGCGCCTTAGAAGGAAAAGACTGCAAAGAAATGGTCAAAGTGATTGCCGAGAATGCAAAACTATCAGATGAACAGCTTGCTGTCCTCATCTCTGGAATGTATACTCTCCTGCGAGAGGCCTTGAGGCTGCCCTCATCATCTCTGAAGCAAGAAGTGAGTAGAAGGCATACACATTCCTCAATAAAAACTATGTATGTGCTAAACTGTGAGACGAGCAAGATGGTAGCTCCAAAAAAGGGATGGGGAACCTGTGACCCTCCATATGTTTTAGCTCAGACGTAAAGCAATTGCTTCGCGTGTAGGAGGTCTCAGGTTCAATTACAGTGGTACCCCTGGTTGCAAATAGGATCCATTCCAGAGCCCCGTTCGCAACATGAGCAGAACGCAGCCCGCGTCTGTGCGGGTCACGATTCGCCACTTCTGCACGTGCCATTTTGCGCGTCTGCGCATGCGCGAGCAGTGAAACCCGGAAGTAACCGTTTCCGGTACTTCCGGGTCTCTGCGGGATGTATCCTGAAAGAACATGAAGCGGACGTAACCAGAGGTATGACTGTACTGCTATTTCCCAGGTTAAAGGACCCCTGACCATTAGGCCCAGTCATGGGGTTGCGGCGCTCATCTCGCTATATTGGCCGAGGGAGCCTGCGTACAGCTTCTGGGTCATGTGGCCAGCATGACTAAGCCGCTTCTGGTGAACCAGAGCAGCGCATGGAAACACCGTTTACCTTCCCACTGGAGTGGTACCTATTTATCTACTTGCACTTTGACATGCTTTTGAACTGCTACGTGGGCAGGAGCAGGGACCCAGCAACGGGAGCTCACTCCGTTGCGGGGAATCGAACCTCCGACCTTCTGATCGGCAAGTCCTAGGCTCTGTGGTTTAACTCACAGCGCCCCCCCATGTCCCATTTCCCAGGTTAGGGCAGGGGAATTATTCTGCCTAAAATCCTAGAGAGCTGCTGCCCGTCAGTGTAGACAGTACTGAGCTAGCTCTGGCAGGGGACACGTACTCCTTTTTCTGGGCAGTTTGTCCACCCTTGCTCCCCACCCTGCACTCAGCTCTGACCTCTGGCTCCTAGACGCTGTCAGCATGCAACAGAGGCCACATTCCGGGAATGGTTTCAACTGGTCGGGTGTGTGGTGTCAGCCACTCATGAAAGCTGCCTATCTTGGGTCACCCAGACTTAGCATACTCTCACCCTGAGGTTTGGATGCATCAGTTGCCAGGGGGGGGGGGTTCACTGTCTTCTGGATCCCTTTCCAGTTTCCCAGACGTCTGAGGGGCACCCCCCCCCTTGTTCTTGCAGAAACTCTCCTTGAACTCTCCTTGTCTTTTTGTTTTGCAGGTTTTTAAAGAAGACCTACAGGAGCTCAGGTATGCCTGTTTTTTTGGTCAATCTGCCAGTTGCTTGTGTCAAACATGATTCATAAGTGGTTTCTGAAAAGCAAGGGGTGGGAAACTTTTTTCCCCAGCCCAAGAAGAACTGGACTTCTGGGGGGAGGGGGACTGCATCCCCGTGGTGGGTGATACCAGATGCAAAAGTAGTTGGAGCAACAGGTGTGACTCGTACCTTTTGTACGGTAGACTGAATTTCTGCTCTCTCTTTCTCCATGTGGCACACACAAATACTTCCACCTCCCTCTCTCCCACCAGGAAAGCAAGAAGCATTATCATGGTTGAGAAATACTTTCCAGCTAGGAATGCATACCTGAGAGGCTTGGAGGGCCACATTATACCTGCAGGCTTGAAGCTCCTCACCCCTGCCATAGAGCCCCTTCATGTGTTACTTGGATGAAGCGAGGCTCCACATGTTGATGGGAGCAGTGGTTGGGGGATGCCCTGTTGGCCCAGCCTCTAGCATCCTTGAGGCATGGGCTTCAAGGCATTTTGGAACCGCAGTCAGCTCATGGGAACCTAAACTACGGGTGCCCATTCTCAACACATGGATATCTTGAGCGGGGCTAGTCAAGTGTGTGTGATGTCAACAGGCAGCAGTGGCGTAGCGTGGGGGGGTACAGGGGGGGCCGCCCGCACCGGGCGCAACATCTGGGGGGGCGCACTCGCACTCGCAGCTCTCTGCCCCTACCTGGCTCACTCACTCTCTCTCACTGCAGTGCTGGCTGTGCAAATCCGATCCGAGCCGCCGGGTCGTCGCCCACTATGGAGGGGGGGAGGTGCCAGGCATGCGGTGCGGAGAGAGAGCGAGGGACTATCTGGGGGAGGGACAGTGCAGCAGGGGGCACAAATTACTTGCCTTGCCCCGGGTGCTGACAACCCACGCAACGCCACTGACAGGCAGCACCTACATTCCAGAGCACATGGAGGGGGCATAAGGCTTTTCTGCTCCACTGCCCTCTGCAAAGAGAGAATAGTGAGGTCTTGGAAATGGGGCAGGTTTTCTTAAAATTACACAAACAGTTGATCACTCAGTGTTAGCTAAGGAAGACATTTCGTTAGGCCACAGTTAGACGGACACACAGAGAAAGAGGGAGAGAGCAGCACACACAGGAGGTGGCTCTGGAGTCGAAGAACTTGACAGATTTCAGGTTCCAGTTGTAGGCTGCTAGGCTTACTCCAGTCAGCTGAAACACAAAGTGCAATGGTCAGGAGTAGGACCTGGGGGTGCAGGGTTTGAATCCCCACTCAGCCATGAAGCTCCCTGGGTGACCTTCGGCCAGTTAGCATCTCTTCACCTAACCCACCTCACAGGGTCGCTCTATAGGCTGAGGGAGCCGGTGTTTGTCCGCAGACAGCTTCTGGGTCATGTGGCCAGCATGACTAAGCCGCTTCTGGTGAACCAGAGCAGCACATGGAAACACCATTTACCTTCCCGCTGCAGCGGTACCTATTTATCTACTTGCACTTTGACGTGCTTTTGAACTGCTAGGTGGGCAGGAGCCAGGGACCGAGCAATGGGAGCTCACCCCGTCGCAGGGATTCGAACTGCCGACCTTCTGATCAGCAAGTCCTAGGCTCTGTGGTTTAACCCACAACACCACCCACGTCCCTAAAGGCAGTATATAAAATACAATAAATAAATAAAACTTTAAGCGTGGAGCCCCATTTACTATGTAAACTTAAATGACTATGATATCATTTTAAACAAGCATCCTGGTAACTGTAGTTTGCTCTAAGGGCACAGAGGGTCAGGAAACACCCCCCACACACATACACACATTCCCCTCACATAGCACAATTCCCAGAGTGCTTTAATAATCCCTTATCCCAGGGAATAATCCCTTATCCCAGGGTGGCGCTGTGGGTTAAAGCCTCAGCGCCTAGGGCTTGCCGATCGAAAGGTCGGCGGTTCGAATCCCCGCGGCAGGGTGCGCTCCTGCTGTTCGGTCCCAGCGCCTGCCAACCTAGCAGTTCGAAAGCACTCCCGGGTGCAAGTAGATAAATAGGGACCGCTTACTAGCGGGAAGGTAAACGGCGTTTCCGTGTGCGGCTCTGGCTCGCCAGAGCAGCAATGTCACGCTGGCCACGTGACCCGGAAGTGTCTTCAGACAGCGCTGGCCCCCGGCCTCTTGAGTGAGATGGGCGCACAACCCTAGAGTCTGTCAAGACTGGCCCGTACGGGCAGGGGTACCTTTACCTTTACCTTTATCCCAGGGAAGTCTCTGAAGTTTAGCTGTGCGAAGGAAATAGGGGCATCTTAGCAGCATCCTTAACGAACTACAGTTCCCACGATGCTTTGGATGAAGCCATGCCAGGTTAAAATGGTATCGTAACGCTTTGGCTGTATAGTGTAGAAGTGGGCTTGGTCTGTGCTTCATCTCAGTTTTCAGGCAGGCTAATTCATTAGCCTGTTAATATTACAAATCAGCTGATGAAATATGGCTGGCAGCTTCTTCTCCCCACCCCCCAACTATCACAAAAGAGATTATTGGTGCTTAGGAGAGAAGCATTGCCCTGTCGTCCCACTCAGATGGAATTTTGCATGTAATAGTTTACTAATGAGCTCATTGGAAGCCAGGAGAATCACCCTGATGTTGTATAACATGTCCCCTTTTTTTGATGTGGTGCTGAGTGCATGTTATATAGAAGAGATGGGCCTCTATCAGTTCTCCTAAATTATATCTTTCTCGCATGCATGTAGTTACCCACTAATACCTTCCCTCACACACACACACACAAACTTTTTATTGTTGTCGTTAATAGCAAGACAGTTGGTATTTCTGAATGAGACGCCCTGTCCTACTTTTAAAACATTTCCTTCTGTTTTCAAAGGACGGTGATATAACAAGCAGAATCCGCCTGTATTGTCTGGGTGTGATCGCTTGTTCTAATTAGCAAGCAAAATATGCCATTTGTTACGTGGACTTAGTCAAAGTCTCTGCCGGGTGGTGTAGAGCAGAGGCTTTGCATAAGCACCAAAGTGCTGCAGAGGCTGCATATGAAACATCCTGTCATTGGACATAGCAAGAGAGAGAAAATGAGAGAGACCTGCTGGCAAAGATTTGGCTGGGGTTTAAAAATGCATCAGCACTGTTGCATTAATGCTGTATCATACCACTTTAAACAACCATGGCTTTCCCCCAAAGAATCCTGGATACTGTAGTTTGTTAACGGTGCTGAATGTTGTTCAGAGACACACCCACCCCTTAACCTGCCTAGGGCTACTTGTTCCTTGGCAAGAGGGATTGATTGTTAAACCACTCCGGCAGTTATAGCTCTTTGTGCAGGATAGGGGTTTCCTAAATGCCAGTTCCCAGGATTCTTTGGGGAAAACTAAGGTACAGTGGTGCCTCGCAAGACGAAATTAATTCGTTCTGCGAGTTTTTTCGTTCTACAAGTTTTTTCATCTTGCGAAGCACCACTGCGTATTGACGGTTTCCCGTAGGAATGCATTGGCGGTTAAAAAAAAAGGCGCAAGACGTTTCGTCTTGCGAAGCAAGCCCATAGGGAAATCCGTCTTGCGAAGCAACTCAGAAAATGGAAAACTCTTTCGTCTTGCGAGTTTTTCGTCTTCCGAGGCATTCGTCTTGCGAGGTACCACTGTAAAGGGTAAAGGGACCCCTGACCATTAGGTCCAGTCGTAACCAACTCTGGGGTTGCGGCGCTCATCTTGCTTTACATGCCAAGGGAGCTGGTGTACAGCTTCTGGGTGATGTCACCAGCATGACTAAGTCGCTTCTGGCGAACCAGAGCAGCGCACAGAAATGCTATTTACCTTCCCGCCGGAGCAGTACCTATTTATCTACTTGCACTTTGACGTGCTTTCGAACTGCTAGGTTGGCAGGAGCAGGGACCGAGCAACGGGAGCTCACCCTGTCGCGGGGATTCAAACCGCCAACCTTCTGATCGGCAAGTCCTAGGCTCTGTGGTTTAACCCACAGCGCCACCCGCGTTGGGGGAAACTATGGCTGTTTAAATTGGTATGATACCACTTTAAACGTATAGTGGAGACTGAGCCACAGACTCTTCTTCCAGCTATGTTGGTGAACTGTTGGCTCACCAACCCCTTCACCTCTCGCCTCCTCTCCTACCCTGAAGTTCTGGGTGAGGTTTTCACTCAGCTAGGGAAACTTCCCTGTTCCATTTACTCATCTTTTTAAAAAAGTCTATACCCCACTTTTCACCACCTGGGGCCCAAACCAACTTACAAAATACAATATACAGAATTCAAAACAGAAATTGAACATTAGAGGATCAAAACATCGGAGAAGCATTTGTGATAACAAAATCAGCTGTCCAAGACCCTTAGGCTGAAATACACACCTGTAACCAAAATCTCTCTTTAAAAACTTGATTCTGTATAGTTTGACCACAAGGTTGTTGTGCTGGCTTTCCTTATGGAGGGACTTCCTAAAACAACAACAACAACAACAACAACAAAAAGAAAAACATTACATCAAAACAGCAAAAAACAACAACACAAAAACATTTAAAAACATATCCAATATTTCCATATCTTTATCATTCATTTACTTGTTTCGTCAACCTCCTCACACCTCCCTTTTTTGTATTCTAATTCAATTAGCTATTTCAGCAAATCCTTTCCATCTTTCTCAATTTTTGTTCTATACTTTACTTAACAAAATCTAACTTTATATTTTCCACTTTGGCCAATTAACAATCAGTTTTGCTTAATTCTTTATAACATTTCTGCTAAAACCATATAACTTCATTCCAGCATTCTACTAACATTCATTAATTTTGCAGTATTTCTGTAAATATACTTTAATTTTTTTCCAATCTTCTTCCACCGACTCTTCTCCCTGGTCTTGGATTCTGCCAGTCATTTCCGCCATTTCCATGTAGTCCATCAGCTTCATCTGCCATTCTTCCCGGGTGGGTAAATCTTGTGTCTTCCAATACTTTGCGATAAGTATTCTTGCTGCTGTTGTGGCATACATGAAGAAAGTTCTATCCTTCTTTGGCACCAATTGGCTGACCATGCCCAGGAGAAAGGCCTCTGGTTTCTTCAGGAAGGTATATTTAAATACCTTTTTCATTTCATTATAGAAATGAAATTATCTCCCAGAAAGTCTTAATCCTTGGGCACGTCCACCAAAGGTGAAAGAATGTACCTTCAGTCTCATTACATTTCCAGCATTATTGGGCAAATGATAGATTTTTGCAAGCTTGACTGGTGTTATGTACCACCTGTAAATCATTTTCATTAAATTCTCTTTTAAGACATTACATGCCGTAAACTTCATACCTGTGGTCCATAACTGTTCCCAGTCTGCCATCATAATGTTATGTCCAACATCTTGTGCCCATTTAATCATAGCAGATTTCACCGTTTCATCTTGAGTGTTCCATTTCAACAGCAAGTTATACATTCTTGACAGATTCTTGATTTTTGGCTCTAACAATTCTGTTTCTAATTTTGATTTTTCCACCTGGAAGCCTAGTTTTTTGTCCAAATGATATGCCTCCATTATTTGATAATAATGGAGCCAGTCTCGCACTCTGTTTTTTAATTTTCGGTATAAGTGTAATATAAGCTTCCTTCCACGACTCTGGTGCCCTTTTCCCCTCCAATATTTCATTACAGACTTCCTTTAAAGGTTGTATTAACCATTCTTTCAGAGATCTGTAGTATCTTGACGTCAATCCATCCGGTCCTGGAGATTTACCTAGTTGCATGTTCTGAATGGCCCCTTCCACTTCCTGCACTGTAATTTTGTGATTCAGCATTAACTTATTTTCCTGGGAGATTTTTTGTAGTCCATTAATTTTCAAAAATCTATCAATGTCCATTTCTTTCTGCTTCTCCTGTGTATATAGTTGTTTAAAATACCTCTGGAAGCACTTTCTAATTTCTACTGGATTCTGTGTATTCTTTCCTTCCATTTCCAAATTCGTAACTGTATTGAGTTTTTGTCTTTTTTTCAGTTGCCAGGCCAAAGGTTTTCCGTATTTATTTGCCGATTCAAATGTCTTTTGTCTCATCTGTCTAATCTTCCATTCTATTTCCTGATTCATCATTTTCATATATTGTACTTGATATAACTTTATCTCTTTCAGAATCTCCTGCGACTTTGGTTTCACCCTCAATTTCTTCTCTCCTTCCTTTATTTTTTCCAGGATTTTATATTTTTTCTCATTTTGTATTCTCTTCTTGATTGCATTCTGTTGTATCAAAAATCCTCTCATGACCGCTTTACTTGCATCCCAAATTACTCTTTTTTCCACTGTAGTGTACATATTTATCTCAAAATAGTCTCTCAAGGTTTTTTGGGCCTTCTTAGTCACTTCTTATCTTTTCTTTAACAATTGGGAGAAGGACATACTTCATAATGGGGTTCGTGTGCCATTTGCCTCAATTTGCTCTTTTATTTTAAGGATTCCAGAAGATTTCATTGTGGACTTCGCCACTGTAGTCTTTGGAAACAGGTAAGTTTGCAGATTTTCAGTTTTTCCCTTTCCCTTTCTTGAGATTTGCATCATTCCCTAACCTATATTTCTCTCCACAAGGTCTTATTCTTTCATTTAATATATTTCTGAACAAGCCATTTATCAGAAAGTTTATTGGTTCCCCCTAATTAAGGAGGGGGAATTAGGGGGTTACCACAGAGAATGCCCTCTCTTGTGGGTGGTGGACGTACCAAGAGGATCCCCTTAATATCCCAGACACTGATACTGGCCCATGTTCCTTAGTCATGGCAGTATACCTTACTCTTTAGATTATTCACTGAAGTCATACTCCAGTCTTCCCAGTTCATTGCCTCTGGAGCAATGTTGGTGAACTCTGGCCCTGGGGCCAAATGTGGCCCTCCCAACCTCTCTGTCTGGCCCTCGGGATTCTCTCCAGGCCACACACCCGCCTTATGCCACACTCCCTCCCTATGCCACACCAGTGTCTTGCTGCACACCCTCCTTGAGTGTTTTTGCCTGGCTGGAATTTGCCCTTAAACTTTGGCTATTTCTCTTGCTTGCCTGAATGAAGGGGGCAGAGAGCTAAGTGAGTGTTTGCAGAAAGTTAGCTTGGTATACAAAGGTAAAATTTGCTTTTGCCTCTCGAGCTGCTTTTCCCTCTGATCCTGCCCACTGCTGGGTGTGGCCCCCTGGAAAATTGTCCAGAATGCAATGTGGCCCTTGGGGTACCAGGTTCCATTGCGCCACTGCTCTGAAGAGTCTTGCTCCTGCTTTCTTGAGTACCGTTTCTTTTTTTCTCACCAACAGGCAACCTGCTCTTGAAGAGGCCATTCAGAAGCAAGCTAGTAAGCTGCCTAGAATCGAAGACTTCAAGTGGAGGGTAGATGTGGCCATTTCTACCAGGTACAGGATATATGAAGCCCATGCCTGAATTTTCAGTGGGTGTCTATGGAGGCTGGCCCAGTTTGGGCAGATGGCAAAAGTGCCCCCCCCAACTCAAATCTCCCCTCAGCCAGGTCCCACCTGGTTAGGAAAACACGAGCATGAAGACTATGTGTTACCTCCAGTAGCTGGGGGTCAAGAGAAAGAGAGTGTCCTTCTTGCAGGCTTCCCATAGGCCTCAGGGTGGCCTTTGTGAGAAGAGAATGCTGGACTGGACAGGCCTTTGGTTTCATGCAGCAGAGACGTCCCCATTCTTAAAAAATACCTTCTCAAGCACATTTAGGAAAAGCCTAACCACCAGGACAGATGTAAACCCAGAGGGACCCTGATTGTGTTCTTGTTGCCAATTGACAGTCTGACATTCTCATAGTTGGTAGTTTTCCAGGCTGTAGCAGACAGGGAAGTAGGGAGCTGGTCTGCTGAAAGTCAGTCAGTCAGTCAATCAATCAATCCATTTATTGTGTATAGCTAAAGGCCTTTACAAAGGCAGGAGCAAGACTCTGGAATCACACGACATAACCTATAAAAGTTTGAAGCATAAAAAGTTTACAGCATAAATATTTAAAATTAGGAAGCATTAACATAACTGGAACAGAGCAAATTTGGCTACCAGGTGTGTAATTTGTAGATCTTTTATCAGCTAAGCCTAGGCGTTTGACTGTCACTTCCTGAGGGGGATCAGCCTGAGAAGAGGAGATAAAAAAAAGTTGTCCGTGCATTGTACCGTTTTTTTCCCGCTCTATAGGACACACCCAACCATAGGCAGCACCTTGTTTTAGAGGGGGAGAACAAGAAAAAATAATTCTCCCCCTCTCTGCGTTGCGCCCCTTCAGCGAAGCAGCAGGAGAAACGGAGCCCCTTCCATTTCTCCTCCTGCTTTGCTGAAGGGGTGCTGCGCCTTAGCTGAAGGGGCACCTACGCTTCAGCGAAAGGAACCCGAAGCCTCCGGAGCACAGCGGGAGCTCCCGCTGCGCTCCAGAGTCTTCAGGCAGCTATCTTTGAAGCCTGGAGACCGAGAGGGGTCGGTGCGCACCGACCCCTCTCGCTCTCCCACACTTCAGCAAAAGCAACACAAAGCCTCTGGAGTGTGACGGGAGCGCTCCCACTGCGCTTCGGAGGCTTCGTGTTGCTATCGCTGAAGCCAAGGAGCCTGCATTCGCTCCATAGAACGCATACACATTTCCCCTTAATTTTTGGAGGGGAAAATGTGTGTCTTATAGAGCGAAAAATACGATATATAAGGGGCAAATCAGCAGGTATTGCATGATACCCTCAACCTGATTGCATCCATAAATGCATTTGTGTTCCATATTGGGAATTCCTGGGTGTCTCCCTTCTAAGTATGCTGAAGGCATCTGTTGGAACCTTGGTTCAACAAAGGCTCTGTGTAGTTGCCGGGTAGTCAGTGTCTCAAGGTACAGTGGTGCCCCGCAAGACGAATGCCTCGCAAGACGGAAAACCCGCAAGACGAAAGGGTTTTCTGTCTGCAGAGGCGCTTCGCAAGACGAATTTCCCTATGGGCTTGCTTCGCAAGACGAAAACTGACGAAAAATTTTGAGGGTTTTTTTTGCTCCAAAACCCTTTTTTCTGAATCGCTAAAAGCATTTTAGCAGCAAAACCGCTAATCCCTTAAGCCTTAAAAAGCCGTTTTTAGCCCTTAAAGTGCCAATAGCGCTAATAGCGCTAATCCATCAATGGGCTTACTTCGCAAGACGAAAAAACTGCAAGACGAAAAGACTCGCGGAACGGATTCTTTTCGTCTTGCGAGGCACCACTGTACCGTATTTTTTGGCCCGTAGGGTGCACCGGCCTATAGGACGCACCTAGTTTTTTGGGGGGGGAAATAAAGAATACCCCCCCCCCAGGCGCGGGGCTGGGGCGGGGGAAGCCCGAGCTTCCCCAGTCCCCAGAACAGGCAGCTCTCCGCAAGCCGTGGGAGAGCTGCGTGAAGCCCGAAGCCTGGGGGATGCTGAGCTCAGCGCGCCCCCATGTTTTGGGGTGCAGGCAGCTCTCCATATGCCCTGGGAGAGCTGCGTGACTTCATGCAGCTCTCCCACGGTTTGCGGATAGCTTCCTGAAGCCTGGATTCGCCCCATAGGACGCACACACATTTCCCCTTCATTTTTGGAGGGGGAAAAGTGCGTCCTATAGGGCGAAAAACACGGTAATCTGCTGAACATGTTTTAGGTAGAGAAACCTGACCTGACAGGAGCTGTTGAGGGAGCTGGATCCCTCTATTTATTTGGAGTCAACAGTACTATCATAACAGTGGCTTTTATTATATATTGCGCACCAACGAAAGACCGGAGAGCACATAGCTAAATATTCTTCACCTTAGTTGTTTTGGGAGGTGTAAACAGTCCTTCCTTGGAGAACGTGGGTTCCATTTTTGGGTTTTCTTCCTTCTTGGTTTCCATCGCTTGCCAGCTCCCCCAGAAACTTCCTGTTTATCCTCAGGCAACAGCCTCACCTACAGGCACGGGGAGAGTTCATTCTTGGCCATACAGCTCTTGGCATCTGCTGGTTTCTTTTCTAATTTTGGTAGAGGCCAACTGGCTGGCAGAATGGCACACACAGTGATTCATTTTCTACTTCTGGGGGGAGTTCAACAAGGCTGGCTCCAGAAAGGCCCTTCCCTCAGTTTGGTTGCCATAACGTCCTTGCCCCCTTTTCAGAGAGATGGGTTTCTTTCTCAGCCGATGTGGGGTTGCCGTTGTTGTTTTGATAACTTTCAATCAGAACGTTTCCCCACATGCCCTATCTCTATTTAGATCTAATTTTCCATGTTTGGATTATGTGTGCTTTTGGTTTCAAATGAAATCAAATTTAAACTCCTTCAGTTTTAACACCTTTCAACTCCCCTGCCGCCCCCTTTTGCAAATACAAATTCATTAATTTATTTTACAGATTGTTTTTCATATCAGGCTCAAGGTGGTTTCCAAGCGTAGCCAGAAAAACAACTAAGGATTAATTTAAAAACAAAGCAGCAGGAACACCTAAGACAGGGATGTTCTCATCCAGCTAGAAAACCTTGAACAAGCAATAATGACTCAAGGTTGCTTCCCGGGTCGTGTATTAGGTAAGGGCATGGTGACCCTCACCTGCTTTGCAGGGTAGCAGAGAGTGAATTACTGTTTTTGAAACTGCCCAGTTTGAGTGATATCATCATGCAATCATCCTGTTTCTAATTAGCTTTATGAAACAGTGTATTTTCAGGAATGGAAAAATTTTCCGCAAATGAGAAACGCAGTGGTACCTCAGGTTACATATGCTTCAGGTTACATACTCTTCAGGTTACAGACTCTGCTAACCCAGAAATAGTACCTCAGGTTAAGAACTTTGCTTCAGGATGAGAACAGAAATCGTGCTCCGGCGGCGTGGCGGCAGCAGGAGGCCCCATTAGCTAAAGTGGTGCTTCAGGTTAAGAACAGTTTCAGGACCTCCGGAACAAATTAAGTACTTAACCCGAGGTACTGGTGTAGTGGTTAAGAGCGGTAGTCACGTAATCTGGGGTTCGCTTCCCCGCTCCTCCACCTGCAGCTGCTGGGTGACCTTGGGCCAGTCACACTTCTTTGAAGTCTCTCAGCCCCACTCACCTCACAGAGTGTTTGTTGTGGGGGAGGAAGGGAAAGGAGAATGTTAGCCGCTTTGAGACTCCTTAGGCTAGTGATAAAGTGGGATATCAAATCCAAACTCTTCTTCTTCTTCTTGGAAAACTGCTCTCCCCTGCCACCCTGTTGACTTCCTGCGTGCTAGTTTGCTGAGAGTGCATCCTTACTGAGGAATGCTAACTCTCATAACACTTTCAGAAATGAATCCCACTACTAGGAGAGAGAGAAAGAGCAGTAGGTTGCATTCAACCAAACCTGGGCCCATTGAAATCAATGGGGCAAAATTAGTCATGCACATTAATTTCAGTGGTTCTGCTCTGAGTGGGACTTAGCTGGGACCAGCATTAGGGGAATTAAGGAATTTAGAGGGGGGCATAATACCAGGTTGAAAGCAGCTGACATCATACGATGGGATAGATTATAATGTTATGGAACCTTTTTTGGCTTCTTGGAAGGACCTTAGATCAGTCCTTTGCATCTCCAGTGAAAAACTTCTCTGATAGGAAGAAGAAAAGGCTCGCTCCTGAGATCTTAAGCGAGCAGTTGCCTGTCACAGTAGGTAATATACTGTGTTAGTGGTCCAGCTGTTTGAGCCTTTGATAGAGCAGCCCCAGCAGTTTTTCTTTCATTGGGGGGTGGGGGGGGGGGAGTATATGAATGATGAAGTCACAAGAAACAATAAAACGATACCAGCAATAATGATTATTTAAGCACGTAACCATAGTCTCCAAGAATACATCTTGTTTCATGCTTTAAACTGTGGAGAGCTCGTCAATTATTTTATTTATTTATTAAATCTTATATGCTGCTCTTCCTCAGAGTATCACAAGGCGGTTTGCAGTATAAAAACACAAAAATACATAGCCTAACAATAAACAAAACAATAACACATGCGCACGCACGCACACGGTTTAAAAGGCTGTAGAGTGTTTAATTAGCCAAAGGCCTATGAAAAAAGCAGCTTCTGTGCCAAAATGGGCCTAGACCTTCATTGAAATGGTTATATAAAATCAGTTTCCTCCAAGAGCGCATGGTTGGAAGAACACCTGTCAGGGCCATCTTAACCATAGGTGCCAAGGGTGCAGGGCACCTGGGAGCCAGGCTCTCAGGGGCTCCAGGCCAAGAGTCTGGGGCCCGAGAGTTGGAGTCTGGGGAAGAGGCCACCCGTCGGAGCACCACTGCAGGCTCTTCTGCTGTGGGCAGCTCTGCACCATGAGTTCGGGGGCGAGCGAGCCAGCGAGGCACTGAGGCGGCTGACTGGCTCCGCCCTCCTGCGTGCCTGGGATTGGTGTAGGGCCGTGGAGAGGCCCGCCCAGTGCATGCTGCTCACACCACAAGGCGCCTGGCTTTGCTCAGTTGCCAATGCCTCGGGCTCATTTGTTGCGCGGGGATGGGGGGGGGGCGCCAGGTGGATCTTTGCACCCCAATGCTGCATATGCTTAAGACAGCCCTGACACCTGTGTTTTTCATATAGTGGTTATATCTTAAGAAAATTTGCATTGTATTTTTTACCCATATACATTTGCTTACATGTAGAGTCCAGCTGTTGTGGCCATTAATTGGATCTGGATTCCTGTCCAGCTTAAACGCACACATTCCCCTGGAATGTAGCAGATACTGCCTGTGGGGTTTTGTTGTTGTTGTTGTTGTTTTGCACTACATGTAAAGGACTCATGTCCAAGTCTTCCTTGTTCCCCTAGCAACTCTAATGGTAATAATGTGATTGATTTCAGCTCATTGGCTCGGGCTTTGCAGCCATCCATTTTAATGCAACTAAAGCTCTCTGACGGGTCAGCTCATCGCTTTGAAGTAAGTACTGCCATTGCTAAATAAGAGTGGGCTCGCTTTACATTCTTCGTACAACAGTGAATAGCTGTTTACTAGGAATTTTAGAAAGCCTTTGGAAGCAATTTATATTCATGGATTTGTATGGAGTTCTCTGAAAGACTGCTCTTAAGAATCAGGCACAGGGTGACCTGCAAAACAAATTAAAGCTCTCAGAGTGCATTGCATTATCTCTATTTCCAATATTCATAGAGTGAGTGCCGTGGTTTAAGAGGTTAAAACAACAGTGCCGAGGCATAAGGGTTGTGTGCTTTAGGGAAAAGGAGAGACCCCAACAAGGGCTGAGCTTGATGGGTGAAAAAATGGAAATATACATCTCTCACTCTTCTGGATTCAGAGAGAAACATGAAAAGCAAACAAGTCTGATAAATCCAACTGAATGGGCTCTGGCTCAGTGATAGAGCATGCCAGTTGTCTCAGGTCCAGTTCTAGCTAGGGCTGGGAATGCCATACACCTGAAACCTTGGAGAGCTTCTGCCACTCAGTGTATTATTTTTTAAAAAATAATATTTATTAAATATTTTATAGTTATGAAAAGAAAGACAATAAAAATTTCATATCTATATCTTTCATTTGCTTATTTCCTCGACTTCTTCGCACCTCCCTTTTTTGTATTCTAGTTCAAATTTGCTAATTCAACAAATCCTTTCCCTCTTCTTCAATTTTTGTTCTATAATTTATCCTAACACAATTTAACTTTAAATTTTCCACTTTAACACATTGACAATTAATATTCATATAGTTCTTAATACACTTCTGCTAAAACCATATAACTTCATCCCGATATTCTTCTAACATTCATTAATTTTGCAATATTTCTGTAAATATACTTTAAATTTTTTCCAGTCTTCCTCCATCGACTCTTCTCCCTGGTCTCGGATTCTGCCAGTCATTTCCGCCATTTCCATATAGTCCATCAGTTTCATCTGCCATTCTTCCCGGGTGGGTAGCTCTTGTGTCTTCCAATACTTTGCAATGAGTATTCTTGCTGCTGTTGTGGCGTACATAAAAAAGGTTCTATCTTTCTTTAACACCAATTGGCCGACCATGCCCAGGAGAAAGGCCTCTGGTTTCTTCAGAAAGGTATATTTAAATACCTTTTTCATTTCATTATATATCATTTCCCAGAAGGTCTTAATCCTTGGGCACGTCCACCAAAGGTGAAAGAAGGTACCTTCTGTTTCTTTACATTTCCAGCATTTATTGTCGGGCAAATGATAAATTTTTGCAAGCTTGACTGGAGTTAAGTACAGTGGTACCCCGCAAGACGAATGCCTCGGAAGACGAAAAACTCGCTAGACGAAAGGGTTTTTCGTTTTCTGAGGTGCTTCGCAAGACGGATTTCCCTAAGGGCTTGCTTCGCTAGACGAAACGGCCCTGCCTCTCCTGTCATGGCGACGCTCATTGCACGCATGCACGCACGCTCGCTTCCCCGCTCCTCCCTCCCACCTTCCTGCTGACGGCACCTCCGGCTCCCTCTGACCTTCCGGCTGATGGCCGACCTTCCGGCTGCCTTGCGCCGCTGCCCACCGCCCTCGCGCGCTCCCCTCAGGAGCCGTTGCCGCCAGCAGCCAGTGTTGCAGCCGGAGCCGCGCTCCTGAGCCCCGCCGCCCTCCAGCAGCCGCATCACGCGGTGGCCACAAGGCGCGGGTGAGTCTAAGGTACCGGCTGCGGCAGCTGCCCTGCTTCTCCCCACCCCTCCCCGCCGTGGTGCTTCGCAAGACGAAAAAACTCGCTCTACGAAAAAACTCGCGGAACGAATTAATTTCATCTTGCGAGGCACCACTGTACCACCTACAAATCATTTTCATTAAATTTCCTTTAAGGCATTACATGCCGTAAATTTCATACCAGTGGTCCATAACTGTTCCCAGTCAACCATCAGAATGTTATGTCCGACATCTTGTGCCCATTTAATCATAACCGATTTCACCATTTCATCTTGAGTATTCCATTTCAACAGCAAGTTATACATTCTTGACAAGTTTTTAACTTTGGGTTCTAACAATTCTGTTTCCAATTTTGATTTTTCCACCTGGAAGCCTAATTTTTTGTCCAATTTATATGCCTCCATTATTTGATAGTAATGGAGCCAATCTCTCACTCTGTTTTTTAATTTTTCAAAACTCTGCAGTTTTAGCCTGTCTCTCTCTTGCTCCAGAATTTCCCAATACTTCGGCCATTTGGCCTCCATATTGAGTTTTTTCAATGCTTTCGCTTCCATTGGTGACAACCATCTTGGGGTTTTATTTTCTAGCAAGTCCTTATACCTTATCCAAACATTAAACAGTGCTTTCCTGATAACATGATTCCTAAAGGCCCCATGGA
Source organism: Podarcis tiliguerta (assembly GCF_965153285.1). Classification (NCBI taxonomy): domain Eukaryota; kingdom Metazoa; phylum Chordata; class Lepidosauria; order Squamata; family Lacertidae; genus Podarcis; species Podarcis tiliguerta. The sequence continues at coordinate 40,078,401 of NC_139553.1, read as the reverse complement.
CCTTAACCTTGTCACACCACAAGTATGCATGCCAACCAAATACGTTATTAAAACCTTCCAAATCCAGAACATCAGTGTTTTCGGAGGCTAAGATGACATGGACAAGAATTGACCAAATCTGGGTAACTAGAGGACTGGCACCAAAGACTAATAAAGTAGAAAAATTAGCCCTAAAATTTACTCCGACCATAATGTGGTCAAGATGGAAATGAAACTGTCACCAACTGGTTCCTTTAGATGGAGAATGAATGACGCCCTGTTTCGAAGTGATGAATTCACCAAGAAGGCCCAAAAAACTCTGAGAGACTACTTTGAGATAAATATGAATACTACAGTGGAAAAAAGAGTTATTTGGGATGCAAGTAAGGCGGTCATGAGAGGTTTTTTGATACAAGAGAATGCAATTAAGAAAAGACTACAAAATGAGAAAAAAGATAAAATCCTGGAAAAAATAAAGGAAGGAGAGAAAAAACTGAGAGTGAAACCAAAGTCGCAAGAGATTTTGAAAGAGATAAAGTTATACCAAGTACAATATACGAAATTGATGAACGAGGAAATAGAATGGAAGATCAGACAGATAAGACAAAAGACATTTGAATCGGCAAATAAGTGTGGGAAACTTTTGGCATGGCAATTGAAAAAAAGACAAAAACTCAACACAGTTACGAATTTGGAAGTGGAAGGAAAGAATATACAGAATCCAGTGGAAATTAGAAAATTCTTCCAGAGGTATTTCAAACAATTGTATACACAGGAGAAGCAGAAAGAAATGGACATTGATAGATTTCTGGAAGTTAATGGACTACAAAAAATCTCTCAGGAAAATAAGTTAATGTTGAACTTTAAAATTACAGAGCAGGAAGTAGAAGGGGCCATACAAAACATGCAATTGGGTAAATCTCCAGGACCGGATGGACTGACTTCAAGATATTATAGATCTTTGAAAGAATGGTTAATACAACCTTTAAAGGAAGTCTGCAATGAAATATTGGAGGGGGGAAAGGCACCGGAGTCGTGGAAAGAGGCCTATATTACACTAATACCAAAAACAGAGACTGAAAAGACACAACTTAAGAACTACCGCCTCATATCACTGCTTAATGTGGATAACAAAATTTTTGCAGATATATTGGGTAAAAGATTTAAAAAGTTATTAGCAGAGGTAATTCATAAAGATCAAGCGGGCTTTCTCCCAGGCAGACACTTGTCGGACAATACGAGGAACATAATTGATATTATTGAAAAACTACAGGTGAAGATAAATACTAAAGCAGTTCTGATATTTGTGGATGCAGAGAAAGCCTTTGACAACATTTCTTGGAGTTTTATGAAAAAGAATTTACAGGGGATGGGGGTGGGTGAAGGTTTTGGAAATGGTATAGGTGCAATTTATGCAGAACAGAAGGCCAAACTAATTGTGAATAATGTGGTGACGGAAGAATTTAAGATTGAGAAAGGAACGCGACAAGGGTGCCCAATCTCTCTACTGCTCTTTATATCGGTTTTGGAGGTTTTGCTGAATATGATAAGAAGGGACCAACTGGTTAAAGGGATACAAGTGGGGGCTAAACAGTACAAATTGAAAGCATTTGCTGATGACCTGGTATTAACTTTACAGGAGCCAGAATCTAGCACTAAAAGAGCATTGAAATTAATTCAAGATTTTGGTCAGGTAGCAGGCTTTAAGTTAAATAAAATGAAAACAAAGGTGCTGGAGAAAAACCTAACTGCAATGGAGAGAGATAAGTTTCAGAAGGAGACAGGACTAACACTGGTTAAGAAAGTGAAATATTTGGGGGTGAATATGACTTCTAAGAATGTAAACTTATTTAAAGACAATTATGAAAAATGCTGGTCTGAAGTGAAAAAGGACTTAGAAATATGGTCAAATTTGAAATTATCATTGCTAGGTCGAATTGCTGCTATAAAGATGAATGTATTGCCAAGGATGTTGTTTCTGTTCCAAACATTGCAAATTGTGGATAAAATGGATTGTTTCAAGAAGTGGCAGAGAGATATATCTAAATTTGTCTGGCAGGGCAAGAAACCTTGAATAAAATTTAAGATACTAACAGATGTTAAAGAAAGAGGTGGATTTGCGCTGCCAGACCTTAAACTTTATTATGAATCAGCCGCCTTTTGCTGGCTGAAAGAATGGATGCTTCTTGAAAACACTGATGCTTCTGCCAGTCAGTGTAGACAATACTGAACTAGATAGACCACTGGTCTGACTTCATATAAGGCAGCTTCGTGTGTTTACTGTTTCCCATACATTTAGGTTGCAATCCTATACATACTTACCTGGGAGTAAGTCCCATTGAGCTTAAGGTACTTCCTTCTGAGCAGATCTTCATAGGAGTTCACTTATGCATTCACCTTAATAGTTTATCCAGGTTACATTTAATTGCATTTTAAAAATAAATTAAAATCTTTAAGATTCCCTTGAAACTACACTTAAGCCTGCCACTTATGAACATCCATCAGTCAGTCAATCAATCAATCAGTCAATCAAAGTGTATGATTATATGATCTCCTGGTCATTTCATCCAAAAAGAAAATGCAGAATATACCAGAATTATATTCCTATATAATAGGAAATAATTAATTTGTAGTGTGTCAGGCATTGTTTAATAAAAACATTCTTCTCCAAAAGCCACAGATCATCTCAGAAGAAATTCAGCACAAAGTATCAGTGTGGGTTCTCCATATGTTGTTGGTCAACCATTTCTGAGGAGTGTATGGGGTATTAGGGGAAAGGTAGCACCCCTGGCACATCATGCTCCCTCTGCGATAGCTTGTCCACCTTTGGTCCCTACCCTGCACTCAGCTCTCACCTGTGGCTCCTAGAAACTGTCAGCATGTGACAGCAGTCACAACTCAGAAAACTGCTTCAACTAGCTGGCTAAACTAAGTGAGGGTAGCCAAAGGGTCTCAAACCTTTAGTGAATTAGGGAATTCCCCTGCATGTGAAGACAGGCTCTAGCAGATTGAGATGAAGAGACCAGTAGTGGGTCTAATGGTCAAGATGGTGGTTTCTGAATAAGCTGTTGAAGGAAGTGAGGGGCAGATGGGGTTTGTCAGCCTGGGAAGGTGGCTCATCTAGGAGAAGGAAAACTCTGGTCCTAAACCTCTGCTATACTCATTCGTGAGAAAGGCTTCGGGAGTAAACCCCAAAGGGAAAATCCATCCCTTCTGCTTTGTGGGACATCTTTGGAAGAAGAAAAGGCTCAGGAGTAAACCCAACACAAATCCAGAATGGAGTCCCTAAAATGGTTGGATGGCACCTTGTACTCCTCCTTCCGGCAACTGCTGCAGCCAAGGTGGTGCCAAATGTATTGCTCAGATTTCCTTTGGGGCACACCAACAAGGCTGATAAGAGAGTCTTGTTGTCTGGGTAGCCCAGGACCTCCATACACACTGCCCAGGCTTGCAGCCCAGAGATGAAGCTCGCTCCATTGCCTCTTGAGACAGACTGATGCCAAGAGCAGTTCTTGTTGGCCACATTGGTTGGGGTTTTAGGGGAGTTCAACAGCATTGGGAGGGGAGCCACACTGGCTTTCCCTAGCATTGTCTGCTGCTGCTGAACAGACTTTAATCAGCTCAGCCGTCTAAATATGCAAATACCGTATTTTTTGCTCTATAGGACGCACTTTTCCCCCTCCAAAAATTTCCCCCTCCAAAAATTTCCCCCTCCAAAAATTTTCCCCCTCCAAAAATTGTGTGTGCGTCCTATGGAGCGAATGCAGGCTCCTTGGCTTCAGCGATAGCAACACGAAGCCTCCGAAGCGCAGAGGGAGAGCTCCCCCCGTGCTCCGGAGGCTTCGCGTTGCTTTCGCTGAAGCCGCCTGAAGCCCCCGGAGCACAGCGGGAACTCCCGCTGCGCTCCGGGGGCTTCAGGCAGCTATCCGCAGGTCTTCAGAGTGCAGCGAGAACTCCTGCTGCACTCTGGAGGCTTGCGGATAGCCGCTTGAAGCCTTGAGTGAAAGGGGTCGGTGCACACCGATCCCTCTTGTTCTCCAGGCTTCGCTTTGCTGGAAAGGCGCTGCACAGTTTTCCCTCTCTGCGCAGCGCCCCTTCAGTGAAGCAGGAGGAGAAATGGAAGGGGATCCGTTTCTCCTGCTGCTTCACTGAAGGGGCGCTGAGCAGAGAGGGGGATAATTTTTTTCTTCCCTATTCTCCCCCTCCTATGGTCCTATAGAGCGAAAAATACGGTAACTAATGAATATTTGAAATGCAAGATATAGTTAGGAGTGTAGGAAGCTCGCTTATACCAAGTCAGACCACTGGTACATCTAGCCATGCATCCTGGCTGACAACAGCTCTCCAGAGTTGTCTCCTAGCCTTACCTGGAGATGTCAGGGATGGAACCTGAAGCCTTCTAAATGCAAAGCAGATGCTCTGCCCAGTGAGCTATGGTGCACAGCCTTGTAAATTCACACTAAGCTTTGGTCTTCAAACCTTTCTAGAGCTGCCACTCTGCTTTTGCAGAGAATTGCAGGGTTGTAAAGTACAGTGGCCATGGAGAGGTGCTTGCCCACACAAACAGTGCCTTCTCGAAAGGGGGGCCCTTCTAGTGGTTCACACCTCTTTCTCAGAGTGGTTCCTGCAAGGCTGCCTTCGTGTTTAAGCAACAAGTTTTAGCAAGCCCATGTATACCAGTTGCTGGAAATTGCAAGCAGAGAACATTGGGTTGCCCCCATGTCCTGCTGATGGACTCCCAGGCTTCTGGTGGCCATTGTGAGAGCTGGATGCTGAACTGGGTGGGCTTTTAGCCTGGTCCATTAGAGCTCTTAAGTTCTCCCCCATTCCTTCTTGGAAGGCGGGGGCAACATGGAACTGAGTGGGCAGTATTGTAGCTCTGCAGAAATTAATGTGGAATGCAGTTGTTGTGGTGCGGACAAGAAATAATTCTCCAGAGAGCAAGTTCTCCTTTTTGCCTGCATTTGATTTGAAAATCCATAATGTAGGTCAGGGCTGGGTAGCCTGTGGCCTTCCAGATGTTGTTGGAATCCAGCCCCTATCAGCAGCACACACACCCTCCAGCATTCAGTGGTGATGGGAGTTGAAGTCTAGCAACATCTGGAGGACCACAGGTTTCGCAGCACTAATGTAGATCCTACAAAGCTTAATCTGGAGTACGAAGTGTGTGATGTGAGAGGTGAATTGGTATCAAACAGTGTGTCTTAAACCTGGGTCTCCAGCTGTTTTTTTGGACTACCACTCCCATCCTCCTTAGCTAGCTGGACCAGTGGTCAAGGATAGTGGGGACTGTAGTCCTAAAACAGCTGGGGATGCAAGCTTGGGAGACCCCGGTATAGAATCCTAGAATTGTAGAGTTGGAAGGGACCCTGAGGGTCTTCTAGTCCAACCCTCTGCAATGCAGGACTCTTGCCCAGTGTGGGGCTCAAACTCACAGCCCTTACATTAAGAGTCACGTGCTCTACCTACTGAGCTGTATGTTTGGCAGCAGGGAGATAAGCAGTCATTTCCACAGATTATCTCTCATTTATTTCATGAATCTAATGAAGGGATTTGGCAAATAGATGAGGAAAATCCTTAGTGCTGCTGGCAGGCTGAAAGAGAAATTGATCCTGAGCTATCACATTTTTCTAAGTCAGCATACTCATGTGCTAAGTGGCCAGGTCGGATCCTGTACTCTCTAGGAGGTGGGGAAAACGCAGAAGTTGCTGAAACTGCGGCTTTTCTTTATACAAAGTTATGCAACCAGCTTGTTTGTTTTGTTCTGGGTGTTTTCAGGAGGTTGTTCCATCAAAGCAACATGAAAGAAGTTTTTCCCCCAATGTTTTTCAATGCATTTGGGTTTGGTTCAATGCATGTTTGTTTTTTAAAAAGTATTTTGGAAAGTTGTGCATTCGGACACCTTTTAAGATATCATTAGCACATTTTGGGTGATTATTCCCGAGGAGCAGGTTTCTACCTATGTTTGGATATAGCAGGATGCCATTTTCAATCAAGATGGCAAGCTAAATGTTTCAAAACTGATTTTAACCGCTGACTTCAAAACTGCCCCGATATTTTGGTATCTTTTGAGTTCCTGAGTAACAAGTGCAAGGCTGCTGCTAATAAATCTAACAGTTAGATCTGCTGTTGATAATCAGTTTTGATGACAGACTTAATGGCAAAATCCTGTACATGCGTACTGGTTGAACGTTATTATTATCTGCAGAGGAGAGAACTCAATTGGTAGATCCCGTATCCTCAGAATTGCAGGGAATGACAGACTGGGAAAAGGCATTCTCTGTGACAGCCTCTAAATTGTACAACTGCCTTCCTATCTGGCACCGTCATTATGCAGCTTCTGACAGATGCTGACGTCTCACCTTTTTGTCCCTGGCCTTTGACGATTAAAGTAGTGCGTTTTGTGGGACCCGCCCCTTTTGCTGAATTTATACTGTTCTGTTGCGTTTGGAATGGATTTATGTGTTTTATCACTGTAATGCTGTTGACTTGTTCTTATAATTTCATTTTCTGTAATTGCATATTGTCAGAACTTGCCCTCAGACCTTACAGGGCAGATAAGAAAGCTTTGCAATTTGTAAATAAATACTTGGGAGTAAATCCACTGAGTTCCAAAGCGCTTACTCCCAGATGCATGGGTACGGAATTGAAGGAGGCTCAAAGTGGCTAGGAAATGAAAGATGCTGTCTCCCTTTGTAGTCATGTCGGGCAGGAAATTTTTGTGGGCTAGTTAATATCTGCAAAAATGCAATTAATTAGATCATTTCAATTTGGGGGACATAATGTTCAGGTGACCTGTCAGATTTCTCCTCTGGTGATTTGTCCTCTAAGTAGGTTCAGGATTCAGGGGCCTCCTACAAGGCTATTATATATTCTCAGAAGAAGATGTTGTGCCCTGACCTTTCTGGGTATTTTTATGTTCCAGGTGCCAGCTGGAAAATTCCAAGAATTAAGGTACAATGTTGCTCTGATCCTGAAGGAGATGAATGACCTAGAGAAAAGGAGTGTTCTGAAAATTCAGGACTGAACCCTTTCTGATTAAATTATTGGGCCTTGAAGACATTAGGAGAACCACACAAGAAACACCATCAAAAAGAAGTTGCTTCTGTTTTGTAATCACATGTATTGCAACATCACCCTTCTGATAATGTGGCTGTAAATATTTTTTCGCCTGTGTATTAGAAGCAGCTGTTTGTTGTTATTTTTTCTTTAAGTTTTACACATAAAGATAGCATTATCTTCGTTGGATAAGCCCTTTTGCGTGATTCATTGAAACGTTTTAAAAATAGCTGTTCCTATAGATGTGAAAAAGCCCTTTCTGAAAGAGTGCTGATTCATCTCACTAATTATTTCTAAGGGTTTGTGAGAGATTTGCTCACAACCCGCTCTACAGGCAGCATAGAAAAACAGGTGGGGAAAGGTGTTGTAGCCTTTCAGGTGACCTTTAGCTGAAAAACAGGGAAATTTGTCAGGAATGAAATTCAGTTTGTTTGTTTGCTTTCTTGCGTGCGTGTGTGCACGTGTGCTTCCTTGTTTGCTTAAAGAAGAATTGCAGTTGGCATTGTGCTGCATACAATGAAAGTTAAAAGAGACTTGAAGTTTGTTGAAGAAGAAGCAGCAGGGAAGTATCCCTAAACTGTGTAACTCCACTCAAGGCCTTTATCATATTGTATTGTATCGTAAAACCTTTATTGGCATCACATACAAACATACAAAACAAATCAATACAGAATTACCACTTCCCCAGTGGCACAAAACATTTGCTAGAAGAAAGGAGGCAGAGCAGTCTATCCTCACATCTCCAGGGAGATCAGACGTCTGCAGTGTATTTCAACGACAAAAAACCAAATAGAGATATTTAGCCACTAACTTGGTGAGCTCCTGATCATTCGCCAGTAATAGAAAATGTATGACCTCTGACTCTGGTTTCCATATGGGGATACAGAGTTGATCTAGAAATTGCTAGTGGAGATCAGTATATAGTTTACAATTGAAAACCATATGTGTGAGGGTTTCCACCAGGTGGTCTTCACATGGGCAAGTTCTTTCTCCTTCCACCCTACCAGAGAACCTTCCCCAAAGGAGATTTGATGGATTTGAATTAAACCTGGCCCTCGAAAATGCCCTTCTTTCTTAAGGGTCAAGGCCTTTATTAATTATTGTGGGGAACTGGGGGGACTGTTGGCCAGGCCGTAGTGTCACTGTTGCACGGGATCCTTGGCATAGAGTTGGAAGGGGCCACAAGGATCATCCACTCCAACAACCTGCAGTGCAGGGATATTTTGCCCAGTGTGGGGCTCAAATCCATGACCCTTAGATTAAGAGTTTCATGCTCTACCGATGGAGCTATGGACCCAGTTATCCAAACTTCTTCTGTTCAACTGAGCAATATATGCATTCAGAGGGGAAAGAAGAGCCTGCTGGATCAGGCCCCATCTAGTCCAGCATCCTCTTTTCACAGAAGCAAGCTAAATGCCTCTGGGAAGCCTGCAAGCAGAATCTGAGAACAACAGCGCTCTGGATACATCGTCGGAGGCAATGTATTCAGAGATGTATTGCCTCCGACAATGGAGGTAGAACACGGCCCTTGCAGCTAGTAACCACTGAAAGCTTTATCGTCCATGAATTTTTCTAATCGTTGCAACATCCAGTCTAAGCTGCTTCCCACCACTCCTTCTTGGGGGGGCAAATTCTGCAGTACTTCCTTTTGTGATCAATGCCTAAAAGGTAAAGGTACCCCTGCCCATACGGGCCAGTCTTGACAGACTCTAGGGTTGTGCGCCCATCTCACTCAAGAGGCCGGGGGCCAGCGCTGTCCGGAGACACTTCCGGGTCACGTGGCCAGCGTGACATCGCTGCTCTGGCGAGCCAGAGCCGCACACGGAAACGCCGTTTACCTTCCCGCTAGTAAGCGGTCCCTATTTATCTACTTGCCCCCGGGGGTGCTTTCGAACTGCTAGGTTGGCAGGCGCTGGGACCCAACAACGGGAGCGCACCCCGCCGCGGGGATTCGAACCGCCGACCTTTCGATCGGCAAGCCCTAGGCGCTGAAGCTTTTACCCACAGCGCCACCCGCGTCCCCCCGATCAATGCCTACATGACACTTTAAAACAGGAGTGGGAAACGTGCACCCCTAAGGCTGCTAGCCTAATTGCAAAAGCAAGTGGTCAGTTGAGACAGCTGGCAAGAGCAATCTGACCCTCCCCTGGACAAGGAGAAAAGGTGTCAGCAAACTAATGTGGAGAATTGAACTCAAGAGTGGGAAAATGAACTGAGAAACCAAAACCAACAGGTTCACCCGTTGCTAACCCCAGTCATCTTTGCTGACAGCCAAGAGCCAGACTTGTCTGATATCTTAAATATTCAGCACTCATTTAATTTATGAAGCCCCTCTGCTTTCATCTCCAGCTAATATTTTTTTCATTGCGAGCAGTTAAGCAACTGCCTATTACAGTGGTACCCCGCAAGACGAATGCCTCGGAAGATGAAAAACTCGCTAGACGAAAGGGTTTTTCGTTTTCTGAGGTGCTTTGCAAGATGGATTTTCCTAAGGGCTTGCTTTGCTAGACGAAACGGCCCTGCCTCTCCTGTCATGGCAACGGTCACTGCATGCACGCACGCTCGCTTTCCCGCTCCTCCGGCTCCCTCTGACCTTCCGGCTGATGGCTCCTCCGGCTCCCTCCCACCTTCCGGCTGACGGCCGACCTTCCGGCTGCCTCGCGCCGCTGCCCACCCCCCTCACGTGCTCCCCTCAGAGAGCTGTTGCTGCCAGCAGCCAGCATTGCAGCCAGAGTCGCACTCCTGAGCCCCGCCGCCCTCCAGCAGCCGCGTTGCGCAGTGGCCACAACGCGCGGGTGAGTCCAAGGTACCGGCTGCGGCAGCTGTCCTGCTTCTCCCTGCCCCTCCCCGCCGTTGTTAGTGTTTAAATGCAGTGGTGCTTCGCAAGCCAAAAAAACTTGCACAACGAAAAAACTCGCGGAACTAATTAATTTCGTCTTGCGAGGCACCACTGTATATAATAGCTGCTGAGCAAAGTAGCTGTTCAATAGTGGAACAGATTCCCACAGGAGGTAGTGGACTCCCCTTTCTTGGAGGTTCTTAAGCAGATGTTGAGTGGCCATCTGTCATGTGTGATCTAGTTGAGATTGCTGCATTGCAGGGGATTGGACCAGGGAACCCTTGGAGTCCCCTCCAACTCTGCAATTCTCCCATCATTGCTTAAGTCTCCTCCTCCCCTGGGTCTTCCCCAGGCAATCTGAGACTCGGTTGCGGTGCCTGTCTTTGCTCCTTCCTCTTCATACCTTCAATGGTTTTTGGAGACCAGAAGGTAGGGGAGTTGCGGCAGGAGAGGCTCTTCACCATCCAGACTCCTCTCTGCCTCTTGGCCTCCTTCCTACTCTGCTTCAGCTTTTGCCTTCTGAGCTTTTCTCTCCCACAGACATCTCCAGGCCACTAAGCCCTGTTACCTCTTCAGCTTCCAACACTTCCTCTTCCCAGGCTGCTCCCTCTTCTCCCTCTGACCACTCATTGTTGTCCCACCACCAATCCCCAGGTTCTGAACCTTCTTCCCTTAGGAGTTCCCCAGCTAGTTCCTCGCACCACTCATCTGCATCCAGCTAGGCCATGACACTTCCTGGGAATGCTGAGGATTGAATTTGCAACCTCTGGCACTGAGCTGTCGCTCTTCCCCAAGTACCACCACATCCTGGCTCCATTTTATCATCATCTGAGCCCTCCCTTTCAGCAAGCCTAGTTGAGCTGTGAGCCGTGCTGAGCCACAAACACTTAACAAGTCTATTATAGGGAGATGTGTAAAAGTTGTTCATGCCCCCATTTTTTATTCTGGGAGCTTATTTACAAACTGAGAAAATCTGACCCCCTTTTTCACTCATCTTTTCATAATTGCATTATCAGTTTTTCTTCCTGGCTCTTGCTTTGATGGCCACCTGTTGCTATTTTCAATACCCTTCATCGTAAGAGTGATTCCCACTGTGAGAGGCAATTGGCCACTTGATCTCTGAATGAAGATATGCTTGCAGCAATGACACATTTTTGCTGTTTGTTTTGAAATCTAAACCTTAGTCACTTTAAATGTGCCTCTCCCAGCTATTTGAGGCATAATTCACCAAACTGTAGCTCTGCAGACAAAATTACATTAAATGGGTCAACTGCGATGCAAAGTCAATGTGTATACTGTAAACACACCGAAGCACACTTAAGGGTAAGTAGAGCAGTTCACTGTAATGTGATGCACTTGCAGTGGGGAAGCCTAGCTGCCTATCAACTGGCTAAGCTGGTGTGCTCAGGGGATGAAGCTACTGGAATGTTTGCAGACCTGCTTCTGTAAGGGAAGGGAATGTTGTCAGTTTCGGGAATGAAAGCATGCAGGTCCCCAAGGACAGAGGGACCACCTGAGAGAGTTTGATGCAGCAGCTTACTCCTAGGTAAACTAAACTGGATGCATAGGTTTGCAGTTCTGCTAATCCAAATAAGAGGAGCCTGCTGGATCAGGCGAATGGCCCATCTAGTCCAGCATCCTGTTCTCATGGTGCCCAACCAGGTCCCTTTGGAAAGCCCCCAAAGCAAGACCTGAATGTCCAGTCCGAGTTTCTGTGCGCATGAGTAGCTGACCTGTACAAATCAGCATGTGCACAAGCATTTGAACACACGCAGAGACACCTCACCGTGTACAGTGCAACGTGTGGACACAGTGCATTTCTTTCGTATGGGGCTTCCGTGGATGGGATCTTGGGGAGCTCTTGTTAGAAACGAACGGCAGGCTGAATCCTGCCCCTGTTTACCCACCCGTGTTGTGGGGTTGCTTCGGCGAGCTAACTGAAACGAGGAGGTGAACCCAAACTCCAAGCGCTTCCCTCGTCCTGCAACTCGCTCGCAGCAACAACACATTATAAAACTGCCCGGGTTTTGTAACCATCCCGCACGCCGCTGCCCAATGAGCGGCTGCAGCGGGAGGAGGGCGGGGTGGAGAGAAGGAAAGCCAGGCAGACAATCGCATTGGCCTTTTGATTTTTACATAAGTATTTTGCATAGATGAGGTACTCTCATGAGGGGCGTGTCTGGGGAGGGAAGCCGGCAGAATGGAGAGGCTGGCGCTTCCACAGAAACAGACGGGCAGCAGCAACAGCGCGGTGTAGACGCTGCCTCTGCCTCTGCCTCCTCCAGCTTGTCGCGCTCCGCGGCGCCACTTGAGCAGCGTGCCCGCCTTCCCGAGCCGAAGCCACCCACCGCCTCCGCTCAAGCAGCCCGCCCAGTCATGGGCTCCCCGCAGCGGCAGGAGGAGCAAAAGCTACCAGCTCCAAGCTTGGCTGCCGAGGCTCTCCAGGCGCGCGGTTCAGAGCGCTCTTCTCCCTCGGCTTCCGGCGCCCTCTCTGCGTCCTCGCGGCCGCCAGAGACCACGATGCGCCCGCCCGAGTGGCAGGGGATGCTCCAGAGGGCAGAACGGTGGCTGGCGCAGAGCGGGCAGCTCCCCGAAGTCCTTCGGCTCTGTCAGCTGGCGTCGGACAACACTCGGCTGCTGCGCGCGGAGCAAATGGGCGAGCTGGTGGATTGCATGGCGCGCAGCATCCGAGTGAAAAGCAGATCGGCGCCGGTACGTGAATGGGAGGTCTTTGGCTGCCACAAGTGCCAAGGTTTCCTCTACGAGCCTGTCTCGTTGCTCTGCGGCCACACTTTTTGCAAAAAGTGCCTGGAGAAGGAAAGTGGCCAGGCGGCAGGATGCGGCATCTGTCCAGAGAGCAAGGGCGCTCTGCCCCGGCTCCGGATAAATGTCGTCCTCAGCAACCTGTTGGCCAAATGCTTTCCTGAAAGAGTGAAGGCGTCGCAGCTCCGGTGTGAAGGGAATCTCTTATATAAGGAGAAGAATTTCCAGGCTGCCCTTCAGAAGTACAACGAAGCGATCCGGTTAGGTAAGTTACCTTGCGATGCGGTCCGTAGGTGAGGTGGGCAGTGGATTACTCAGCGCCACCTTTTCTTTTCTTTTCTTTTCTCTCTCTTCCTCTCGCTTAACCAGGGACCTGTGGGGTTGTATTTCTGCTAGCCTGCTCACGCGTGAGCGTAGAACGCGTTATTCCCTTCCTTTCTTGCTGACTCGCAAATGAGCGTGTGAGTTTCCTCGCTTTGATGGGGGAAAGTGGTATTCTTGGCGGGGTAGGGTGGTGTGGTTGAAACTTTTCTCCGTGTTTTTATCTATCTGGTGACTCGTGCACGTGTGCAAGCTACCACAGGAAGTTTCCGTTTCCTAGAAATAAATACCCACGCAGTGGCGTAGCGTGGGGGGTGCAGGGCGGCCGGCCGCACCGGGCGCAACATCTGGGGGTTAGGGTTAGGGGCGCAAATCCACGGGTTAGGGGGCGCAAATCCACGGGTTAGGGGGTGCAAATTACTTGCCTTGCCCCGGGTGCTGACAACCCACGCTACGCCACTGTACGCACGTGTGAACCAGCTCTTTGTCACTCCTTTGACGTTTCCCGTTCTCCTTGCAACTTCTTAAACTTTTCTGAGGGACACAGAGGTGAGGTGGCCAGCTGCTGTTATTTGTTAAACTGGCCCTGCTCTCCAGCCCTGTCTTGTATCCTGACAGGCAGAAATTCAACTGGTACAGCTCTTGGCAATATGTAGAGCTGCTGCTGGGGTGTGGGTGGATGGGTGTAAAGGTATAGCAGCAGATCAGTAAAAAAGAAGAAGCCAGCAACCTTATACAGAAGATGTGCACCGATTGTTATGAATCTGAGTTTATTGTACTCCAATCGCAGCTTGTTTTGACAGATTTAGTATTGGTGTTGGGTCACTATTGTGAGTGCCTAAACAAGGGCTCTGTTTGCCGTGTATGTTATCCAGGGCAGATCAGTGTAACTGCTTGTGCATAGTGTGGTACCTGGTGAGAGTGCGCATTCATACAACCAATGTACCCCACATCTACACCTGCCATGTAAGAAAGCTCTTCTTGCCTGTTGGCAGGATGGAATAGAAGGTAAATACAAACATGATAAATTACAGCTTAGTAACACTGATTCAGACCTTCAAGGTAGTCTTATCACCACCAGTGGCGTAACGTGGGTTGTCAGCACCCGGGGCAAAGCAAGTAATTTGCGCCCCCTAACCCGTGGATTTGTGCCCCCTAACCCCCAGATGTTGCGCCCGGTGCGGCCGGGCCCCCCTGCACCCCCCACGCTACGCCGCTGATCACCAGTATGCTTCTGGCCGCCTCTCATCTTTGTATAAAGCCAAAGTGTATTCAAAGAACGACAGGTGTGTTTCCTCTGGGATGCTGACGGTATCAGTTAATGTGATGGGTTTCAACCTGAATACTGTATCTTGGTCAGCTTATACTGCCGGCCACGAAATACAGTGGTACCTCGGGTTACATACGCTTCAGGTTACAGACTCCGCTAACCCAGAAATAGTGCTTCAGGTTAAGAACTTTGCTTCAGGATGAGAACAGAAATCGCGCGATGGCAGCGTAGCGGCAGCAGGAGGCCGCATTAGCTAAAGTAGTACTTCAGGTCTGAACCTAACAGTTTCAGGTTAAGAACGGACCTCCGGAAGTACTTAACCCGAGGTACCACTGTAGAAGGGGATCTAAGTACCCACCCCCCTCCGAGGGGTGTAGCCTGCAAGGTCTTTAAAAGGTTCGGCGTGACTAAAATGTACATATGCTGATTTATATGTACAGCTATAATATAGATCCGTAAGCTGCACGGTGCTTTGCAGCATGCTGAGCTGCCCTATAAACAAAGTTGTTGTTGTTGTCGTCGTTTTTTTTTAAAAAAAGCTTTTTTAAAAGTAGAGGAAATGACAGGAGATCACGTAAGTCCCTGGACCGCGCACACGATTAGCAACACCCCCTAACTAGCATCTAGCCCAGGAACGGAAAGAGCAATGAACCCTGGCTGTGTCTTGTCCATCAGGCAAACCCTCACCTTTGCATCCTCACCAAAGTCTTGTCGATTCCGTCCGAAGTGAAAGTAGGTCAGGAGAACAGTATGTTGCATAAGCTTAGTAGCCCGGTCTTAATTCCCTGCCCCCTTCCTATGGAATGGTTGTGTAACGAAGCACAGGTCGCGTTTTCCAAAGCATCCCACTGGCGGGCTGATCATATTTAGTTAAATTGCCAATGACTCACTGCTGTGGTCTCTTGCTCACTGGAATTAGATTTTATTTCTAGATGTGAACAGTGGCTTTTTGTCTGCAAAGGATCCCCCCCCCCCCCAGCGCGCGCGCGCCGTCGCCGCCGCCCCACGCATTTCTCTTTGAAGCAGCATGCAAGCTAGGATTAATAGACACTGTTGAATTGAGTGAAATGCCTTTTTAAGAAAGTATTGATTGTGCTAAATCGAAGGGGTCAGTGTCAGTGATTTCAGAAACTGCGGAAGCTTTTCCATAAAGAATTTTAATTTACCTTTTCTGTAGCAAGAGGCTTGACACATGAATCCTGCTGGCTTTTTTAAAAATCTTTTTTCTTTTGGCAAACTATTGCATAACTTCCGATTGGTAGCTGTGTTAAGTATTTTGCAGCCAAAAAAAAAAAAAAAAAAAAAAAACAGAGAGAGATCAGGGGTTCTTTGTGGCACCTTTTAAAGATGAAAGGAAAACTCTTGGGATGCCATGAAGTTTTTGTTGTGTTTAGGGGGAAAAATGTTGAGCCATAGAGCATCATCTGTAGTGAAAATCGTAATATCAAATCATCAAATCATGCAGCCATACCATGTAACCATAATATCAAGCAATCGTTCATACAGCCATAAATAATAATAATAATAATAATAATAATAATAATTTTATTATTTATACCCCGCCCATCTGGCTGGGTTTCCTCAGCCACTCTAGGCGGCTTCCAACTGAATATTAAAAACAATACAGCATTAGACATCATCACAATATCATACAGGCATAATATCATACAGTAATAATTTGACCCTGCATTTGACATGAGTGTTTTAGCTCAGTACAGTAGTGCCTCTGGTTGTGTACTTAATTTGTTTCAGAGGTCCGTTCTTAACCTGAAAGTGTTTTTAACCTGAAGCATCACTTTATTTAATGGGGCCTCCTGCTTCTGCTGCACCACTGTTGCATAATTTCTGTTTTCATCCTGAAGCAAAGTTCTTAACCTGAGGTACTATTTCTGGGTTAGCGGAGTCTGTAACCTGAAGCGTATGTAACCTGAAGTGTATGTAACCCAAGGTACCACTGAAATCTGACCTGGTATGCAACAACTTCCTGTGTCCACTAATTGGTCTCCGTCATCCTTTCAAAACTGGTTTCTTTTTTAAGGAAGATGTTAGAGCATCTGTTTTGTGTGTGGAAGGTCCTGGGTTCAGTCCTTGGCATCTCTGAGTATGGGGGGGAGAGAACCCTGCCTGAGACTCCGGTGAGACATTGTCAATCAGCTCAGTGCCGGATTTATGTATAAGCTAAACAAGCTATAGCTTAGGACCCCACTCACTTGGGGGCAAAAAAATTTAAAGGGAAAAAACTGGGTGTACATTTCCAAAATATAAGATTAAAAAAAATAAAATAAAACCTACATACAGCAACAGTGTTTTGGGTTGTGTAGGCTCCTGTGATGTACAGAGGTACCTCGGGTTACAGACACTTCAGTTACAGATGCTTCAGGTTACAGACTCCGCTAACCCAGAAATAGTACCTCAGGTTAAGAACTTTGCTTCAGGATGAGAACAGAAATCGCGTGGCAGCAACGGGAGGCCCCATTAGCTAAAGTGGTGCTTCAGGTTAAGAACAGTTTCAGGTTAAGAATGGAACTTCAGAACTAATTAAGTTTTTAACCTGAGGCATCACTGTACATATTTTGTTATGTGCAAATGGCTTTAGGTCCATAAATTACCATATTGCATATATTCAACACAAAAAACAGCGGCAATTTGTTGTTGATAAAGGACAGCTGGACATATAAAGGGCCCCATTACCTTCAGTAGCTTAAAGGTAAAGAGACCCCTGTCAGTTAAGTCCAGTCACGGATGACTCTGGGGTTGCGGGGCTCATCTCGCTTTACGTGCCCAGATATCACGCGGACCCCCCTGGTTGAAATTATCAATTTGTCCCTTAACACAGGGACATTCCCAGGGGAGCTGAAGGAAGCAATGGTGTGTCCGCTTTTAAAGAAAACTTCACAAGATCCTTTAGATCTATCTAATTACCACCCAGTTTCAAATCTCCCATATCTGGGTAAGGTAATTGAGAGAGCAGTTGCTGAACAGCTTGGCAGGTTTCTGGAGGAAACATTGGCTTTAGATCAATTTCAGTCTGGATTCCGTCCTGGTTTTGGAACCGAGATGGCTCTGGTCGCCCTAACAGATGATCTCCGCAGACAATTGGATCGAGGCGGGTCGGGACTGCTGATTCTCTTAGATTTGTCAGCAGCCTTTGACATGGTCAATCATGATCTTTTGGACCACCGCCTCGCCGATGTGGGGATACAGGGCATAGCCCATAAATGGCTGTGCTCTTTTATCTCTGGTTGGGGACAGAAGGTGGCACTAGAGAGGGAAATGTTGTCGCACCACTCCTTGGTGTGTGGAGTGCCGCAGGGCGCAATTCTCTCCCTGATGCTTTTTAACATCTTTATGCGCCCCCTTGCCCAGATTATCCAGAGCTTTGGGCTGGGCTGTCACCAATATGCTGATGACACTCAGCTCTATCTGTTGATGGATGGCCACACTGACTCGGTCCCGAACACACTGACCAGATGCTTGGAAGCTGTGGCTGGATGGTTTCATGGGAGCCGATTGAAACTGAATCCTTCGAAGGCAGAGGTCCTCTGGCTGGGTTGGGATGGTATGGGGATGAGGGACCAACTCCCTTCTCTTGCGGGGGCCCAGTTAGTGCCATTGCCTTCCGTTAAGAGTTTGGGTGTAATCCTTGACGCCTCCCTTTCCATGGAGGTGCAGGTTACAGCAACAGCAAAGGCGACATTTTTCCACCTTCGCCACATCAAACAGTTGGTCCCTTACCTTTCCCACCCCGACCTGTCCACAGTGATCCATGCGATGGTCACCTCCAGACTTGACTACTGTAATTCGCTCTACGCGGGGCTGCCCTTGAAGCTGTCCCAGAAACTCCAGTGGGTACAGAATGCTGCAGCGAGGCTCCTCACGGGGTCTCTGCCATGGGAGCATATTCACCCAGTGCTTTTCCAGCTGCATTGGCTCCTGGTGGAGTCAGATTTAAGGTGCTGGTTTTGACTTTTAAAGCCCTTCACAGCCTAGGACCCTCGTACCTACGGAACCGCCTCTCCTGGTATGCCCCACGGAGGACCTTAAGTTCCACATATAGCAACACCCTAGAGGTCCCGGGCCCTAAGGAAGTTAAATTAGCCTCAACCAGAGCCAGGGCCTTCTCAACACTGGCCCCAGCCTGGTGGAATGTTCTGTCTCTTGAAACCAGGGCCCTGTGGGATCTGATCTCTTTCCGCAGGGCCTGTAAGACAGAGTTGTTCCACCTGGCCTTTGGCTCAGAATCAGTTTGATTCCCTCCCCTCTTTCTTTTTCCTTTCTCCTCCTATGAAGAGATTGCTCCTGAATTGTTTTAATGTTGTATCTTAATCTTTTAAATTGTATTTTAATCAACTTGTTTTTATTATTGGTTGTTAGCCACCCTGAGCCCAGTCTTGGCTGGGGAGGGCGGGGTATAAATAAAAAATTATTATTATTATTATTATTATTATTATTATTATTATTATTATTATTAATATTATTGGACAAGGGAGCTGATGTTTGTCCACAGACAGTTCTTCCATGTCATGTGGCCAGCATGACTAAGCCGCTTCTGATGAAACCAGAGCAGCGCACAGAAACGCCATTTACCTTCCCGCCAGAGCGGTACCTATTTATCTACTTGCACTTTGACGTGCTTTCGAACTGCTAGGTTGGTAGGAGCAGGGGCCGAGCAACGGGAGCTCACCCCGTTGCGGGGATTCGAACCGCTGACCTTCTGATCTGCAAGCCCTAGGCTCTGTGGTTTAGACCACAGCGCCACCCGCACTTAGGGCCTCATCAAACCTAAATCTGGCCCTGATCAGCATAGTCAACGTTGAGTTAAAAGAACCAGTAGCCTAGATGTGCCTATTAGGCAACTGCCTTCATTGCAGGGGTTGGACTAGATGACCCTTGGGGTCCCTTCCAACTCTACAATTCTATGCAGTTTAAGTAGTTCTGCCCCTATAATTTCCAAAAGAAAAGCTTCTGGGTTTTCTTATTCATGTATGCTACTACAGCGACAATAATGTTACCCGCCCTCAAAATGGAAAGATGCAGAAATCCCAGCAAAGGAAGAATGGATACAAAAATGTACGGAGTATGCAGAAATGGTGAAATTTACCGGAAGAATAAGAAATCAAGATAACAAACATTTTCTAAAAGAATGCAAATGGTTCATTAAATATTTACAGATAAATTGAAAACAGATAAAGAACATTGGCGGGATTCTTGTAATAACCTGCAGTTTCATAAGAGTACATATTTAAAGTAGATGAATAAATGAGCAAATTAAGTTAATTTGGATATGTGGAAGATATTAAAAATAAATTTAAGGAACCCCAGAAAGGGGGAAGGAAGTCAAGTTTTGAAATGTTAAAATGATTGTAAAATTAGTGAAATGTATAAACCTGAAAAGCATTAATAATAATAATAATAATAATAATAATAATAATAATAATAATAATAAATAATTAATAAAACAACTATGATTCTACATTTTATGTGGATGGTGCTGTTTCAATTGCATTAGCAGCAGCGCCTGCCTCTGAACATTGCAAACAGAGGGAGGGGAGCACTGGTTCCTGTCACCCTTATGTAAAGTTTATTTAGCATAGAACACACTATGAAAAACACTGTTTTAAAAATCAGGAAATTCATGTTTTAAACGTCACTGTCTGCTAAGGTAGCCTTTTTTGATCCACCCTTTTGTAGAAATAACAGAACCTTCATTTCCTCCCCACTGATTTATAGAAACTGTGTGATCTTATAGCTTTGTCATCACCTGTGTTTATGAAACTCCTGAAGAGCTTGTGTAAGACAAACATGATGGCTCTTATAACACCAGTTCCTGAGAGCTCCAGTTAATTTAAAACTTAAATAATGGATGTTTCCAAGACGTACCGGAGACGAAGTGATTATGAAGGATACTGTATACATCAGAAGTGCCTATAGTTCTTGTTAATAGTTGTACTGAGTCAATGTTCCCATTACTTCCAGAGCCCAATGATCATTTGTCATATAGCAACCGGTCCCAGGTTAACTCACTTTTGAACTGTTGGGAAGAAGCTCTGAAAGATGCAGAAATGGCCTGTGATCTCCAGCCAACATGGATAAAGGTGAGTGCCAGTTTCAGATTCACATCTTTTTTATGTAACTGAGCAAATCGTCACTGTCCGTGTCACAGTGGAAATAAATGTCTCTGATTTATGGCCAATTGGCAATTCCTCAAACAGGCCAGCAGATTGCGCGCAGTTAAATTTGTGATGGGAAAAATGCAGTGGTAACTTCTGAGATTGCAAATAACTCCACGCAAGTTACTAGTCCACAAACGTTTTGGTAAAGGTAAAGGTAAACGGATCCCTGACCATTAGTTCCAGTTGTGGCCGACTCTGGGGTTGCGGCACTCATCTCGCTTTATTGGCCGAGGGAGCCGGCGTACAGCTTCCGGGTCATGTGGCCAGCATGACTAAGCCACTTCTGGCGAACCAGAGCAGCGCATGGAAACGCTGTTTACCTTCCCGCTGGAGCGGTACCTATTTAGCTACTTGCACTTGACGTGCTTTCGAACTGCTGGGTGGGACTGAGCAACGGGAGCTCACCCTGTCACGGGGATTTGAACCGCCAACCTTCTGATCGGCAAGTCCTAGGCTCTGTGGTTTAACCCACAGCGCCACCCGCGTTCCCCAACGTTTTGGTAGTTTCTGGCAAATTGGTGGCCTGAAAGAAAAAATCAAGTTATCAGCTACGTTTACAAAATATTCTTCCTTGCCTATCCACTTGGAGGTAATTTTGCTCACTACAGATGACCTAGTATGGCAGTGGTGAGGAATCTGAGGCTCATGGGCAAATGCAGCTCATTAGATATCTTTGTCTGTCTGTCAGGACTCTCCATAGGCTACACCTCCTCTTCCCAGCCCTCACCCTCCTTGAGTGGTTTTGCTTGGCTGAAATTTCTCCTTGATCTCTGATAATGGTTTGTGTATGCATGCTTTTGCCTCTGGCCTTGCCCATCACTGTTATGTGGCCTCCAGAAGACTTCTCGGAAAGAATGTGGCCCTCAGTAAGAAAATGTTTATCGGCTTTTGTGGTATAACAGGGCTGGTGCACTTGCCGCCTTCAAGATGCTGGTGCACTATAGGTCTTCTCTGCTGTATCCCCAGAAGCACAGGAAGGGCTGTAGCTGGGTGGCAGAGAATTTGCTTCACATGCAGAAGGTTCCAAGTTCAATTCCCAGAGTCTCCAGGTACGACTAAGAAAGACTCCCTCTCTGGAACTCTGGAGAGCCCTTGCCAGTCCATGTAAACAATACTAAACTTGATGAACTAAACAATGGTCTGACTCTATACAAGGCAATTTCCTGTGTTTTTACTGCATATGTTTAAGTTGTTAGGTGAGCCTAGGAAAAGGCAGTGATGACTCAATTCCTTCTTGCAGGGTCACTTACGGAAGGGACAAGCCCTTGTTAAACTTGGGAAAACAGAAGAAGCTTTTCAAGCCTTTTTATTCTGCCTTGCCTTGGATTCTGGGAACAAAATGGCCAAATCAGAAGCTCAAAGGGTGAGTCCTATGTATCTTTTTATCTGATGTCCACATCTCTAACCGTAGCACCATCTCCTGCTTTAAAAAAGAAGCCAACCTATAGCTTGCCAGTTTATCAGTTTATGGGATGTGGTTGTGCTTCATTATGCTCTCCACTATTGTATTGGCTGGGTGAACGTTATGTAAGTTATTTTGGAGCAGGGAACTGTCACCATCTTGTTGCCATATGAAGCTGCCAAGCACATCGGTGGTGCTGTGATGGAGAGGTCACACTGAGTCCTTCGCAGTGCACATGACAGACAGGCAAAATAGCAAATCAGATGTTTGTTCAGCCATCGGTCTTGCCCCTTTTGCACCATGCTCACTTTTTATTTTATTTTTTTGAAATAATATTTATTAAAGGTTTTATAGTTACAGAAGAAAAAAAAGAAAAAGACGGTAAAAAAGAAAATTAAGAGACAATACATCAAAAATAAAAGGAAAAAAACCAATACATCAACACAACAAGAAAAAGCAAAAACATTTAAAAACACACCCATTTTCCATATCTTTATCTTTCAATGACTTATTTCCTCGACCTCCTCCCACCTCCCATTTTTGTATTCCAGTTAATAATTAAATCAGCAAATCCTTTCCATCTTTCACTGCTTTCTATCATTTAGTTGTCTTAATTTATTTTAACCTTATCTTACCATCGAAATCTTAAAATTTATCTGTACTTAAATCCTTATCATATTTCTACTAAAGTCATGTAATTTCATTCCACCATTTCCCAACATTCCTTAATTATGCTATATTACTCTAAATAAAATTTTAAAAAAATTCCCAATCTTTTCCCACCGTCTCTTCCCCCTGGTCTCGGATTTTGTCAGTCTTTTCTATCAGTTTCATACAGTCCATCAACATGGTGCTCTTCTATCCGAGGCTCTTAACTCATCTCCCTGTCCTGTCTGCAGATTTCTTTTGAAGCCACAGATTAAGTCCCAAAGGGTTTCCATCTTAGCAGCTCCTTGATTCCATCTCGACAAGTTAGCCCATACTCCATATTCGAAGCTGTAATCCAAAAGATGTTCCAGAACATACTCCAAAGACCCTTTGAGGCTAAAGGGCTGCGCATCTCCAATCTCTCCCTCAGTGCCTCCCTCCATAGGGAAATCTGCACATCTTCCCTTCTTCAGTCCAAGCGGGGCACCGTCTCTCCAAATCTGACTCTCAAGCTCCATCACCTCTGAATTCAGCTTATGTCCATCAATTTGTTTCTGTGGAGCCAAACCATCCACTTGAGTTTCTTGAGATACAGAAGCAGTTTGTTCCATCATCTTCTCCAGAGCTTGCCATTTCAAAATGGGTTCCTGAGTCACATCCCGAGTAGTTCCTGTAAAAGTGTTCACTTTTTGTTCCAAATCAGTTACATTTTGTCCCAAATTATCAACTTTCTTTACCGCCAAGTCCATCTTCTCATGTAGTTGTTCCAACAAAGCATTTATTTTGTAAAATGCATTCACTAGAGCTTCTTGTTTTGCTATTCTTATCCAGGGTCTTATCCAAGGTCACTTATTTCGCACAGTCCTTAGTTCTTGGTGGAAAATTCCACTTCGCTGTTGCAACAGTTTCAGAGGCTCCCTCTATAGGAAACAATTTCTATTTGTATCTATCCTTATAATTCCAAGTCCAAATCCAGTAACAAAATTACCATTCCACTTTTCTCCTTTTTAAGTGCCAAGAGAACAATAAAAAGGATATATATCTCTTATTCAACTGTCCATCAGGATGTATTCCATTCCCAGTTATTGATTTTCTCAGATCGTCAATCTTTTTGACAGCCCGATCCCAGGCTCGAGACAGTGGTAAATTATCTCGTCTCACTCACTCTCCTGCAGGTTTAAACAGTCCACAAAGAATTCCCCCCTCTTCTCCTGCTTCCAAGCAGGGTGTTCTTAAATGATATCTTAAATGATGAGAATTTAATGTTTTACAGAATACTTTCCCCAGGCTTTAGCTTGCAACGTCTTTGCTTTGATCTGTTTACAAAACGGAAGGCGGACTTCCTGTTTAGACCTTCACGTTTCAAATGCCAAATTACGATGTTTAAAAATTCCAATTTTCTGTTTTACTTACAAATAGTTACTTAGAGTCCAAATGTCCACAGGAAAAGTTGGCGCTTTCTGGCAACAGCAATGCGGCTTCACTCCTTGAAAGAAGCGGTTGATTCGATGTACCGCGCCGCTCACCCCACGTCGCTCCGGAGCCCCGAAACCGGGTCTCCCCGCGAGTAGGGGAGGCGCAAAAGGAACCTGCCGAATCCCAAATCCACGGGCTTCTTCCGCCCGTGGTTTCTAAAGGGTCTCCGCCTCGCCGTGGCGGTCAGACCCTAATTTCCAAGGAGCGGATTCCTCCCGATCGGAGGAAATCCGCCATTACCAGAAGCGCCAACCCGGAAGTCCACCATGCTCACTTTTTAAAATGTAGGGTGTTCACTTCAACTTTGATCCCCACCACTTCATCAATAATATTTTTTTAAAACTGCTTCAGGGATTGGTGGTGAAGTTGGCATGGATCTTGTGACTTTCTCCCTTTGCAAGTTCCCCTTACTTGTAACTGTATCCTGGTTGCCCTACATGGCTCCACCTTTCCCCCATCAGCTCCTTCTTCAAAACCCACCTTTCCCTTAGAAGCACTTAGCATAACCCCATAGTTCTCATGCCTCACGTCTATTGCCCATGGGTTTCTAAAGTAATTGCATATTGTTCCCGTGTCTGCCCTCTGCATCCATCTCCCTAATGGCATTGTATAAATAAAAAACAGCCATAATCATGATTTTTAGTCCACTTTTTGTCAGCTGTCATATTAAACCTCTAAGCCAAGTCATGTCATCATGTTGTAAGATTTAAAAAGGGGTAGAGATAGCTTAATTATGGTGATGTTGGTGCCATCAAATGCACACAGTTTTCCTCCCTGGGATGAACTTTGAAAAACCAGTTGCACAAGGTTTTTGGCATGATTCAGGCTGAACTGGGGAAAGCTGGCTGTGGGGAGGAAGGCTGCCAGTTGGCTAGTGACTCTGATGTCACCAACCCGCCACTTCTTCTTTTCTTCTTGGCAGCCCCTGAAGCAATTTTGCAACTGGTTTTAAAATTAACTTCCTTTTCTTGGTAAGGTGAAATACATACATATATCTATATTGTATGTATGTATGTATGTATGTATATATATACCGTAAATATATGCCAACTTTTGTATCTTGGCATGTCCCTTTCCCCCTGCCTCCCTGACAAACCATTGCCTTATGTGCTGTCATTGTGCCATGTGCTGTTTTTGTACTGGTGTGTCTCATTTCAGTGCTGTTCCTCAGCACAACGCTGCAATGAACTGATAACGTTCATTTTCCAAAGTTGCATTGGTGACAGTGCATTGTGTGAAGGAGGCTGTTCACTGCTGCATTTAATGATAAAAGTAGCCTTTGGGTGAATTGGATGACTGTCCTCAGAGCACAGCACAGTGAACTTGTCTGATTCTTCACTAAGGCTGTTCAGGCAGTTGTGACACTCTTCTTTCAGAAGTGCTCAGACTGAACCCATGAAGCTGAGCTCATCCTAGCTGGTTGCTTAGTTTATAATTGCCATCATCCTAAGAAGTGGGTTGTGTTCAGTGAGCATGATAAAGTTCGGGGAAGCAACCTGACCTCCCTTCTACCTTGGAATTCCAATGTGGAGACTGGGAAAAGTCTCTGTTCCAGATTCAATGCCTGTTTATTACAGTATATACCTTTGCTTGCAAGGGCTCTTTAAGTCACCTCCTTCTCCAGTGCAAGGGCTCTTTAAGTCACCTCCTTCTCCAGTGTAAATAACTAGAGGCTCTGGCAGGATTTGAGTATCTTGAGCAATCCTGAGCAGGTAGGGGAGGGGAGGTAGGGGAGCAATCTTGAGCAGGTAGGGGAGGTAGGAGTGGGCAGGTAGGAGTGGGGAGCCTATGATATGGTCAGACTCCCATCAACCATGGCCATTGGCCGTGCTGGCTGGGGAGAGGCATCTGGAGGGGCACAGGTTCCCCAGCCCTGAAATAAAGTGTGGGGAGGAGGTTAAAGAGCCCTTTGGCTTGGGTCTTAGGTAATATGGAAGCAAATAAGTTTCTGGCCCTCTAGCCCTTGCTCAATTCAGAATATTGCCTCCGGGTTTCACAAATGCTGTTTGTTCAGGAATATAGGGGAAAGGAGTTGGGAGACATCTCAGCCAAGAGAAACCCGTAGTGTCCTGTGACTTGGTCACATCACACAGTGTGCATGAGGCTTCCACTGTGCAATTCAAGCTAGGAGGGTTGCAGCAAACTGCACTGGGCCCATGCAATGCAATATTGATGCCAATGGTTAGCGTTAGCTTCTTAGTCTCATGAGATGAGAATGCAAAACTGCATGTAGGGGATAAATGGCCCTCCAGATGTTGCTGGGCTAGTGGTCAAGGTTGATGGGAGTTGTAGTCCTTACAACCTCTGGAGGACACTGGGCTCCCTATCCCTGGTGTAGAGGGCAGAAAAAAGGGATTGTCTCTAAGAAACAAAAACATAGGAAGCAACCTCATACCAGATCAGAGTACGTATTTGTCTGTCTAGCCCAGTGTTTCCCAAACTTGGGTCTTCAGCTGTTGTTTTTGGACTACAATTCCCATCATCCCTGATCACTGGCTTTGTTAGCAAGGGATGATGGGGGTTGTAGTCCAAAAACAGCTGGAGACCCAAGTTTGGGAAACCCTGATCTAGCCCAACGTTGTCTATGCAGACCAGCAGCTGCTCTTTGGGCAAAGGAATCTTCCTATTGCTACCTGATCCTTTTGACTGGAGAGGGAAGGGGCTAATGATTATTATCCAAAGGAGCCCAGGGCAGCAAATGTACATGCAATAAAATATATTTAAAAGAATTCCATTACAGGTGTAGACTTTGAAAGCTCCCTACTTAAAAGTCTTACTGAAAGAGGGGATGGCTTCTGGTAGCTGCCAAAAAGGCAACAGAAGCAAGCCTTGGATTATTTTAGGAGCCCAGGAAATAAAGCAGCAGAATTTTCCAGCCTCTGATTTTATTTTTATGCTGAGATAGCTTGCAGTTAATAGTTTTCAGATGAATCAGCATTCTTTTGATGCTGGCACTTAACCAGTGGTTTTCACATCTTTGTGAATCTGTTGGCTCTCTCTCTCTCTGAATGTATGATGATCCCATTTTGGAATGTAAAAGCACACAGCAAATCTTGCTTTGGTGCAGAGGATTAAACTTGATGCTTACCTCTGTTGGATTTCATTCAGAGATGGGATGCACAGGCTTGGCCCATCCTGTTGAACCTTGGGTTTAGATTCCTGCCCACTTCATGTAGCTTTGAACTATGTTCTAATGCTTATCCCAAGAGGCAGGGAATGTGCTCTAGCTTAACCCACCCCACAATGTGGTTGTGTAGATAAAAGTAGGATAACCCCAGGTATGCTCGCCTCTTCCCTTTAAAAGACAGGTAGGATGCAGGTGTTTAAATTTTTAATGGTGTGGGTAGAACGCAAGTCAAATCTGCCCTGCCCTGTGGTCAAACCCAGATGACTGAAAATTGTTTTGTTTTGTTTTGTTAGGAGTCTGTCTATTAAACAGGAAGTGTATGACTATCAACCTGTTGGCATTGACGAGATGAGTTTGCATTGCAGCAGCCTTTTGTGTGTGTGCTTTTCATAGCTTAACTGTTCCTCAGGGAAGCTTAAAGAGCACTTCTCTCCTGAATACCCCAAGCCTCAACATCTGTTGCTAGCTTACACTAAATAAGATCCTTGTCCCAGATAGCCTTGTATTGACGGCCATGGCTGACAATGGCTCTCTGGAGCCCCTGTAGAGCTTTCCCATCACCTGCTGCCACATCCGCTTCATACATTTAAAGCATATTTCATGGTCAAGAATCATAGGAACTGCAGTTTGTTAAGGGTGCTGGGATCGTAGCTCTGTGAGGGGGAAACTACAGTTCCCTGGATTCCTAAGGGCAAGCCATGTGCTTTAAATGTGTGTTAAATCAAATGTGCATTAAATTTATAGTGTGGATGTGGCCTAGTCCTCAGAAGTGGAAATGCCAGGAATTGAACGCAAGACTTTATGTGTTCAAATTAAGTAATGAGGTGTGTGTGTGTGTTTGTTTTATATCATAGCTTCTACTTAATTTAATTTCGCGTGTCCCGAGGGATGCTCAGGAACGCATGCCTGATATCCTGCAGCTGGTATCCCGTCACCCTAAATTAAAAGGGAACCTTTTAAGTTCATCACCATCTGAAGGCACCATCCATAGCCTACAAAGTTTGATCCAGGTAACACTTGTCTGTGATACTGTCCTTGTATGTTAATATTTGGTTGTGGAGGGGAGGTGGTTGCGCAGTTTGCTGCTGGGTGAGTGTGTAGGGTCATTGGCCTGGTGCATGAGTGGACGCTGCTGACCACCCTGATATTTTATTAGCAAGGCACATGGGGGTTCTAGTTTTATTAACAAGACGCTCATGGGGTTCTCTGAGAATTGCAGCCAGTCATTAGGGAAAGCCTTGGCAGAAAGGTTGGGGTTGAAGACTCATTAAACTGGGTCTCATTTCTTACAACTTAAGAAGAGTCTGGCTGATAGATCAGACCCAAATGGTCCTAGGCCTCCCGCCTCCTTCCCAAAGCCTGGTTTGTGCTTTCCCAGCTTTGTAAGGAGGGGGAGGGCTCTAGGACCCTGTCAAAATCCTTGTGCCTCCTTCCTAAGGGGGGGGGGGCTCATTATCTGCCTTTGGGAAGGCAGTAAGATGAATGAGGGGTGTCATAGTACCCAAGTCCCCCCACAGCCAGGTGCTTCTGGGAAATGTCAAAGCTGGACATGTGGGCAATGTTTTTTATTTTTTTTATCAGTTCTCCTTTCAAGACCTTGACCAGAAAGTGTTATCTATGAGTTCAGAATAGGCTTTGTATGGATTTACGGGGCTGCAAAGAACTGATCTTGTGTTTTTGGGCTGGTGAGATAGATCAGCCATTGTATTTGCCTTCTCTGTCTGGCCCTTGGTACTCTGCCCAGGCCACACCGCTCATCCAGCCCTGCTTCAAACCTTCCTTGAGTGTTTTTGCCTGGCTGGAACATGTTGTTGAACTCTGATCATGCTTCTTGCTTGTCTGGATATAGGACTGAGAGAGGGGTGAGTGGGTGGGTGGGTATAGAACCTAGCCTATTGCATAAAGGTAAACTTTACATTCATTGCTCCACCCACTTCTGGCTGTGGCCCTGGCAGGGAATGCAACCCTTAAACTGTTTTACTGCTTAGTGTTGCACCCAGTGTATTATCTGTACTTTCAGCACCGGGTTTAGTGTTGTGCAGTCAGTCCCCGTCCCCCACACAAAAAAAGTGCACCAAGGGGGTGCAAATTTAAGAAGATCCATAATTGAGAAGATCCATTTGGGGATGCAAAATTTTGGCCACGCACAGGGCGTCATATTACAAAAGATTATTCAAGTCTGCCCCTGTTACTTTTGCAGAAGGATTGTTTTTCTATTGAAGTCATTTGCTGCTCATCCTGCTTCAGTTGTCTCACGACAAATTGTGAGCAAGATGCTGTACAGGCAAGATGTTGCAGAAGTTCTATTTAGAATTAGGGATGATTCTGCAACCTTAAGCCTGATTTTGGGGGATGTGTAGCTTTTTCTGCAGGGTGATTTGATAGCTTTAAAGCACCAAATTGCATTTTAGGGCTTGAGTTGAGAGGCAGTTTAATTTATGGACTCTCCCTTCCAGCATTAAGTATTTATTGTTCCTTGGAAACAAAAGGACCCCTACCTCTTCCCCATTCTCTGGTAGTCACCTCTGATCAGGGCTGGTCCACTCATGAGGCAAGGTAAGGTGACTGCCTCAGGCAGCAGATCCCAATGTCAATCTTTCTCCCCCACCTTGTTCCTGATGTAGGTCTTTGCTGACGCCTTCTTCCCTGGAGGGCAGGGGCTGCCATTTTGGGGTCTGCCTCAGCTGCCAAAATGTATTGGACCAGTTTTGTCTCTGGTGGCTATCTCTGAAACGGGTCAAGGTAGCTTTGGGGAAGAGTTGCTCTTTCGTCATGGGGCAGGGAAGAGGTTCCTAAAACACAGAATCATTGCCAAAGCATCCTACATAGCAAACTCATTCTCCAAATGAGGATCCTTGCACAGTCCAAATGGCTGCGTCTAGTATCCATGCCAAAGAGGGCAGTGTGGACAAGCTTGTGGGAAGTACAAAAAAAACCAAAGGTGGAGAAGAAACTCCCAAAAAGCATCTTAGTGAAGGCTGAGCATGCTAAATGGACCCGGGAAAGTGTTCAGGTGGGTGGGTTAGATGGAAAACTGCAGAGAGGGGAATAGATTGGAACGGATTGTCTTGGGAAAAGGTGTGACTGGCTGGCAGGAACCCTGAGCAGGAACATTCTGCACGGCACCATTTTGTTGTGAGTCCCATCTAGAATCACAGAATCGTAGAGTTGGAAGGGACCATGAGGGTAGTCTTGTCCAACCCTGTGCAATGCAATGATCTTTCACTCAACGTGGGGCTTGAATCCACAGCCCTTAGATTAAGAGTCTCATGCTCTGCCAACTGAGCTATCCCACCAATGCTAGTCCTACTCCCAGCAGACGCATTAAAGTGAATAGGACTGACTAACATAGGGACCATTAATAGACAGGACTAGCTAAAGGTCTACTATAACTTAGTCACATACAAACTCCAGATTTTATGTAGAAGCATGAGATGTACCCTGCCTGGAAGGCCCCTTGAAAAAACTCAGATAATAGTTTGCCCCAATGGCAAACCTTGGCTTATGACTGCTAAGGTTAAATCTTGACTGGCTCTGGTAACCAGGCCTTTTAAAGCTTAACCTCAACAATAGCTTATTTTCTATTTTGAGTGTTATTAACTCCCATAAGAAATAGCCTCAATTTTCACAAATCAATTGAATGAAGTAGTCAATCTTTTTCAAAGCCATACCACTCCATACTACTACAACTACTGACATTTTATTTATTTATTTTATTAACATAATACTGCTAATAATATACCTGCATGTTGCGAACCAGCTTGTTGGGCAGAAAGCAAAGTTTGAAACCTTCTCCCTGACATCGTACTTTCCTACATGCAGGGTATGTTTGGGAGGGGGAGGGGGGAATCATGTGAGCCTTCACTTGTAGGCTGAAATGATACCACCCTGAAGCAGATTTATTTTATTTACTGACCTTTTCATTTTCCTTTCAATATTTCCAAACTACCTCTGTATTTGTTTATCAGCTAAGCAACACATAGTGATAATTTCCCTGGGAAACATACAAACAGGAAGAAAAATTTAAAAGCCACTATATGGGAGAAACACCATGAGAATGGGAGTTAAAATATCTCCCTGCTGCCCGTGGTGAGCAGGGAGTCAAATGAAGCTCTCTTCTCTGATAGAACCCTGTTCTTTGTTATTTCTTGGGCCTCATCTGCATTCTACATTTAAATCAGTATCATACTGCTTTAACCAATCACAGCTTATCCCAAAGAATCCTGGGAACTGTAGTTAGTCAGGAATGCAAGATAAAAAGGTTGTTAACAGAGGTGTTCCATGCTCTGTGCAGGTGCGCTTTGAGGATATCTGTGAAGGTCTTGTGAAGAACATCGTTGCTGGGGATCAATAGTTCTAAAGAATAACCTTTTTCTTTGCACAGAAAAAATTGATAATGCGTGCTGCTCGCCGTGAAGATCAGAAAGCAGCTGACCGCAGTGGATTACAAAAGTCCACCCCAGTGGCAGAGAGCAAGACAGGTAGTCATGCCTCTTCAGCGACTGAATCAGCCACCCCTATATCTGATCAGTGCAGTCTTCTAAAGAGAAAATACTGCTCTGATGAGGCCCCAAACACTGACCCACCTAGCAAAATTATGAAAAGGGGTAAGCTTTCTTAAAAAAAAAAAAGAAGAATCTATTTTAGCACTGAAGTAAAGTCGGGGACGCGGGTGGCGCTGTGGGTTAAACCACAGAGCCTAGGACCTGCCGATCGAAAGATCGGCGGTTCGAATCCCCGCGGCGGGGTGAGCTCCCGTCGTTCGGTCCCAGCTCCTGCCTACCTAGCAGTTTGAAAGCACCCCTAAGTGCAAAAGTAGATAAATAGGGACCGCTTTCTAGCGGGAAGGTAAGCGGCGTTTCCGTGTGCTGCGCTGGTGCTGACTCACCAGATGCAGCTTAGTCACGCTGGCCACGTGACCCGGAAGTGTCTTCGGACAGCGCCGGCTCCCGGCCTCTTGAGCTAGATGAGCGTGCAACCCTAGAGTCGGTCACGACTGGCCCTGATGGGCAGGGGTACCTTTACCTTTAAAGTGGCAATGCCAAAAAAAAAAGGATGGCTTATAATTTTTGAGAAGTTTGCACTTTCTAATTTAGATGCATTTTTAAAATGTTACTTTAATTTAAATAGCAACACAGTACAGCTCACCATAGTGTGGGAAGACTGAGGAGGTCACCTGAGTACCTGCTTAGTCTTCCATTCAGATGCTGACTTCTGATAGGCCATTTCCGGACCCTCATCCCTTCTGAAGTTTCTTTATTTAAATTGGGCTTGGACCTGAGAACCTTTCAAACAGAGGGTGGTTGTATCCAAGAAAGTTTTACTTGCAAGGCATTAAGGGAAAATCAAATCAATATGTTCTATAAAGTAAAGGTAAAGGGACCCCTGACCATTAGGTCCAGTCGTGGCTAACTCTGGGGTTGCAGCACTCATCTCGCTTTATTGGCCGAGGGAGCCGGCGTACAGCTTCCGGGTCATGTGGCCAGCATGACTAAGCCACTTCTGGCGAACCAGAGCAGCGCACGGAAATACCGTTTACCTTCCTGCCGGAGTGGTACTTATTTATCTACTTGCAGTTTGACGTGCTTTTGAACTGCTAGGTTGGCAGGAGCCGGGACCGAAGAACGGGAGCTCACCCCGTTGCAGGGATTCGAACTGCCGACCTTCTAATCGGCAAGTCCTAGGCTCTGTGGCTTAACCCACAGCACCAACCGCGTCCCTGATAATATGTTCTATAGGTGGTATCTAACACCTTCAAAAATAGCTAGAATGTATAAAACAAAACATTTGTTTTTTTCTGTTTTGTTGTTGTTGTTCTGATGTATCAATAAAATCTATTTTTAAAAAGGAAATTAATGGACCTGCATTATGGATGTTCAGTACTTTCAGTAGGTCTACTCTAAGTAGGACTAGCATTTGATACAAATCAGGATGTCTTCAAATAGAGGGAAGAGCCTAAATTTAAATTCAGTTGTAAAATCTGAATATGTACCTTTTTGGAAATGTTACTTGTAGCCAGGCTACATGATGTGCAGAAAGAGGTGGTGGATTGTACCACTTCACATTGCATATGCCAGGGTTCACTACATCTTCGCATGAAAAAAACCACCACCCTCTATGTGTAAAAAATTAGCCCATCAGAAAGCGAGAGAAACTACATGTAGGAAAGTCTTGTTCATTATTTAAAAAAAAAATTGCCATGGGGCTGGAGGATTCTAAAATACAACAAATCCCTGCTCCATCCAGAATTTTACCACTGTATGTTCTGCATAGGGACGCGGGTGGCACTGTGGGTTAAACCACAGAGCCTAGGACTTGCTGATCAGAAGGTCAGTGGTTTGAATCCCTGCAATGGGGTGAGCTCCCGTTGCTCGGTCCCTGCTCCTGCCAACCTAGCAGTTCAAAAGCACTTCAAAGTGCAAGTAGATAAATAGGTACCGCTCTGGTGGGAAGGTAAACGGTGTTTCCGGGCGCTGTTCTGGTTCGCCAGAAGCAGCTTAGTCATGCTGGCCACATGACCCGGAAGCTGTACGCCGGCTCCCTCGGCCAATAAAGCGAGATGAGCGCTGCAACCCCAGAGTCGGCCACGACTGGACCTAATGGTCAGGGGTCCCTTTACATTCTGCATAAAGTACGTGTGGATTAAATACCCCCCTAAACACAATGGTGTGGGGTGAGTGACAACACTTTTCTCTAAACTATAAAACTTTATTATTAAGCACTTACGAATGTTAGACCTTTGAACCTGCAGACACAATTGTGATGCCCAAAAATGTGAGGTGCAAATGGTGGGTTCTTGTGGGAGAGACGATTGTTAAGTCAACAATTTCGATTGTTTGGCGTTTACACATCTGTGGCCAAGTGCACACTTTTAACTCCAATATATGCTCCTTCCAGGTCTGTAATGTGTGTGTTTGGTTTCCCCCTTCTTTGTCCCGCCTCCCCCCCCCACTCCCACTTTTAACAGATGCAAGTAAGGGGAAAGAATCCGGTGCTGTGAAGAGTTCTCTGTTTGGATTTGTGGAACCGTCAGATATGGAGTGTTCGTTGTGCATGAGGTAACCATTTCTATCTTCTTGTCTAAAATAGGTACAGGGAACTTTTCAGTATGCAGGCGTTGATTGACTACAACTCCCATCATCCCTAGTCCTTCTCCGTGCTTGCTGGGGCTGATGGGAGCTGGCATTCAGCAACTTATGGAGGACCAGAGGTTCCTTGTGGCTCATGAGGAGACTCTCCCCAGAGTCTGCAGAGGAGGGTGGAGGAAACCCCAAAAGACCAGAGGCACAGCAGGGCTCTGTTTAGGCTTCCCAGCCTCCCTGCCTAACAGCTGATGTGCACGGTCGCACAGCAGCAGCTGCCGCTTTCCCTCGTGTCCTCCAGATATTTTGGTGTGGGTTGGAAAGAGACTGGGGGAGAGAGAGCTGGAGAGCAGGGGAAAATAGGCTTTTAGAGGCTTTTTAGAGGGTGTTCCCTACTTTACACAATTCCACTTAGGCACGCAGGGGCCCAGAACTTAACCCCCATGTAAGTGGGGGGATGCCTGTACTTCTTAAATAGGGTCCAAACCAGTGGACCTTCCACTTATCAGCCTAACTGACTCACAACTTGCTTGGGGAAAACAGGGCTGGTTTCCAACCTTATCCCACCCCTGAGATCAAAGCAACTTGCTCATTTCCCTGGTAGACCCCCTCAATTTCCCAAAGCCCAGGAACTCCAAGACAAACTCACCTTGCATTTCCCAGGCAGCTCCATGATAGTTTATTCAGAGCATAAAGGTAGACCATGCTCCCACAAGTCTCTTCCAGGGGTGGAAGAATATGCTGATCTCCTATGACTCTGAGCCTAAACTTTCAGCAACTGGATTCCAAGTTTCTAGGGATTCTAGAGTGCTGGGACTGGCAACCACATACGTATCAACAGTCGGATTATGAAAATTTATCAGAAATAAAGAAGTCTTGAAAAAAGAGACAATGTACATAATTTTTTAAACCAAGAAAATCTTTAATAAAAATTATTTTTTATAAAAGAAATAAATGGTGGGGGAAAGCAGGCAACAGGTCAAACAGAATGCAAAATAAATCAAAGTGCTTTGGCTGTATAGCTGGACTAATCCTAGCCTATTCGCCACAGGAGAGTATTTTTGGTCTACTTACAAGTAGGCAGCAAGGATGGTCAGATCCCTAATGGTAAGAGGGACCATAGCTGCAGCTCAGCTTTTAAAGGCTTTCTCTCCTCTCCTTGGAGGGAGCAACCCCTGGCTCTTTCTGACTAGTGACAGCCACAGTCAGTTTGTCAGATATGTCACACCTCCCATATGGGAAACCCAAGTCCCCTTTTGCATTGGCAGGAAATAGGTGACAGACCGGCTTAGAGAAATGGTGGAAGCAGGAGATCTATCCTTTGTGACAGATGCAAACCAAGGTGCAGTGTTAACTCAGGAATAGAAACCCACTTGAAACCAATTCCGGAACCTGCTTAGTGCTAACCATGGTTGATGGTGGTGCCAACATAACCCTGAAAGCTGGAGGGTGGCATTCAAATTCTTCAGGAGAGGGAATGAAAAGGAATGTAAGCATGAACACCTAGAAGCAATTGTTCAGGTTGCTAGGCAGGTGATAGGTTGCGTGAATTGCTGGAAATCCATGCAACTGATTTGGCATGGGTCTGAGTCTCTTTACTTTAACTTGTAGAGCTTGTCATAATTGCCCATAAGGAAATTCAACGAAATCTGCATACTGTATTTCCATGAACCAGTAACCCAGTGATCTCATCTCCAACCGGCCCAAGCTGTTATTAACCCAGTTTGCCCGCCCAACTAAGTAATGTAGTTGACCTACATCCAGGGAGTGAGTCAGGGACAGACCAGGAAACCTGCATAAACACCTGCAGCACACCTAGGTAATTGGACAGAATTTCTCCGAGGCTGCTTTTTAATCCTCTCCCCTGATCCTTCTCCATAAAACACATTCAGACTCGTACCCTGAACTGCTTTGAACTCAGGTGCTTGAATCCTCAGCCTTGTTCCAGGTGAGCTAATAGAATACAGTGATACCTCGGGTTACAGACACTTCAGGTTGCGTTTTTTCGGGTTGCGGATCTCCGAAACCCGGAAGTACCAGAACAGGTTACTTCCGGGTTTTGGTGGTCGCACATGCACAGAAGCGCTAAATCGCTTTTGCTCATGCGTAGAAGCGCCGAATCGCAACCCGTGCGTGCGCAGACGGGTTGCAAACTTGCATCCCGCACGGATCACGTTCGCAATCTGAGCGTCCACTGTAATTTTGGCTGCTCTGCCAGAAGTGACAAGTTGCTGGAGGAGAGAACTTTCAGGCCCACCCCAAATATTAACACTTTCAGCCACCGCCACTGTATTAACATTTCAGGCCCCCAATCTATAACAACTTTCAGCTGAGTCATGGCTTTCCCCAAAGCAGCCTGAGACTGTAGTTTGTAAAAGGTGCTGAGAATTGTTGGGAAACCCCTATTTCCCTTTCAGAGCTACAGTTTTCACAGTGCCCTGGGAAGAAGGGTTGGTTGTTAAACCACTCTGGGAATTGTAGCTCTGAGAAGGGAAATCTGAATTCTTTAAAAAGTTGCATGAGACATTGATAGACTATTTGGATTACAATGTGATTCTGATGGGGGATATGAACGGAGTAGTATCTACAAATATGGACAAGGCCCAACGACAGGTAGTTACTAAAGATGGCAGACTACCAAAAACCTTTTTTGAGATGACAGATAATTTGGACTTAGTGGACATCTGGAGAACAAAGAACCCCCTGGGGAGAGAGGGAACCTTCTTTTCTGAAGCCAAAATGACATGGACAAGAATCGACCAGATTTGGGTAACTAGAGGTATGGCACCAAAGACAAAAAAAGTGGAAATCTGCCCAAAGACTTGCTCCGACCATAATGCTGTGAAGATGGAAATGAACTTAATACCAATTGGCTCCTTCAGATGGAGGATG
Source organism: Podarcis tiliguerta (assembly GCF_965153285.1). Lineage (NCBI taxonomy): Eukaryota > Metazoa > Chordata > Lepidosauria > Squamata > Lacertidae > Podarcis > Podarcis tiliguerta. Next base: position 40,041,370 of record NC_139553.1, on the reverse strand, counting down.
AATGACACCTTATTTAGAAATGAAGAAGTAACTAAGAAGGCACAAAAAACCTTGAGAGATTATTTTGAGATAAATATGAATACCACAGTTGAAAAAAGAATAATCTGGGACGCAAGCAAAGCCGTTATGAGAGGGTTCTTGATACAACAAAATACGTTAAAGAAGAGAGCCCAACAGGAAAAGAGAGACAAAATTTTGGAGAAGATAAAGGAAAGCGAGAAGAGACTGAGAGCAAAACCAAAGTCACAGGAAATTCTGAGAGAAATAAAGTTATACCAAGTACAATATATGCAAATGATAAATCAAGAGATAGAGTGGAAAATTAGACAAATGATACAAAAGACTTTTGAATTGGCAAACAAGTGTGGGAAATTGTTAGCTTGGCAAATGAGAAAAAGACAAAAACTAAATACCATTACTAATTTGGAGGTTGAAGGAAGGACTATACAGAACCCAGCCGAGATTAGAAAGTGTTTCCAGAGGTATTTTAAACAGCTATATACACAACGGCCACAGAAAGAGGCGGGCATAGATCAATTTTTGAAAATAAATGGATTACAAAAAATCTCTCAAGAAAATAAACTAAGGCTGAACTACAAAATAACTGAACAAGAGGTAGAAAGTGCCATTCAGAATATGCAATTGGGTAAATCTCCAGGGCCGGGTGGACTGACTTCTAGATATTACAAATTGCTGAAAGAATGGTTGATACAACCTTTGAAGGAAGTCTGTAATGAAATACTGGAAGGGAGAAGGGCACCAGAGTCGTGGAAGGAAGCGTATATCACACTTATACCAAAAACAGAGACTGAAAAGACACAACTTAAGAACTACCGCCCTATATCATTGCTAAATGTGGATTATAAAATCTTTGCAGATATTTTGGCTAGAAGATTAAATAAAGTTCTAGTAGAGGAGATTCATAAAGACCAAACAGGCTTTCTCCTGGGCAGACATCTATCTGACAATGTGAGAAATGTAATTGATATTTTGGAATTATTACAAGAAAAAATTAATACTAAGGCAGTTCTGATTTTTGTGGATGCTGAGAAAGCCTTTGACAACATTTCTTGGAGTTTTATGAAGAAGAATCTCCAGGGGATGGGGGTAGGACAAGAATTAGAAAATGGTATAGGTGCAATTTATTCTGAACAAAAGGCCAAATTAATTGTTAATAATGTTGTGACGGAGGAGTTCAGGATAGAAAAAGGAACACGACAAGGTTGCCCAATCTCCCCACTGCTCTTTATATCGGTCCTGGAGGTCCTTTTGAATATGATTAGAAGGGACCATTTGGTCAAAGGGATACAGGTCAGAGCCAAACAATACAAATTAAGAGCATTTGCAGGTGACCTAGTTTTGACTTTACAGGAGCCAGAATCTAGTACAAAAAGAGTTTTAGAACTGATTCAGCAATTTGGTCAAGTAGCAGGATTTAAATTGAATAAATTAAAAACAAAGGTCTTGGAGAAAAATTTAACAGAAAATGAGAGAGAGAGGTTTCAGAATGAGACAGGTTTGACAGTGGTTAAGAAAGTGAAATACCTGGGGATCAATATGACAGCTAAGAATGGGAATCTATTTAAAGACAATTATGAAAAATGTTGGACGGAGGTGAAGAAAGATTTAGAAATCTGGTCAAATTTGAAGCTTTCACTGCTAGGCCGTGTTGCTGTGATAAAAATGAATGTATTGTCTATAATGTTGTTTTTGTTTCAAACATTGCAAGTTATTGACAAAATGGATTGTTTCAAGAAGTTGCAAAGAGACATATCTAGATTTGTCTGGCAGGGCAAGAAACGAAGAATAAAATTTAAAATACTAACAGATGCAAAGGAAAGAGGTGGATTTGCCCTGCCAGACCTTAAACTATGAATCAGCAGCTTTCTGCTGGTTGAAAGAATGGCTGCTTCTTGAAAACACAGACATTTTGGATTTAGAAGGTTTTAACAAACCATTCGGATGGCATGCATATTTGTGGTATGAAAAGGTCAAAGTGCACAAAGCATTTAAAAACCATATTGTCAGGAAAGCATTGTTTAATGTCTGGATAAGATATAAAGACCTACTTGAAAATAAAACCCCAAGGTGGTTGTCACTGATGGAAGCGAAGGCTGTGAAAAAGCTCAATATGGAGGCCAAATGGCCGAAATATTGGGAAATTTTGGAACAAGAAGGAGATAAATTGAAATTGCAGTTTTGAAAAATTAAAAAACAAAATGCGAGACTGGCTTCATTATTATCAGATAATGGAGGCATATAAATTGGATAAGAAAATCGGCTTCCAGGTGGAAAAATCAAAATTGGAAACGGAATTGTTAGGACCCCAAACTAAGATCTTGTCAAAAATGTATAACTTGCTGTTGAAATGGAATACTCAGGATGAAATGGTAAAATCTGCTATGATTAAATGGGCACAAGATATTGGACATAACATTATGATGGCTGACTGGGAGCAGTTATGGACCACAGGTATGAGGTTTACGGCATGTAATGCCTTAAGAGAGAATATTATGAAAATGATATACAGGTGGTACATGACACCAGTCAAGCTTGCAAAAACCTATCATTTGCCCGATAACAAATGTTGGAAATGTAAAGAAACTGAAGGTACATTCTTTCACCTTTGGTGGACGTGCCCAAAGATTAAGGCGTTCTGGGAGATGATCTATAATGAAATGAAAAAGGTATTTAAATATACCTTCCCGAAGAAACCAGAGGCCTTTCTCCTGGGCATGGTCGGCCATTTGGTGTTAAAGAAGGACAGAATTTTCTTTATGTACGCTACAACAGCAGCAATAATACACATTGCAAAGTATTGGAAGACACAAGAACTACCCACTTTGGAAGAATGGCAGATGAAGGTGATGGACTACATGGAATTGGCGGAAATGACCGGCAGAATCCGAATCCAGGGAGAAGAGTTGGTGGAGGAAGATTGGAAGAAATTTAAAGACTATTTACAGAAATACTATAAAATTAATGAATGTTAGAATGATGTTGGATTGAGGTTAAAGGGTTATTAGTAAAACTGTGGTGAAGGAACATGGAAAAATGGAATGTTAATAGACAAAAAACTAAAGGTATAATATACTAAGATTAAGATAAGGTAGAGGGAAGGGATTTGCTGATCAAATAATTGAACTGGAAAACAGAGAGGGGAGGCGTGGGGAGGTCCAGGAAATAAGCAAACGCAAGAAATATTATGAAAATTGAATTGTTTTTATCTGTTTTTATTTTTGTATTTTTCTTTCCCCCCCCTCTTATGTGAAAATCTTAATAAAAATATTATATATATAACACAAACAAAGGGACATCAGTAGGTTCAGGGAAATCCCAGGATTTGGAAAGAAATAAAAAATTAAGGAAGGGACACCTCAATCAGCCCAATGAGGACTGAGTATGCTCAATGATCAAGGCATTCTGACTGATTTAGACAAGAAAAATGAGGAAACTGAGTGGAGTATCCTCCAAAAGGGTAAGGCTGGCTGGCTGAAACTCTGGATAGGAAGACCTCACATAGCAACATTCTGTTGCTGTTCTACTTGTAACACTCCTGATGTTTTTGGTCCTTGGGATGTTTGGAAATTCACCCTTGCAACGTTGATTGTTCATGGGTGTCAACTGCTGTGAATTCCCATGCCTTCCATTATTCCTACTAAAAGATTGTATTGCTTTTCTTTCCTCTCCTGATTTTTCCGTACCAGGGTCTTCTTTGAACCTGTCACCACCCCTTGTGGACATACCTTCTGCATGAAATGCCTTGAAAGATGTTTGGATCACAAACCAAATTGCCCCCTGTGCAAAGAGGGTCTCTCAGAGGTGAGCCTGTGTTGCTTGTGTCTAGTCACTGATGTTTCTCTAAATATTGGCATGCGCCTGGGTTGGGTTAGGGACTGAAATGAGTCATGAAACTGGAAGGACTCTATCACAATGGGCAGAACAACTGGTTTCCATGCAGGAGATCCCAGGTTCAAATCCCTCCATCTCCATGTAGGGCTAGGAATTTCCCTCCGGAATAGGCAGCTTCCTGAGTTCCTGTATTGAAATGCTCCTTTTGCCATAGCCCATGTTAGGCATTCTGCTCATGCCCCCTCAACCCCTGCCCCCCTTGGCTTATGAAATACAGCAGAGGGAGGGTAACTGGTTGGGTCCAGTGGTTAATGCTTCACTGCATGAGAGGGTGGTCCCTGCTGCTTCTAAAGAAACTGGCTCTGGACCCTAGGGATTGAAACAGCTATTGACCAGTTGCCAATACCCCGTTTTGGGGGAAGGTGGTGGAGAAGTCTGTAGTGAGGCAGCTGCAGGCATTATTTGAGGACATGGATTATTTGGATCCATTCCAATCTGGGTTCAGGCCTGGCCACAGAATTGAGTCGCACTTGGTTGCCCTGATGGATGACCTTTGCAGAGAGCAGGACAGAGAGGGAGTGTGACTTTGCTCCTGCCACTTGATCCTTTGTAGGCATTTGATACCATTGACCATGGTATCCTCCTGGACATTCATGCTTATACAAGTCTACCCCAGTGCTTAATGGGATGCAGCTGGTGCTGTGGTCTAAACCACAAAGCCTAGGGCTTGCCGATCAGAAGATTGGCGGTTCGAATCCCTGCAACGGGGTGAATGCCCATTCTGTTGCTTGGTCCCTGCTCCTGCCCACCTAGCAGTTCAAAAGCACTTCAAAGTGCAAGTAGATGAATAGGTACCGCTCTGGCAGGAAGGTAAACGGCATTTCCGTACACTGCTCTGGTTCGCCAGAAGCGGCTTTGTCATGCTGGCCACATGACCTGGAAGCTGTACGCCGGCTCCCTTGGCCAATAAAGCGAGATGAGCGCCGCAACCCCAGAGCCATTCACGACTGGACCTAATGGTCAGGGGTCCCTTTACCTTTCCCCGATGCTTACAAATACTGGCGTGAATTTTAATCCATTTTAACATTTCAGTCCATTTAGCATTTAACGTTTTGTATGTTTTAGGTTCCCTGCTAGGTATAAAAACCCTTACCATGTTCAGGGCATGCAAAGCACTGTGTGGAACATCACCCCCCCACCTGCCTTAGGCCCAACCCCATCTTTGCCTGCCCCACACTTGATGTCAGGTGTAGAGCAGGTAGCAGTGCTTGGTCGGTAAGCATGGTTTCTTTGCAAACTTTCGTATTCATAACTCCGCCCACCTGGAAATCACGCAACTCCCCACCCACTAGTAGAATTTAGCATATTGGGCTTCTGCCCCAGAACCTATTGATTCAGACATGTTAATGGCACTATTATTTGCTTGTCACATTTTATTCCATACACCCTTGAAAGGGCTCCATACAAGGCAGGGCAGTTTCAGAGGCACTCAGGGTGCCCCCACTAAAGGCTTGTCAGCAGTCTGTTAGCTAGAGGACAAAAAAAAATAATCAAAAAAAATCAGATGAAGCTGAAGATTTTAACAGGGGGAGCTGCTCTAACGGAATCCTGAACATTTCTAAACCAAGCCTGAGAGGAATCCCTGTTTTCTGTTCCAGTGTTTGGCAATGAGGAAACACTATAAGACAGTGCTGGTGGAAGACTTAATAGCCAAGTACCTTCCTGAGCAACTCACAGAAAGAAGGAGGCTTCATGAAGAGGAAATTGCTGAACTTTCCAAGTATGTCATATGTCTTTTCTCCAGTCCCCTCCAAGTGGGTTTCCCCTCTTCCATCTCCCTTCCCAATATTTAACCCTCCAGGAGTGAAGAGTTATGAAAGGTGTCAGAAAGTTATTCTGTTGATGCAGAACTGACCTAGTGCATTGGGGGAGGGAATCAGAACCTTACCTCAAATACACTCAGCTATCAACCTACCAAAAAATGGTTTCATGTAACAAATGTTTGTAATGGTTCTGTATAATCATTTTTAAATACAGTGGTACCACAGGTTACATACGCTTCAGGTTACAGACTCCACTAACCCAGAAATAGTGCTTCAGGTTAAGAACTTTGCTTCAGGATAAGATCAGAAATCAGGCCCCGGCGGCGCGGCAGCAGCAGGAGGCCCCATTAGCTAAAGTGGTGCTTCAGGTTAAGAACGGTTTCAGGTTAAGTACGGACCTCCAGAACGAATTAAGTATTTAACCTGAGGTACCACTGTAGATTCATGGATAAGGGTTATAGCTAGCTAATTCTTGCTTACAGTAAACCCACTGAAATTAATAGACCCATGTCCGTTAATTTCAATAGGTCTGCTCTTGAGTGGCTACAACCGTAAGTGTTTATGACTTAAGGTTTGACCTGAAAGTTTTGTTTCTTAATTATCCTGTCAGCTGGGGTAGAATTCCTTTGTGCCCAAGGTGTTGCTGGGGTTTATGCGAGCAAAGTCCAGCAAAGCAATGAAACTTTTTCACCTGGAGGCAAAGGCTTAGGAGAATTTTCCGACTGTTGCTTCCTTCAGAACCAGCTCACCCATTAGGCAACTTGAGCCTGCTACTTCAGGCGGCAGGAGCCCCTGGGGAAGCACACCCACAGGCAAAGTGCCAACTCTATCTGTGCTGATTTTGGGCAAGATTGCATCCATTTGGGGCAGGATTTCTCCCAAAATCGCATGAGACCTTGTGGCGCTGGTGGCAGTGCCTAGTCTCTGCCATGCTGGATGGGGCAGAGCAGGAAGTGACAGGAGCAGGTAGATGGTGGCAGCAGAACCAAGGCAAAATTGGCACTTCTCGGTAGTGGCACCCTCCCTGTGGAACACCCTCCCTTCAGATGTCAAGGAAATAAACAACTACCTGACTTTTAGAAGACATCTGAAAGCAGCTCTGTTTAGGGAAGTTTTCAATGTTTGATGTTTTAGTATGTTCTGATATGGGCTGTGAGCTGCCCAGAATGGTAGGGGAAACCCAGAAAGAGGGGCTGGTAGTAATAGTAATAATAATAATAATAATAATAATAATAATAATAATAATATAATAATAATAAATAATACAGTAACAATAATGATAATTATTATTATTATTATAAAGCCTATCAGTCTTCTCTTGAATCTCTCTCTGGTACCAGAGGGGCTGGTAATAATAATAATAATAATAATAATAATAATAATAATAATAAATAATAATAATAATACAGTAACAATAATGATAATTATTATTATTATTATTATAAAGCCTATCAGTCTTCTCTTGAATCTCTCTCTGGTTCCAGAGGGGATTCACATAAGCTTTTAGCATTCTCAGAACCAGTGGGTTTTTTTAATTAAAAAATGTTTAGAGGTACTCTCATTTTTACTCAAAAAAAAAAAAAAAACATTTTATAGTTCAAATCAGGAAAAATAAATACAGTAAATGGACAAAAGCACAAAGATTCACAAAATGTTTAGGGGTATTCATACGCTTGCATCCCCACAGAAAAAAGCACTGCTCAGAACTCTCACACCAAGCAGGCTTTGGTACCCTATCTTCTGCAACATCTCTGTGCAGAAGTCTGCATTTGCAAGCTCCCCTTCTCTGTTCAGTTAAGCGGAAAGAGTAGGAACACGATGTGCCATCCTGGTACAAGATAAGGGATCACAAGCTGCGACCTTGATTCTCTCATCAGCAGTACATTGAAAAGATAATCCTCTGTGTCCAACAGATCAAAAACAGGTGTTTGGAGAAGGACAAGAGATTGGGGGGGGGGCAGCTTGTTCTGAATAACCCTCCATGCGCTGCTGAAGAGGTTCAGCGAAGTGTACAGCTGTGCGTGGGTTTCATATGGCTGATGTACTCACTGATTACACTGTATATGATGCACCAATCCCCCCGGGGGAGACTTTTTAAAAAAAATAATATTTATTAAATGTTTAATAGTTACAAAAAGAAAAAAGGGTAAAAAAGAAAAGAAAAAACAATAAAAAATTTAACAAACAATGCATCAAAAATAGAAAGAAAAAACAATACAGCAAAACAACAAGAAAAAACTAAAACATTTAAAAACACATCCAAATTTCATTTCTTTATCTTTCATTTGCTTGTTTCCTCGACTTCCTCGCGCCTCCCTTTTTTTATTCTAGTCCAAATTAGCTGATTCAACAAATCCTTTCCCTCTTTCTCAATTTTTGTTCTATAATTTATCTTAACACAGTTTAACTTTAAATTTTCCACTTTAACCCATTAACAATCGATTTTTATATAATTCTTAATAACACTTCTGCTAAAACCATATAACTTCATTCCAGTATTCTTCTAACATTCATTAATTTTGCAATATTTCTGTAAATATACTTTAATTTTTTTCCAATCTTCTTCCATCGACTCTTCTCCCTGGTCTCGGGTTCTGCCGGTCATTTCCGCCATTTCCATGTAGTCCATCAGCTTCATCTGCTATTCTTCCCGGGTGGGTAGATCTAGTGTCTTCCAATACTTTGCGATGAGTATTCTTGCTGCTGTTGTGGCGTACATAAAAAAAGTTCTATCCTTCTTTGGCACCAATTGGCCGACCATGCCCAGGAGAAAGGCCTCTGGTTTCTTCAGGAAGGTATATTTAAATACGTTTTTCATTTCATTATATATCATTTCCCAGAAGGTCTTAATCCTTGGGCACGTCCACCAAAGGTGAAAGAAGGTACCTTCCGTCTCTTTACATTTCCAACATTTATTATCGGGCAAATGATAGATTTTTGCCAGCTTGACTGGTGTACCACTTGTAAATCATTTTCAGTAAATTCTCCTTTAAGGCATTACATGCCGTAAACTTCATACCTGTGGTCCATAACTGTTCCCAGTCAGCCATCAGAATGTTATGCCCAACATCTTGTGCCCATTTAATCATAGCAGATTTCACCATTTCATCTTGAGTATTCCATTTCAGCAGCAAGTTGTACATTCTTGACATGTTCTTAACTTTGGGGTCTAACAATTCTGTTTCTAATTTTGATTTTTCCAGCTGGAAGCCTATTCTTTTGTCCAAATTATATGCCTCCATTATTTGATAATAATGGAGCCAATCTCTCACTCTATTTTTCAATTTTTCATAACTCTGCAGTTTTAGCCTGTCTCCCTCTTGCTCCAGAATTTCCCAATACTTCGGCCATTTGGCCTCCATATTGAGTTTTTTCAATGCCTTCGCTTCCATTGGTGACAACCATCTTGGGGTTTTGTTTTCTAGCAAGTCCTTATACCTTATCCAAACATTAAACAATGCTTTCCTGATAATGTGATTCTTAAAGGCCCTATGAACTTTAACCTTGTCATACCACAAGTATGCATGCCAGCCAAATACATTGTTAAAGCCTTCCAGATCCAAAACATCAGTGTTTTCAAGAAGCATCCATTCTTTCAGCCAGCAAAATGCGGCTGATTCATAATAGAGTTTAAGGTCTGGCAGGGCAAATCCACCTCTTTCTTTAGCATCTGTTAATATCTTAATTTTTATTCGATGTTTCTTGCCCTGCCAGATATCTCTCTGCCACTTCTTGAAACAGTCCATTTTATCCACAAATTGCAATGTTTGAAACAAAAACAGCATCCTTGGCAATACATTCATCTTTATAGCAGCAATTCGGCCTAGCAGTGATAGTTTCAAGTTTGACCATATTTCTAAATCCTTTTTCACTTCAGACCAGCATTTTTCATAATTATCCTTGAATAGGGAGGAGACTTGCCCACTCTTTTTAGCTGGGCAGCAGGGAAGAGCCTACTCTGTTGGAAATTGTTGTGTTGTGCGGGAGTCTGGACCTACCCATCCCTAATTTTGACTGCATCAAGATAGCTGGAGTTGCACTGGTTGGGTTTTGCTGTATGGCTGTATTCAGACAACATTTATCCCATTTTCTTTACATTTCCTTCCCGCCCGCCCGCCCCCCCAATTTTTTCATTGATTTTCCAAATTTATAACAAACTTCAAAAAAGGAAAAAGGAAACAAACAAACAAACATAGATCCTAACTGTAATAGTTCCATTTTTGTTAGAAGAAGAAGAAGAAGAAGAAGAAGAAGAAGAAGAAGAAGAAGAGGAGGAGTTTGGATTTGATATCCCGCCTTTCACTCCCTTTTAAGGAGTCTCAAAGCGGCTAACATTCTCCTTTCCCTTCCTCCCCCACAACAAACACTCTGTGAGGTGAGTGGGGCTGAGAGACTTCAGAGAAGTGTGACTGGCCCAAGGTCACCCAGCAGCTGCATGTGGAGGAGCGGAGACGCGAACCCGGTTCCCCAGATTACAAGACTACCACTCTCAACCACTACACCACACTGGCTCTCATTGTTAACATTGTTGGGTTACTTCTTTGAATCCCCTGGTTGAGTTTCTCTGTATATTCAATGCTGCACCGTGAGTGTTGGGGAAGGCCGCTCCCTCCTCATGCTAACTCCACCTGGCCCATGGGGCGGGGCCCAGACTCACCTCCGCTACAGTTTTAAGGACACTGGTGCTGCTGCAGCAAATGTTAAAAATGTTTTTATATATTTTAAAGTGTTTTAAAGGTGTTTTTACTTTTTACTTTACCGTGAACAGTGGTTTTTATCTATGTATTTTTATTTTGTTCCGTTTTATTGTGGTTTGGGGTGGGGATTGGTTTTGTTTAGGTATAATTGTTTTTGGTTTGTTTTGTTTTTCTATTTTGTAAATGGAGGCTTGTATGAGGCTTGGGATTGCTACCGTAGAGGGGCGACTGAGGTATGGCGGTGGGGGCAGATGTTATAGGCGAAGGGGGTCGAGATACAGATATGCTCGTACCCCTTCCAATCTGCGCCCCATCCCGAGGGACGAGGGTAGGATGAGCAAGGATTACTCACCTCCGTCACTGGGACTTCCGGGTTGGCGCTTCTGGTAATGGCGGATTTCCTCTGTCTCGGAGGAATCCGCTCCCTGGAAACAAGGGTCTGACCGCCACGGCGAGGCAGAGACCCGCAAAAAACCACAGACGGAAGAAGACCGTGGGCTTGGGATTCGGCACGTACCTTTTGCGCCTCCCCTACTCGCAGGGAGACCCGGTTTCGGGGCTCCGGAGCGATGTGGGGTGAGTGGCGCGGTACATTGAATCAACCGCTACTTTCAGGGAGTGAAGCCGCATAGCTGTTGCCAGAAAGCGCTGACTTTTCCTGTGGACATTTGGACTTTAAGTAAATATTTGTAAGTAAATTGAATTGGATTACTAAACATTTGGATTTGGCACTTGAACGTGAAGGTCTAAACAGGAAGTCCACCTTCTGTTTTGTAAAAAGATTAAAGCAAAGCCGCTGTAAGCTGAAGCCTATGAAAAATATTCAGGAAAGTATTAATTTCCACCATTTAAGACATTGAACACCCCCTCGGAAGCAGGGGAAGAGGGGGGAATTCTTTTGTGGAAGATTTAAACCTGCAGGACAGTGAAGAAGACGATTTAATTTACCACTGTCTCAAGCCTGGGATCGGGCTGTCAAAAGGCTTTATGATTTGAAAAAATACTAACGGGGAATGGAACACATCTTGATGATCGGTTGAATAAAGACATATACTTTTTCGTATTGATTTCGTGGTATTTAAAAAGAAGAAGAGCTGATTTGCAATTTTGTTACTGAACTCTGAACTGAAAATAATGAAAATAGAAACTGTTGCCGATAGAGGGAGCTTCAGAAACTGTTGCGACTGTTACACTTCTGAGGCAGAAAATTCTATTAAAGAATGGAGGCTGAGAAATAAGCAGCCTTGAAGAATTTTAAGATAATACTGGAAAAACAAGAAGCTCCTGGGAATATGGCTGATAAAATAACTGCTCTGTTGGAGCAATTGATAAAGACAGTGGACACTCTTGAACAAAGTGTCTCTGGCTTGGAACAGAATGTATCTGTCTTGGAACAGAAAGTGAGTAATTCAACAGGTGCTGCTCGGGATGTGGAACCAATTCCGAAAGGGCAAGTGGTGGAGAAGAGGATGGAACAACCAAAACAACCTGTTTTGTCTCTGCAAGATGAAATTCAAGTGGAAGTCTTGGCCTCAGTGAATCAAATTGATGGACATAAATTGAAGTTCGAGGTTATGGACTTGGAAAGTCAGAACTGGAGAGGCAGTGCCCCACTTGGACTGTGTAAGGCAAGATGGATGGTTTTCCCGTTGGAGGGTGGCACTGCGGGAAAGTTGGGAAAAGTGGAATTCTGTAACCTCAAAGAGACTGTGGAGTATGCTTTGGAATACCTCTTGGAGTATGATTTTGAACATGGAGTATGGGCAATCATGTTGAAATTGAATAAAGGAGCTGCTGAGAAAAAAGCCCCATTGGATTTGATTTTAGGTACTGAAAGAAACCTGCAGACAGATCAGGGAGAAGAGTTAAGAGCCTCGGACATAAGAGCACTGGGTTGATGGAATTAATGGAACTGACAGAAAAGACTGATAATTGGCAGAAAATACTGATAAAATCCAAAACCAGGGGGAAGAGATGGTGGGGGAAAATTGGGAATTTTCTGAAACAGCATTTAGTATAATATTGTACAATTAAGGAATGTTGGGAGATGGTGGGATGAATTTATTTGACTTTAGTGGAAATATGATAAGGATTTGAGACATTAGGATTTAAGGGTATAAGATTTAAGGGTTTTCTCTTTTCTCTTCTTATTAGATTGGAGTATAGATAATTTTCTAGATGTTGATGGGAGGAGAAGGTTTAAATTAAGATAAATAAGTGAGTAAGCACTGAAAGATGGAAAGAATTTGCTGACTTAATAATTGGAATACAAAAAGAGAGGTGGGAGGAGGTCGAGGAAAAAAGTTATTGAAGGATGGAATTCTGAAAAATGGAAGTGTTTCTTTTTTTAAATGTTTTTGTTTTTTGTTTTTTCTCTTGTTGGTGGGGTGGAGGGGTGGTTTTTAAATGTATTTTTAATTTTTATTTTTTGTTTTTTCTCCCTTACTCTATTGTATTTTGTCTTTTGCAAATTTTTTTGTATTTGTGAAAATTGAAATAAATATTATTTAAAAAACAACAACAATCTGCGCCCCATCCCGAGGGACGAGGGTAGGGTGAGCAAGGATTACTCACTTCCGTCACTGGTGTTGTGCAATGCCAGGTCTATAGGCAATAAAACCGCCACTCTGCGAGATTTCTTTACCTTGCAGGGGGTCGACCTGGCTTGTGTGACGGAGACCTGGGTGCGCGAAGGGGAAACTGTTAACTTACGAGAGATGGCGCCCCTGGGTTTCTCCGTCCTCCACCAGTCACGAACTGTGGGCCGGGGGGGAGGGGTGGCATTATTAATCCGGGAAGATTGTTCTTTCAGGGCTCTACCATCGCCATCGATCCCCGGCATTGAATGTATTGGCCTAGTGTGGGGCTCTGAGGTGAGCTTGGCTGTCTGGCTGGTGTACTGGCCACCTAGCGCACCAGCAGCCACCCTGTCAGGCCTGCTGGAGGCGGTGGCCGCCTGGGCCTTGGAGTTCCCTAACCTATTGGTATTCGGGGACTTCAACATCCATGCTGATGCCACTCCCTCCTCACAGGCTCTGGACCTGGTGTCTTCCATGGCGACACTAGGGCTCTCCCAGTTTGTTTCAGGCCCCACACATCAAGCAGGCCACACGCTGGATTTGATCTTTGGCGTAGGTATAGATGTGATCATGTCTCCTTCGATGAAGCTGCCATGGTCTGATCACTACGCTCTGAAAGCCAGGATTGACTTTCCACCCCCACCCTGCTTAGGTGGTGAGCCGATTTGGGCTCGCCCGCAGAGGCTGATGGACCCTGATAGATTCCGTCAAGCCTTGCAGGACCTTGCTCCCCCTGGCGACTCATTGACTGAGCTTGTTGAGGGCTGGAATATCCAGCTCCTGGCAGCCATCGATGAGATTGCACCTAAGTGCCCTCTGCGACTCCGCAGAAACCGGGCTCCCTGGTTTACCGAGGAGCTTCGGAAAATGAAGCGGGACCTCAGACGGCTAGAGCGAGTATGGCGGGGTGCCTGTGACAGAGCCTCAAGAACATCTTATAGGGTTTTTATGAAAACCTATGAGATGGCAGTGAAGGCCGCTAAGAAGTCTTACTTCTCCGCCTCCATTGCATCCGCTAGCTCTCGCCCGGCACAATTATTTAGTATAATTAGGTCTTTAACGTCCCTTGAAGGACAGCCAAATTTAAATAACAATCTGGCACACAGCTGTGAGGCATTTGCGAGCTTTTTTGCGGAGAAGGTCCTGTTGCTCCGCCATGACCTCCCTGCCAATTTGGATACAATAAAGGAACTGGAGGCCCCTCGACTATCCTCGGGTCCAGTATTGGACCACTTTGACCGGATATCCCCAGCCGATGTGGACAGACTCCTCCGAGCTGGAAAGCCCACCACCTGTCCTCTTGACCCGTGCCCGTCTTGGCTGATTAGAGCGTGTCCAGACGAGGTGCAGGCCCCCCTGGGGGATATCTTCAATTTGTCCCTTGGCACCGGGATTTTTCCAGGGGAATTGAAGGAGTCAGTGGTGCGCCCACTTTTAAAGAAAACATCATTAGATCCCTTAGATCTATCCAATTACTGCCCGGTTTCGAATCTTCCATTCCTGGGTAAGGTGATTGAGAGAGCGGTTGCTGAACAGCTTGGTAGGTTTCTGGATGAAACATCGGCTCTGGATCCATTCCAGTCTGGCTTCCGCGCTGGTCATGGGACCAAGACGGCTCTGGTCGCCCTAACAGATGATCTCCGCAGGCAGCTGGATCGAGGCGGGTTGGGGCTGCTGATTCTTTTAGATCTGTCAGCAGCCTTCGACATGGTCGATCACGAACTCCTGGACCACCGCATTGCCAATGTGGGGATCCAGGGCACAGTCCTTCAATGGCTGTGCTCGTTTCTCTCTGGTCGGGGACAGAGGGTGGTGCTTGGGGGGGAATTGTCATCGCGCCACTCCTTGGTATGTGGAGTGCCTCAGGGTGCGATACTCTCCCCGATGCTTTTTAACATCTTTATGTGCCCCCCTCGCCCAGCTTGTCCGGAGTTTTGGGCTGGGTTGCCATCAGTATGCCGATGACACCCAACTCTATCTGTTGATGGATGGCCATCCTGACTCGGCCCCAGACACACTGACCAGATGTTTGGAAGCTGTGGCTGGATGGTTACGTGGAAGCCGGCTGAAGTTAAATCCTTTGAAGACAGAGGTCCTCTGGCTGGGACGGGACGATATGGGATTGGGAGGGCAACTCCCATCTCTTTTGGGGGTGCAATTAGTGCCAGCACTGTCCGTTAAGAGTTTGGGTGTAATCTTCGATACCTCCCTCTCTATGGAGGCGCAGATTACAGCTATAACAAAGGCGGCATTGTTTCATCTCCGCCAAGCTAAGCAGTTGGCCCCTTATCTCTCTCACCCTGACCTAGCCACTGTGATCCACGCAACAGTCACCTCCAGACTGGATTATTGTAACTCGCTCTACGTGGGGCTGCCCTTGAGACTGACCCAGAAACTCCAGTGGGTGCAGAATGCAGTGGCGAGACTCCTTATGGGGTCTTCGCTGCAAGATCACATTCATCTGGTACTATACCAGCTGCACTGGCTCCCGGTGGAGTACAGGATCAGGTTTAAGCAGCTGGTTTTAACCTTTAAAGCCCTATACAGCCTAGGACCCTCGTACCTACGGGACCGCCTCTCCTGGTATGCCCCACAGAGGAACCTACGGTCTGCAAATAAAAACATCCTGAAGGTCCCAGGCCTCAGAGAGGTTAGGCTGGCCTCAACTAGAGCCAGGGCTTTCTCGGCTGCGGCTCCAATCTGGTGGAACTCTCTGTCACAAGAGACTAGGGCCCTGCGGGACCTGACATCTTTCTGCAAGGCCTGCAAGACAGAGCTGTTCCACCAGGCCTTTGGTCAGGGCCCAGCCTGACTCCCTCCTCTGGCAACCTGCACAGAATTTTGCCTAACGGTTGCCATTAATTTGATTTTAATTAATTTTTATAATGAAATGTTTTTAGAATGTTGGATTATTTGATTGTTTGATTATTTGATTGTTGTTAGCCACCCTGAGCCCAGCTTCGGCTGGGGAGGGCGGGATATAAATACTTATTATTATTATTATTATTATTATTATTATTATTATTATTGTAACAGTTTTCCAAAACTATTTTCACATAAAATTTACTTAGTCAATTAACACCTTTCTTTCTTTTCATTTTTACTTTAAACATATTGTTTTATAATATCACATATTTAAATCCTAGGCCAATATGGTACTTGCAAGTATTTCTGTTTTAGTTATCTTAGCATATTTAGCTAAGTAGTCTTTAAATTTCATCCATTCCTCCTGGTGTTCCTCCTCCTTCTGGTCGCGGACTCTTCCGGTCAGGTCAGCTAGCTCCCAAAAGTCCATCATCATCATCTGCCATTCCTCCTTCTTGTGTTTTCCAGTTTTCAGCCAGCAAAATTCTAGCAGCAGTTGTGGCATACAAAAACAATCTAACATCTTTCTTGGGCAATTCCAAACCTATTATTCAAAGAAGAACATTTTCTTTACATTTCCTTACCTGATAGGCCACATGCAAACCATACATTTAAAACACTGTGGTGCTACTTTAGGCAATCATGGCTTCCCCCCACCCAAAAAAAAATCTGGGAGGTGTTAAAACATTTACCACAACCACCCTTGGGGAGTGTTGGCTATCACTCGTAGCTGAGTAAGATTGTCTTCCATGAGCACAGTGTTAACAGTGAGTCCATAAGTGACTGTGGAGGCCAAATCTGGATCCACACGTCCTTCCACAGTGGGGACATTGGTTTCCAGGCAGGAGTTGATCACGGCGTGGATTTGACAAACGTGCCTTCCTCTTAGTATGTTTCTCCCTTGCCTCCTGAGTTCAAGTGTCTTCAAAGCTCATGACACCTTTGGTAAAGGCTATTCTCCAATTGGAGCACTCGCAGGCCAGGAGCAAGGATCCATTAAGTCTGTTTTTCTCTGAGAGGACCCTGTTCTTGGATTTAAGCAAACATGGCTTCCAAATAATCCTTGGAGGTGTGGTTTGCCAAGAGTGCTGAGAGTTGTTAGGAGACCACCTATTCTCCTCACAGAACTAAAATTACCAGAGTTTCTCTGAAAACTGTAGCTCTTTGAGGGGAATAGGGGTCACCTAACAACTCGCAGGGACGCGGGTGGCGCTGTGGGTTAAAGCCTCAGCGCCTAGGGCTTGCCGATCGAAAGGTCGGCGGTTCGAATCCCCGCGGTGGGGTGCGCTCCCGCTGTTCGGTCCCAGCGCCTGCCAACCTAGCAGTTCGAAAGCACCCCTGGGTGCAAGTAGATAAATAGGGACCGCTTACTAGCGGGAAGGTAAACGGCGTTTCCGTGTGCGGCTCTGGCTCACCAGAGCAGCGATGTCACGCTGGCCACGTGACCCGGAAGTGTCTCTGGACAGCGCTGGCCCCCGGCCTCTTGAGTGAGATGGGCGCACAACCCTAGAGTCTGTCAAGACTGGCCCGTACGGGCAGGGGTACCTTTACCTTTAACAACTCTCAGCACCCTTAAACTACAAGTCCCAGAATCCTTTGGGGGAGCCATGACCATTAAAAGTAGTATAATACTGCTTTAAATGCATGGTGTGGCCTGAATATGGCTATGATCTTTCCCACAACATAAAAAAACCCACCTGGGAATCTAGTGGAAGTTTAGTACCCATTCTGTGTTCATTGTTTCCAGAGAGAGAGAAAATCAGCTTGCCACCCTGTTAACTTGGAAAATAGCAGGAGTTGTGTGTCACTAAATATGAAGCGGCATCCCAGCATACACTTCTTTCTCACCATTTAAAAACTAGTGTTCCATTGCAGTATATTGATCAAAAAGCCACAGTCTCATAGACCAACAGATGCTGCAGCATAAAAGGGATGTTAGAAACCGAGACAGAAGCACCAGGAAAAACTTAACACAATACAGTGGTATCTCTGGTTACGTACTTAATTCGTTCCGGAGGTCGGTTCTTAACCTGAAACTGTTCTTAACCTGAAGCACCACTTTAGCTAATGGGGCCTCCCGCTGCTGCCGTGCCGCCGGAGCACAATTTCTGTTCTCATCCTGAAGCAAAGTTCTCAACCCGAGGTACTATTTCTGGGTTAGCGGAGTCTGTAACCTGAAACGTATGTAACCTGAAGGGTATGTAACCCGAAGCGTATGTAACCCGAGGTACCACTGTAAACCCCACATATGAATGCAGATGACAGCTAAAAATCTAGTAGATTAGCAAAACGATACAAAAAACCAGGAACTGCGGGCTTGCCCTCCTAGTACGATACGACGAAACAAACGATATTCTGAGTTGATCGCCGCCCTCTCTGTCAGTTTAATATTTGCCCCTCTTCCACATCCTGCCTCTCTTGTGTTTTGCATTGTGAGCAAGTGTGGCACGTTCAGAGTTTTAACCCAAAGGTTTGTCCTGCAGCTTGAATAAGAATGTCCCCATCTTTGTCTGCACCATTGCCTATCCTACCGTCCCTTGCCCGCTGCACATCTTTGAACCATGCTACCGCCTGATGATCCGCAGATGTATGGAAACTGGCACCAAGCAGTTTGGGATGTGCCTTGGGGACCCTGTCAGAGGGTGAGTGACAGAGAGCATGATGCTGTTATGTGCTGCTAGACCAGCTTTGCCCAACATGAGTCCCTCCAGATGTTTTGGACGTGGGGGGGAGGAGGAGGAAGGGTCACTGCGCAGTGGTAGTGCACAATATTCCAGCATATCCAGGTAGGGCTGGGAGGGGCTCTTCTCTGAATGCCTGGGGACCTCCTCCCAGTTGGCGTAGACCAGAGGGGAATAAGCTTCTTGAGTCCAGGGGCCACATTCCCTTCCCACCAGGGGCTGAATTCCAGTGGTGGGTAGTACCAGAGGAAAACGTGGGTGGAGCAACAGGTGAACATTTTGCCTTTGTACAACAGGGTAGTTTGTGCGCACACTCACTCTTTCCTCCACCCAGGGAAGCAAGAGGCATTATCAAAATTCAAGGGCACATTCCAGCCAGGCATTGTCATGGACTGGTTGGGCACAGAGGAATGGTGGGAGAAACCAGCTGAGGAACCCCCAAGGGAAGATGGCTCAGAGCCTGCTGAGTGGTAGTGGGGCAAAGATGAATGGCCAGAGGGAGAAGAGGCGGCAGAGTGTGGGGAGGAGGTGTTGGATGCTGAAGACGCAACAGGGTTTAGCGAGCAGGAAGAGGCTGGGGCAGAGAGCAGTCCAGAATCTGAGGCAGAAGAGGAGGCTGTAGAGGAGGCGGGCCAAGAGGCAGAGAAGAAGCCAAATAGTCTGCCTTTCCTGCTGTGACCAGCTCCCCTCCATCTTGGTTGCCCAGTACCCACAGAGGTATGAAGAGGGCAGAGCAGAGATACAGAAGGTGAGGAAGGCTCAGGCTCCTTGGAAGAACCCGGGAGGAGACTTAGCTGTGGGAAGGCAGGGACCTTTAGTCTTTGCCACTCCCTTATAGGGGCAAGATCCACCAGCTGTGCTCACTAGGCCTGGCCTCCTGAACTGTTTTTTCCCTTTAATAGCTCACACTGATGCTGTGTGAGTTATTACTGACCCGCTCCTGGTACCCAGCCCTGACAGGTACCAACACTCAATGAGGTTGCAACGCTGGGCCAATGAGGTGTGTGGTGTGGAGAGAGTCATGAGGGCCAAATAGAGAGGCTTGGAGAGCCACATTTGGCCTTTGGGCCTGAGGTTCCCAACCCCTGCTGTAGGCAATACTGAGTGAGATGGATCAATGGTCTGATTAGACAGCTTCCTATGGTTCTGTGGACCACAAGCTCCATCTGACTGGGGGTAAATCCTAAAATGTCTGGAAGGACACCAAGTTGAGCAAGTCTGAAGTAGACTGCTGAATGTCTTCACCATTGACCTGTGGAAACTGCGGCCAGAAAAGAGTAACTCTTGTTTCTTTACCTTGTCCTTTCTGGCTAACAGATTTGCAGATTATGGCTGTATGCTGGAGATAAAAAATGTGCAGTTCTTTGCTGATGGCCGATCTGTGATTGACAGTATTGGCAAGAGGAGGTTCAAGGTGTTGAAGCATGGCCAACGCGATGGATACAACACCGCAGACATTGAGTACATAGAAGATCAGAAGGTGAGCATTGACTCGATGTGCCAGAGCTACAGCTTCCAGAGTTCCCTGGGAACAGGAATTGTTGTTAAACCACTCTGGAAACTAGAGCTCTATGGTGTCTCCAAACAACTCTCAGCCCCTTTAACAGACTACAGTTCCTAGAATTCTTTGCAGGGAGCCATGAACGTTCTCCCTCGGGAGGTGGTGGACTCTCCTTCCTTGGAGGTTTTTAAGCAGAGGTTGGATGGCCATCTGTCATGGATGCTTTAGCTGAGATTCCTGCAGGGGGTTGGACTAGATGACCCTTGGGGTCCCTTCCAACTCTACAATTCTCTGATGCATAGTAGGGATGTGGTCTTGTGTCCTCCCTTGACCATTGGACCGACAAGATAGTAACAGGACTACTTTGTTCCTTAGGCTCAGGGAAGGTGTCTGTCATGGCCTTGGCTCTGCAGACCCTAATTTGTGGAGTCCTGATGTTCAGTGGTCTCCTGCCTCCCACTCTCTGGTTCAGTGGGCCCCAGTATCTGGCTCAGGGCCAGAAAGCCAGTCCTGCCCCTCAGTCAGTGGACCTGCGGCTATTGATTCAGTGTCATGGCCACCACTGCATTCTGGGTTCCTGACATATCCATGCTTTTTTACTGCTTTAATTTAATTTAATTTAATTTAATTTAATTTAACAGGATTTATATGCTGCTTCATCAAAACCTACCTGGTTTACATAAATATATACATTAAAATTACCAGGTAAGGTAAGTTGGGTGGAATATTTTTTAAAAATAAAACCAGCAGGTTCAAAGATAAACATATATAAAATAAAACTACATGTCAAATTGCCATGTCTGGGTAGGCTTGCATAACAACAACAACAACAACAACAACAACAAACAAACAAATAAAGGTAAAGGTACCCCTGCCCGTACCGGCCAGTCGTGTCCACCTCTAGGGTTGCGCGCCCATCTCGCTTAAGAGGCCGGGGGCCAGCGCTGTCCGAGGAAACTTCCGGGTCACGTGGCCAGCGTGACGAAGCTGCTCTGGCGAGCCAGCACCAGCGCAGCACACGGAAATGCCATTTACCTTCCCGCTATAAAGCGGTACCTATTTATCTACTTGCACTTAAGAGTGCTTTCGAACTGCTAGGTGGGTAGGAGCTGGGACCGAACGACAGGAGCTCACCCCGCCGCGGGGATTCGAACCGCCGACCATGCGATCAGCAAGTCCTAGGCACTGAGGTTTTACCCACAGCGCCACCCGTGCTGTGGGTAATTATATATAAATTATAGCAGGTGCCAAAAACAGTACAGTAAAGGCAGCTGCTCAATATCAATTATTTATTACCAGTATCATTCCATAGCCCCCTTTCCTCCAAGGAGCTGGTTGTGGTATACTATTTTATTCTTGCAACAACCCTGTGAGCTAGGCCAGCTTCAGTGAGGAATGCCTTGACTTGAGCATCCCAAATCCAGCCTACAATCTTGACAATTAATCCAGGTGCCTGGGTTTCTTAGAATCCCTCTAAAACTGTTTTTCCCCTGACGCTCCCTGGTGATACCTCCTGGGATAGCTCAGTTTGGTAGAGCATGAGATTTAATCTTAGGATTGTGGGTTCAAGCCCCACGTTGGGCAAAAGATTCCTGCGTTGTAGAGGGTTGGACTAGATGACCCTTGTGTCCCCCTTCCAACTCTACAACTCTATGATTCCAGGTGCAAGGAGCAGAAAGTGCTGAGCTGATGCTCCTTCACGAGTCTGTATATGACGAGGCCTCCAAGTGGTTTGATGCCCTCGGTGCAGGGCTCAAGGGTCGTATCCTCGGTCACTTTGGTCCAATGCCTGCCAAGGAAACAGATCCACAGGTAGGTACAGGATGTAACACTACGGCAGGGACAAGAATTTGAGCTCACTCAATTTGCCCAGTTCAATCCCAGGCGTCTCCAGGCAGGCCTGGGAGTGTGAAAACCTTGGAAACCTGGAGAGCTGCTTCCAGTCTGTGTAGACAGTACCAAACTAGATGAACTGATGGTCTGGCTTGGTATAAGGCAGCTTCCTCTATTCCTTAACCTTGGAGTGCAATGTTTAGAACAGAGTGATTCTTTGCATGCCATCCTTGCATTTTTTTGTGTATTTTACCTTGGGTATGGTTTCAGCTATTTAATTATATTACGCTTATTCATATTGTTATATACCATATTTTTCGCTCCATAAGGCACACCGGACCATAAGGAGCACCTAGTTTTTAGAGGGGGAAATCAAGAAAAAAAAATCTTATTCCCCCCCCAGCCCCAAAGAGCAGCGGACAGGCTGCGCGGACAAGTCTTGCTCTCCCGGCTTCAGCAAAAGGAACCTGAAGCCTGCGGAGCGCAGCGGGAACTCACGCTGCGCTCCAAAGGCTTCAGGCGGCTATCCCTCTCACTCTCCAGGCTTCAGCGAAAGCAACACAAAGCCTCCGGAGTGTGGAGGGAGCGCTCCCACTGCGCTTTGGAGGCTTCGCGTTGCTATCGCTGAAGCCAAGGAGCCTGCATTCACTCCATAGGATGCACACACATTTCCCCTTAATTTTTGGAGGGGGGAAAGTGTGCCCTATAGAGTGAAAAATACGGTACGTTGCCTTTTAATTTAAGATGTTACAATTAGGTTGGCGGTTCCTGAATACGGGATTCCATCCTGCCACTTTCTCCAATTATTAACCATGGCTGTTAACAATAATGCTTGCTCTTCCTTGCAGGGCAACCCCAATGGCCCTGCCTGGTGCTGGTGGATCCTTGCTGTCTTTCCTCTTGAGAGCAGAGCCCAGCTCCCATTTCTTGCCATGACATCCCTGAAAGAACGTCTCCTTGGCATCAAGCGCATTCTTGACTTTATGGCCAACCCGGGACCATGAGGATAAGCGGCGCAAGAGATCCTGTGAATCCTGCTAGAATACTTGAGCGTCTCTCAGCTGTTTCCTTACACTGATGACTTCTTGAGCTTTCTCTCCTGCTATTACATCTCATTGTCTGCAAGGTTAAGCTTCATGGGTGGAAGAGCCCTTTAACTAGTTGCAATGATGTGTTAACAGAGAATGATTTTTTTGGAGCAAGAAATGGCTCTAACTTGAGTTCATCAACACAGCAAAAACTATAGCTACTGTGCGGGGAGCATGCAGCACGATCCCAAGCACGTTCTACTCAGAAGTAAGTCCTGGAAAGCGTGACAGGTCTTTACTTCCATGTAACCACACTGAAGGGCTGCAGCCTTAATGTTGTTGAGTTGGTTCTTCAGTTCAAAAAGAATTGCCAATGTTTCCATAAATATATAGATATCTTTCTACATATATGCATAATGAAAGTGAACAAAACTGATGTGAACTTTTTTTCTTTTTCCTTTTTTGCTATAAATTTTTTTTTAAAGGTTTGTCCAAATTTTTATTTTATTTTATCTGGGAATAGATGCATTGAAATATTTCTGGTTTAATGTGAAGCTGAAATAACTAGCCATCGTGCTGTTTTATTTCAAGGCATATTCCAAATGGTTCTGGTTTGGTGTGTTTTTTTAAAAAAAAAATCTGTATATTAACAGTATTCACAAGTTTTTGATGGATATTATTAGTATTATTTTGGAGTAAAAAATGTTTATTTGGTTTTCAGTTGCAAATTCACAGCATGATCCTCTAATGTAAATCCTGCTACATTCAGTGGTGATTAGCTTACTCCCCTAGAAAGTGTGTTTAGGATCATAGCCTAAGACTGTGTGTATTCTTCATAGAAGTCTGGCTGTTTTGCTATCTTATAGTGTTTTTAATAATGAACATGAAGATGGGGAGTGGGAGTGTTAATACACAGTCTCATGCTTGATAACTAATTTGCTTTTACATTTTGTGGAAGGTCTAAATGGCACTGATACAATGGGTTGGATCCAGACTTTGTCATACTTAGAGTAGACCCATTGACATGAATGTGACATTATCAGGATGACTAACCTAAGATTAATTTAGGTGGGTCTGTTCAAAGCATGACTAACGGCACCACCCTAACCAAGTCCACTTAGAAGTAAGTTGCTTGAATTCAATAGGACTTACATCTAGGAAAGTGGGGTTTGGGTTGCCACTGAAGTCTGGATCCAACCCTCTAATTTTTGAAGATGTGCCAGGGTATGCTTCAATGGATTTCTCTCTCTCTCTCTCTCTCTCTCTCTCTCTCTCTCTCTCTCTCTCTTTAAAAAAAAAATAGTACTTACAATTCTTTCTGTGAGTACAGAATTATCTGTACCTGGTACCAGGAATCAGATAACATCTGGACAAATCCTGTTTTGACATTTAATTTGTTAAAAGGATGTTCAAGGACAGCAGTGAGGGTCAAAAGAAGAATGATCAGGGACAGGGGAACAAGGTGTACATAACACATTGTCCTTCATATTGTTGTTTAGAGAAGCTTGCTGTGACAGTTTGCTTTGGGTTTGCTTTTATTTTTCTGATCTAAATGAATGTCATGGCTTTGCCAAGCTGAGCTCTTAAGTGGCTGTTCACAAAACAACTGCAGACCACTTTGAAGAGACTCTTTTACAGCATTTCTTTGGTAGCCTTTATACTGGGGACAGGTTGAATGGCAGCAACAGGAGGACACAAAGAACTTTCCACATAAGAAGATTATGTGCATTGCCAACAGGAGAGTAACAGATTGAGATACTGCTCCCACTGGCTTTATCAGTGTTACTCTCCCATTGGTAATTCTCAATTTACCGTACTCTCCTTGGGAATGTATTCCTAAATTGGATAACGGTCATTGCTCAGTGGTAGAACATCTGCCTGTATGCAGAAGGCCACCAGTTCAATCCCTGGCATCTCCAGTTAGGACTGGGAGAGACCCCTGTCTGAATCCACAGAGTCACTTCCAGTCAGCATAGATGATATTCAGCTGGCCGGACCATTGATCTGACTCTGTTCTAAGGCAGCCTCCTACATTCCCTTTCCTTTGTTGCTTTTCTGACACCTGCATCCTCTGGCTCCCAATTGCTGCAAAACTGCATTGTTTTTATTTAGATAATGTGATAACAACATCACTTTTTAAAAGCATGTATCTTTTATCTTAACTGTACTGTGAGGTTGGTGGTGGTTTGGATGCCTCCTAAAGTATTTCTGGGCAGGTTTTGCTGCAGTTCTCAGAAATGCTCTTACGTGAGGTCTGCATTGCAAATGGAAATGCATTGCAGTTGTATAAATTTTGGGGGGAGTGGTGGAGGGGAGATTGAGTTGTTCTGGGGCTGAAAACTACTGTGATGGACGTTAATGTGCAGAAACATTTACCCTTTTTAAACTTCAAAGAAGGAGGTTGAAATGCTGCTGCCACCGCGCACTGCTCCCCTCCTCTAGACTCATGATGAAAACCTGTCCTTAAAACCAGGTGAAATGTCTTATTTAATATTTGCACTCCTACCAATTGCATTGCCAGATTTATTTATTTTATTTTTAAAAAAATCTGTTTATTTTCTACTGGAGTGCTCAAGGCAGTTTACAAAAATATGAAATGGCAAAAGTAGGCAATGATTGAAAACAAGATGGTGCAAAGGTATCATGAGATCTATATATACATATACATGTGATCAAAGGAGAAGACTTAAATGCGGGGTACAGCAATCAAAAACAGTTCATAATAGCCGAAAGCCTGGCAGAATGAACATGGACCCCAACAGACGTTCCTTTTATTCTGCATTCATGACGATTTGTGCTCTTGATGGTATCGGGGTGATTCTACTTGATTCTGCTTTCAGTACTGTTTGTGCCATCTAGCAGTTCGAAAGCACGTCAAAGTGCAAGTAGATAAATAGGTACCACTTGGGCGGGAAGGTAAACGGCGTTTCTGTGCGCTGCTCTGGTTCGCCAGAAGCAGCTTAATCACGCTGGCCACATGACCCGGAAGCTGTACGCCAGTTCCCTTGGCCAATAAAGTGAAATGAGCGCCGCAACCCCAAAGTCGGCCTTTTACCTTTACCCTTCCGAATAGCAATAGAGCAATAATATTGCAGGAGCATCCCAGAACAACTGTTGCAGAATAGCATACAACAGTGCTATTTTTCTAGAAAAAGAGGTGCCGGAACTCACCATGAATGCCTCCTTTATTCTCTTATTATGGCAATGATGCCCACCTGAGAGGTGCCAGAACTGAGTTCTAGTGAGTTCCAGCTGAAAAAAGGCCTGACATGTGGACAGCCTAGTGTAAATCTGCCACTAATGCACTATTATTACATAAATGACTCCTCGAAGAAGGGGCAACCCTATGACACTTAAAGAGATATATGGTGGACCTAAATGGGGATGCAATTCCAAAGCAGTACTGCCACCATTAGAAAAGTCCTTTCCCCAAGTACTTACAGAACTGTAGCAGAACAGTTCTGTACAGAACAGACTTGGGAATTGGGGCAGAGGATGTAATCTCCACCTCCGCCTGCTCATTGGCTGTGCTCTAGCAATTGTGGAAAGCAATTGATGAAAATGCCCATGAAAAGGGTCAAAGTTGGTTATGCTACTAATCTGACTCACTGCTTTCTACATAAATCTCCATTGTGTTCTATTTTGGAGGACAGCTCTCTGCATTTGAAGACCTATTTGAAGATGCAAGTTCAGTTTAATGAATTGTTGTTGTTGTTGTTGTTGTTGTTGTTATTTCCAAATGTGCATCCGTATGTAAATCGGCATGTTGTACTTTATGCAAACCTGTCTTTCTTTTCTTTTTGGTTGATGCATTTCCTCACTTGTTGCACTATGTAACTGGCCACTCCAGGCATTATATATAACTAGGTCCTCATAGACTTTTCTCCCACCTGTGGATTTTTGCGTCGGTTTCCCTCCCACCCACTCCAAGTGATAGTGTAAAAATGAAAAAGAAAAACAGTAACGGAAATGATCTCATTCAAAAGTGCCCAGCATTTTGGGTGTGCATTCGCCTGAAAGAAACCAAAGATGTGTCGAGACCAAAACTGTACTGTGAAGTTACTCATTAAATATATGCAGTCACACATAGGGAGCAAAGCAACACTGCAGTTGTGTGGTTTGGTTGTGTGTGCCCATACTCACCTCCTCAGGTAGAAGACCTTTCTGGGAGGTGGACAATAGCAGTTTGCATATAGCAGAGCTGAATAAATTTATGTAACCAGTAATGGAAAATTTGGCCTGCAATGAGTTATATTTATCTTCTCTGGATGGGTCTTGCCCAAATCTTTTCTATTTTTTGTTAAACCACTGGTATCCACTGGTTACTAGGAAGGTTGCCATATTGGTAACAAAAGAATTTGGCACACGTCCATTAAGGGTGTGTAAAAGAAATGTGGACAACAGCTTTTCTTGTGGGTGGAAAAACCAAATTGTTGCTTTCTCTCTGTGTGACATTGAGAATGGCTGAATAAGGGGACTCATGATGCCACTGCCATCATGATTTTTTTACAGTTCTGCACCTCTACAGTTTGCCCTAATTGGCAGAGACCCCCTTCAGGCCATCTTTCAATATAGTCCTAGTCAGATGAGATGCTATATCTGGGGGGGGGGGGGGCAGAATCTTAAGCACGCAATGCATATTAAGCCTATGGTACTGAGCAAGATTGGTAGAATATCAACGATTCAATATTTAAATTAATCCCTTAAATGAAACTGTTTTGAAAAAGGTTTTACTGGATTTTGAGGGTGACCCTGATGGAGTGGGCTGCAGATATTTAAATAACTTTTTTTTTTTAAAAAAAGCAATCATATTTTTTTAATATATACACAGACTTCAAAATCCTCATGTGGTGGGTGCCTCTTTCTCTCGCCCTGCTGAGATGCTGTCTGCCGCCACACATGTATTTTGAGGGGGGCTGGGGGGCGAGAGAGATGAAATGTTTATTTTTAGAATGGTTGTTTTTATTCCTGTGCAAAGTTTTACAGCTCTAGCAGTGCAGTCCTATTCATGTTTATTCAGAAGTAGGGCCAGCTGTGTGTTCAGTGGGGCTCCCAGGAAAGTGTATACAAGAGTGTAGCTTTGGGCTGCAGCCCTATACCCACTAACAAGACTAATAAAAGCCAGTTCAATGAGGGTTTTAAGGGGGGGGGCACTTGTCAAAGGCCTCCCTCCTTCAATGAGTGAGTCTGCCTCCTCATCACCATAGCAACCTGTTGCTGTTGCTTCTGCTTCTCCCTTTCCTCATCGCTTGCTCACACCTGCGTGCCTTTCAGGCAGGGGCTTATCAGTGAGCAAGCAGCCATGGGATGTACTCCTCTTCAAAACCAGTGGGAACTGGTCTGTTGCAATAATGAAGAGGAGGACCAGGGGGTTCTTGTTAGAATTCCCTCTGCTGGGCAGTGCCAGTGGAATTCCTGAGTGGGCCTTAAAAAGTCATACAATTAATCAGCAGAGACTTTTTAAACCTGAAATCTAACAATATGCAGTTGTGATAGTTAGTAGACTGACCTGTCTCAGTCTCTCTCTTGGTTTTTCAGGATGTTTTGACATACAGTCTCCTAGAGCCCACAAAACTTGGATAGGCATTGGCAAAGTCGATGTCTGTTGTTCCTTTAAACTTTGAAGTTTTCATACGACAAGAATGACTTAACTCCTGGATTTGAAGTGCCTGAATACTTTTGTTAGTTGCTATTTATGAGCTTCTCAGACTACATGAGCCATATACTACTTTTTGAAGAAGATTTTGAAAATACGTTTGAGAGTAAATTTTGAGCAACGAAAAGGTTTACAAAGCCGTAGTGTAGCAAAACCAGTGTTTTATGCTTTGAAATGTTTTCTGTCAAGGCTTCGGCCTAGTCTACACAAACAGCAGAACAAGGTGGCAGATTGTTCCTGAGTTACACTGCACCATGTCTGAATGCTCCTTTAAGGGTTGGTTGGTTTAGGAACTCCCTGCAAGTAGAAAACGAGCCTATTGGCTGGGGGAGTAGGTTTTATCCCAACCCGGTTTCTGCTGTATAAGATTTCTACATGCAATGAGTTATGCTGGTTTGTTTAATGAAATGTGTATTTTTAAAAATGGCACCTCACCTGTAGTTTGTAGTAGTACAGGTGGGGCATGCAACAAAATGTTGCAGCATTAACATTTCCTGTTCATTTCCATGTCCACTCCATTTCCCTTTCTATCTACTTTTCATTTTTTTCCAGCATTGGTCACTGAACATGCTTAATCCTACATCTTACACACACACACTGCACCGCCCCTTTTAGGGCTTTTTCTAAAGATTTATTGTTGTTCTGCAGATTTTAAGGTGTTGGTATTTTTAAGCCTGCTGAAGCTTCATTCTTTCATGTGGTTCATACTGCTCTAGCTATATATGCCGCAGCAGTCGCATTTAAATATCAGAGATGGAAGGAGTGCCCATTTTACTATTGCAGTACTCTCAACAACTCAGCTAGTCTGCATGTGTAGAACAGGCCAAAGTTCAACTAGGTTAAGTTGCTGCTCCTCAGCAATCCCATAAACCAGGGGTGAGGAACCGCTGGCCTTCCAGATGTTGCTGGAATGAAACTCCCATTAGCCCCAGTCAGTATGGGCAATGGGCGTTGCAATCCAATAACATCTGGAGGGTCTCAGTTGTCTTAGCCCTGCATTAACAATAAAATGTTTCTGATGCCAGAAATTAAGCCGCCCCAAGGTAGCCAACCTCCTGTGAAATTGCAAAATTACATCACTTTGTACAGCATTCTTTAAAAATGAATGAATTAATAAACAAGCAAAAGTTTGCACTAAAATGAACTTGAAGTGAAATTAAGTATAAATTCTTATCATGGTTCAGCTACCTCTTTCTGTTAGGTTTGATTAGGATTTTTCCCCCCAGTGCATTCTGATTTGTCATGTTATAAATGTATTTCATAGTCTAGTTTAAAAAAAAAAAAATCTGTATGTGTTCTTATGTCATTTTGTATCAAAGCTTTGGTGATCTGTGATTTGCTAATAAAAAAATTGTTTGTTGACTAACGTGTGTTGGTGGCTTAACTGATATGGGATGTCATTGTGTTGTTTTGTAACAGAAGATTGCACATTATTACTTAGCTTATTGACTGCGGCGTAGGCACACATTCTGTTTCTGCAAAAGAAATCTGACACCCAAAACCTGGAGAGTGAAAAAAACACACACACCCTTTGATATGTATAAAGTGAGGCACAGTTTAGCTCAGGGCTAGTTAAACCCACACTTCTCATAGTACAGTCTAGCTTTTAATGTATGCATCTATTTTATAGCTCACCTTTCCTCCACGAAGTCATCACACAGGGTTCTTCCCATTCCTCTAACCCACCTCAAATCTGTCCTCTCAAGAACCCTATGATGTAGGTTTAGTCTGAGAGAAAATGGCCTAAGATCATAAACCAGTGTATTTAGGGATGTTGGTAGGTGGGAACAAGACAAAAGTGGGTGGTGTACATTCAGATATAAAATCAAATATACGCAAGGACATGTTTCTCCAGCCAGGTATTATCATTGCACAGACCCACTCCAGCCAGGTAAAAGCACTTGAGGGGGACCAATGAAAGGTGCAGCCTGAGGAGACATGGCCTAGGGAAAGTCTTGAGGGCTTGACAGAGAATTTTGAAGAGCCACATTTGGCCCACAGGCCTGAGGTTCTCCAACTATGCTCTCACCACTACAATTCACAAGTCTTTTTTTTTTTTTTAATCAAAGTTACAAGCTTGGTGGATCAGGGGAATACTGTGGACGTAGTGTATTTATTTTCATTAAGGCTTTTGACAAAAGTCCCCCATTATATTCTTACAGAGAGGGTGGCAAAATTGGGCTGGACAAGGTAACTGTGGATTTGTAGCTGGCTGGCTGACCAAACCAATGGTTCCTTGTCATCCTGGGGGGGAAATGACAAGTGGGGTGCTGCAAAGTTCTGGATGAGGGAGTTGGGGGGATGCTCAGGAAAGTTGCAAATGACACCAAAGTGGGAGGGGTATCTAATGCCACAGAAGATAGAATTGGAATTCAAGATGACCTTCACAGATTGGAGAACTGGGCCCAAACTAACAAAATTCATTTCAACAGGGACAAAAGCAAAGTTCTACACTTAGGCAGGAAGAACCATCTGCAGAAATGTAAAAAGGATCAAGGGGGTCTTAGCTTAACCTGAGTCAACAGTGTGATGCAGCAGCAAAAAAATCTAATGCTATTCTAGGCTGCATCAACAGTAGTGTTAAGGTCAAGGGAAGAAATAGTACCACTCTATTCTGCCTTGGTCTGGGACGCGGGTGGCGCTGTGGGTTAAACCACAGAGCCTAGGACTTGCTGATCAGAAGGTCAGCAGTTTGAATTCCCACAACGGGGTGAGCTTCTCTTGCTCGGTCCCTCCTCCTGCCAACCTAGCAGTTCAAAAGCACGTCAAAGTGCAAGTAGATGAATAGGTACCGCTCTGGCAGGAAGGTAAACAGTGTTTCCGTGCACTGCTCTGGTTCGCCAGAAGCGGCTCAGTCATGCTGGCTACATGACCCGGAAGCTGTACGCCGGCTCCCTTGGCCAATAAAGCGAGATGAGCGCCGCAACCCCAGAGTCGGCCACGACTGGACCTAATGGTCAGCGGTCCCTTTACCTTTACCTATTCTGCCTTGGTCAGACAACACCTAGCCAACACATTATAATAAGGTTATTGACAAGCTGGGAAGTTTGCAAATGAGGGCCACCAAGATGATCACGGGTGTGGGAACCCATGAGGAACAGTTGAAGGAGCTGGGTATGTATGGCTTGGAAAAGACTCTACAGTTCTAAGATTCTGTGAGTCTACAACTCCCATCAGTGCTGGCTGGGACTGATGGGCACTGCAGTTCAAAACATCCAGAGGCGCCAAGGTTGGCTGAGGTTGCTGTACTCAAAGACCTACTAACCTGTCTAAATCTCTGCTCTCTCCAGCCTAAAGCCAGGAAAACTATTGCTGCTGTACCAACCTGACAGATGACACCTTTCTGAACCCATGGAGTTCGGGGAGGGGTCATTAGAACTACATGTTGTGTGCATTGTGGCCCAGTTACATAACCGGGGTAATAATAATAATAATAATAATAATAATAATAATAATAATAATAATTTTATTATTTGTACCCCACCCATCTGGCTGGGTTTCCCCAGCCACTCTGAGCGGCTTCCACAAAGACCAAAAACACACTAAGATGTCTCATATGAATGTCAGGTGTCTTCTGAATGTCAGGTAGTTGTTTATCTCTTTGACATCTGATGGAAGGCGTTCCACAGGGCGGGCGCCACTACTGAGAAGGCCCTCTGCCTGGTTTCCTGTAACTTTGCTTCTCGCAATGAGGGAACTGCCAGAAGGCCCTCGGTGCTGGACCTCAGCGTCCGGGCAGAACAATGGGGGTGGAGACGCTCCTTCAAGTATACTGGGCCAAGGCCATTTAGGGCTTTAAAGGTCAACACCCACACTTGTGGGTGCTCAGAAATGTACTGGGAGCCAATGTAGGTCTTTCAAGACCGGTGTTATGTGGTCTCGGCGGCCGCCCCCAGTCACCAGTCTAGCTGCCGCATTCTGGATTAGTTGTAGTTTCCAGGTCACCTTCAAAGTTAGCCCCACGTAGAGCGCATTGCAGTAGTCCAAGCGGGAGATAACTAGAGCATGCACCACTCTGGCGAGGCAGTCCGCAGGCAGGTAGGGTCTCAGCCTGCATACCAGGTGGAGCTGGTAGACACCTCCATGGACAGCTGTGAGTAAAAAATGACTCCCAGGCTGCGCACATGGTCCTTCAGGGGCACAGTTACCCCATTCAGGACCAGGGAGTGCTCCACAGCCGCCCGCCTCCTGTCCCCCAAAAACAGTACATCTGTCTTGTCAGGATTCAACCTCAATCTGTTAGCCGCCATCCAAGAGACAATGGAGTGTGCTTCTCGGGTGAAGTCAAACCACTGTGCTTGTAACATGGATGTGACCTTCCTGGGGCTCAAGCCTAGGCAGTGTGCATGGAGGTCCTAGGTTGCCAAGGTGACAGGACCCATCTCCAACCGCCTCCAAGCACTCACACAGGACCTTCACTGGTTCTGATTTGAAAGAGAGGCAGAGCAGGGTATCATCTGCATATTGATGGGCACCCAGTCCAAACCCCCTGATGATCTCTCCCAGCGGCTTCATATAGATGTTAAAAAGCATGGGGGAGAGGACAGAACACTGAGGCACCCCACAAGTGAGAACCCAGGGGTCTGAACACTCATCCCCCCCCCCACTTTCTGAACATGGCCCAGGAGGAAGGAGCGAAACCACCGTATAACAGTGCCCCCAGCTCCCAGCCCCTCTAGACAGTCCAGAAGGATGTTATGGTTGTTTGTATCAAAGGCCGCTGAGAGATCCAGCAGAACTAGGAAACAGCGCTCACCTTTGTCGCTAGCCTGCCGGAGATCATCAACCAGTGTGACCAAGGCAGTTTCAGTCCCATGATGAGGCTGAATCCCGATTGGAAGGGATCCAAATGGTCCGCATCCTCCAGGCTTGCCTGGAGTTGTTCAGCAACCACCCGCTCAATCACCTTGTTCAAGAATGGAAGATTTAAGACAGGGCGATAGTTGGCCATACTGGCTGGGTCTAAAGATGTTTTTTTAAGAAGCGGTTTAATGACCGCCTATTTCAGCAGATCTGGGAATGTTCCCTCACAGAGGGGAGCATTCACCACCCCGCAGAGCCCATCGCCCAGCCCTTCCCAGCTTGCTTTTATTAGCCAGGATGGGCAAGGATCAAGGAGACAGGTGGTTGGTTTCACTCGTCCAAGCAGCCTTTCCACATCCTTGGGGGTAACTGATTGAAATTGATTCCATGCAACTTGACCAGACAGGGCTCTAGCACTCTCCCGCCCCGGCCCTGCTCCCACGGTGGTGTCTAGCTCCTTCCAAATATGAGCAACTTTATCTGCAAAAAACTTTGCAAAATTGTTGCAGGAGATCTTGGGGTCTTTACAAGGCCCCGGTGGTAAAGGTGGTTCTGTTAAATTGCCGACCACCTGAAAGAGTCTTCTGCTACTATTTTCTGCAGATGCAATAGAGACAGTGAAGAAAGTCTTCTTTGCCGTCGCTGTCACCACCTGGTAGGCTCGACATTGAGCTCTAACCTGTGTCCGGACAGATTCAGAATGAGTTTTCTGCCACTGACACTCTAGCCGTCTCAGCGATTGTTTCATCGCTCTCAGCTCCGAAGAAAACCACGGGGCTGTCCGGGCTCCA
Organism: Podarcis tiliguerta; assembly: GCF_965153285.1. NCBI lineage: Eukaryota > Metazoa > Chordata > Lepidosauria > Squamata > Lacertidae > Podarcis > Podarcis tiliguerta. Next base: position 40,007,261 of record NC_139553.1, on the reverse strand, counting down.
TGCAGTCGGAGAGGGCGCTTCAGAGCCAGACAGTCAATAGCCCTGGTTAACTCCGCATTCCAGCGTGCCACCAGGGAATCAGCTGACAGGCCATCAACATGGAATAAAGCATCCCCTACCACTTTCTGGAAACCATTTGGATCCATTAAGTGGTGGGGGTGGACCATCCGAATCGGTCCCACCTCCCTGCAGAGGGGAAGGGTCGCGGAGAAGTCCAGTTGCACCAGGAAGTGATCTGACCAGGGCAGTTCTTTTGTTTCACTTTTACTTAGTGTCAGATCACCCACGTCACTAGAGGTGAAACCAGGTCTAAGGCATGTCCGTGACTATGAGTTGGGCCAAACTTATTCAGGGACAGCCCCATGGAGGCCATGCTTTCCACGAAGTCCCGAGTGGCCCCTTGTAAGGTCCTGTCGGCATGGATGTTAAAATCCCCAGGATAACAAAACTAGGTGTCTCCAGGAGAACATCCGCCATGACCTGAAGCAGCTTGGGCAGGGAATCCTTGGTGCAGCGGGGAGGTCGGTACACCAAAAGGAATCCTTTACTGCCCCTATTGCCCAACTTCCAGAACATGCACTCAGAAAACTGGGTCTTCCCAGTAGGACACCTGATGCAAGCTAGTGACTTCCTAAAAATCACTGCAACCCCCCCCCCCCCCGCCCACATGACCTGGGTTGCTGTGCGTAAGAGAAACCTGGTGGACAAGCAGCAGCTAAGACAGGCCCATCCACTTCCTCCAACCAGGTCTCTGTCACCCCATTAATGTTGTTACACATGCCAGGTCAAGTCCTCCATCCACGATCAAGTCATGGATGGCAGTGCTCTTATGAATCATTGACCTAGCATTACACAGCAACACCTTCAGGTCATGTGAGTTTCCCTTGTTGATTCCAGTATCCATCCGGTCAAGGCCAGACCCAGAGGCAGGGATAATCTTCAAACAACGACTAAACCTGCCTCCTCAGTAATGACATGGTCTGGTCTTAGCGTAACTCCTCCTCCTGCCCATGATCACCGATATCGGATGTCCCAGTGCTTCCCCCCCTGTGGAACTTGTCCCAGCCATCGTGTTGGCTGGGGCCCCACTCCCAGGCAGTCCTCATCCCGCCCCTTAAAAACAAAACACAAACTTTACAACAACCAATAAAACAACAAAAACAGAACAGTTATACTAAAATTAATCCTCAACCAGATATCCATCCCACCCCCAACAAAGCAAAAAAGGAGAAAAAGAAAGAAAAATTTAAAATGCCGCCAACTGCTTAAGGACATTTTAAAACACATTAGCCACTTGGAACAGGGAAGCAACAGCAGAACAACTTCCCGCACTTCCCCAAAAGTTTGTTCCAGTTGGAAAAGGCCTTGGAAGGGAGCAGGCCCTGCAGTCCTCACCACAGCCTCTGTAACTAAAGGTTACAGAGTCCTAGATGAAAAGAAATGATTATTTTTTTTAAGTCTGTGTGCCCCCCCCCCCCCGAAATAAGGTAACAAATAAATATCCAATCTTAGTCATGGCTGCCTCCACAAATAACTTTCCGTAGCTAGTTGGAAACCAAATTTGCAAGAAAAACAACACCAGAGCTATGAGGAAAAGAAAGGCAATGCTTCAGGAAAGCTGTGTACACACAGAGGTTTCAAAAGGCAATATTGTCTTGCACTTATTCAGCCATAGACCTGTAACAGCAGAATTTGAAACTGAACCATTTTTTCCTGCTCCCCAGAACCATGGAACTGGTTTAGAACTGGACAAAGAGTTGGATCATTTTAGTCTTTAGGACAGGATGGAAGACCTCTTGATGGACTCCCCATGCTCAATGGTATAATACAATGGGGTTTAAAGTCCAGAAGCATTGGGAGGGCAGTAGGTCACCCTTGCTAACTAAGTTAAGCTTTGCAAGAGGTCACCTGCAACAAGCAAGTCAACTTACACTCTGAATGATGACAACAGCAAAACTGGCTGTTCTGCCTTACAGAGTGGTTCTGTACAACCAAATACTGAAGGCTTGGCTTTTAATGGGACAGGGAAAGGAAACTGAATGAAAATATACCCCTTGTAACATCAGGGGTTTCAGGTTCCAGCAGAATAATCTAACTCTACATAAAGAGACATAAAACATTAGCAATATGCTTTCTGTTTCTCAGCTTTCCAGTATTTTCCCCTGGAGAATTCAAAGGCCTAATGCTCTTTCCTAAGGGTTAAGTTACAGTGGTATTCCTTTTTAGCCATAATCCCTGCATTATGAATGTTCTGCTTTGTTCTGCTCATTCTGTGTAATAGACTCTATTACTATGTGGTATAATATTTAGCCTACTTTTGCTGCAGTTCCTCACACCTTTTCAGAGCAGCTTATTTCCCTTCATCACCTATATTGTTTGTTGTAATAGTTTGCAGCCAATGTCAGTTTGCAGCTGCTGTTTCTTGTTTTCTAGGTCAGATCTCATCTCCTTCCATAGCCACCCAAATCGCTAGTTGTCGATTTGCAAAAGTCTAAAAGTTCAAAGATTTAATGAAAGCTAGGGACAAGAGATAAGTGGATTCTCTCCCAACATTTGCAATGAAAGTTGGGAGGAAAACTTTTTAAAAAAATTGATATATTTTAAAACATGTCAATACAGTGGTACCTCGCAAGACGAATGCCTCGCAAGACGAAAAACTGGCAAGACGAACGAGTTTTTTGTTTTTTGAGTTGCTTCGCAAGACGAATTTCCCTATGGGCTTGCTTCGCAAGACGAAAACGTCTTGCGCCTTTTTCTTAAAACCATCAATGCATTCCTATGGGAAACCATCAATGCATTTCCTATGGGAAACCGTGCTTCGCAAGACGAAAAATTCACAAGACGAAAAAACTCGCAGAACGAAAAAACTCGCAGAACGAATTAATTTCGTCTTGCGAGGCACCACTGTAAATGTACAATTGCTAACTGGATAAGCCAGTAAGGTGAATGAGCAACAGTACAATCCCATCTAGGTCTACTTAGTAGCAGTGATGGGGAATAAATTTGATTCAGTTTGCATTTAAAGATGAATCTATCAAATTCACACTTGCCCAGATTTTTAAGACAGCTCTTCAACCAAACAATGCTTACAAAAAATAATATATTAGAGGAAAGTGTGCATAACTATATTAGTGAAAATCACATACAAAAACATGCATAGTATTAGGAGAAATCGCTTGCAAAAATAGCATACATTAGTCAAAACGGCATACAAAAATTTGCACTAAAATTTCTCCTAATGCATTGCAAATTGCTGTAGAATGTGGAAAACTGAATCTGAAACAGTGGTGGGACGTGGGTGGGATGATAATCTGTAAGAAACAAAATTGTCAGGTCTTTCCACCCCTACTCAGAAGTAGCACCATTCACTGCAATGAGACTTTCTTTCAAATAAGTGAGGGTAGGGTTGCGGTCCATATGGGAAAAGTGGGCAGATGTGAACATAGGAAGCTGCCTTATACAGAATCAGACCATTGGCCTGTCTAGGTCAGTGTTGTCAAGACTGACTGTCAGCAGCTGTCTGGAATTTCAGATAAGGAACCTTCCCCAGCCTTTCTTGGAGATGTTGGGTTCTGTGTTTTTGCAGTGAACAGAGTTCCGTGCAGGAGTTCCATACAGTATAGTGGTACCTTGGGCTACAGACGCTTCAGGTTATGCGATTTTGGGTTGCACACCGTGCCAAACCCGGAAGTACTGGAATGGGTTACTTCTGGGTTTCAGTACTCGAGCATGCACAGAAGCACCAAATTGCAACCTGCGCGCGCACAAACACGGTGCTGCAGGTTGCAAACAGTGCAGGTTGAGAACGTGCCTCCCACACGGATCATGTTTGCAACCCAAGGTTCCAGTGTACACTGAGTTCCATGCAGAAATGTCAAGGCCCCATAGATCTGAGCTGTGCCTTGTTTTATTTCCATGAGGGATTTAGTCAGCAGCCTTGAAGCTCCTCAGGCAGGCATTCTCTTCGAGCTACAAGGCCCAAGCTTAGAACATCATCTCCTAACTGACAGGAACATTTTGTACAAAGATTACCATAACAAAGGACAAAAGTGGTCGGGACCTAACAGAAGCAGAAGATGTCAAGAAGACAGGGCAAGAATACACAGAGGAATTATACCAGGAAGATACGGATGTCTCGTACACCCCAGGTAGTGTGGTTGCTGGCCTTGAGCCAGACATCCTGGAGAGTGAAGTCAAGTGGGCCTTAGAAAGCACTGCAAATAACAAGGCCAGTGGAAGTGATGATAATCCAGCTGAACTATTTAAAATTTTAAAAGATGATGCTGATGTGGGAGGGGTTAACAAGTCTCAGATGTAGGGATGGGGAACCTGTTGCTCTCTGGATTTTTTTTTGTTCATAGACTCATAGAATTGTACAGCAGGCCACAAGTGTCATATGGTCCAAGCCCCTTGTCATTGGGTAGCAGCTCCTATCAGCTTCAGTCAGCATGGTCAATGGTCAGGGCCAGTGGCGTAGCGTGCGGGGTGCAGGGGGGGCGGCCGCACCGGGTGCAACATCTGGGGGGTGCGCACTCGCACTCGCAGCTCTCTGCCCCTACCTGGCTCACTCACACTCTCTCACTGCAGTGCTGGCTGTGCGAATCCGATCCGAGCCGCCGGGTCGCCGCCCACTGTGGAGGGGAGGGTGCCAGGCGTGTGGTGCGGTGCGGAGAGCGCGGGACTATCTGGGGGAGGGACAGTGCAGCGGGGGGGGCGCAAATTACTTGCCTTGCCCCGGGTTAGGGGGCGCAAATTACTTGCCTTGCCCCGGGTGCTGACAACCCACGCTACGCCACTGGTCAGGGCTGATTGGAGCAGCAGCCTCACAACTTGGGTGGGCCGCCCCGCCCCAGGACACAGGACACGCCCCTGCAGGCAGTGCATCCCGCCCCCAGGGTGCATGCCAGCCCCCCCCCGCCTGCTCTCCAACCCACCCCCCCCCCGGTTGCCAGAGCATGAAGCTCCACCACTGATGCCAGCTAGTCAACTTAGTTTCTTCCATTGCTTTCAGTTGGACATGCAATCCACAGTCCTGTGCAGATGTTCATAAGGCTTACTGTCTGGAGCTATTGCATATTTGGCCATAAATACTAGAGAGTTCTGTGATAGGTGTGCAGATAGTAGCCCTACAGCACAAACCGATGCATGTTTACTTGGAAACAAGTCCCACTACTTCCGCTGGGACTAACAATCATAATCCTAAGCATGTCTACTCAAAAGTAATTTTTTTTTTTTTTTACAATATCCTTTTTGCTTTAATAAAATTTTATGAGTTTTTAAAAGATTTAACAAATTCAGTTCAATTTCAATACAATATGCCCTTATAATTTTGGCTTCCCACCCTTTATTCCATGATGTTTCAATTCAAATCATACATCTCCTGCCATAAAAGTAGTATGTCTCCAAAACATATACCCTATATTACACTCCTTTATCATTCCTCAAGTCCTGCCTGTGATTTCATTTGACTATATTTTCTCAGATAATCTGAAAAGGGTCCATTCCCAGGTTGACATGTCCCATCTGCCCCTCACTTCCCTCCTCAGCACATGCAGAAACCTTCTTCTTGGCCATTAGACTCACCATTGGCCTTGTCTCTGCTCAATTCACCAGAGCCTCTCTTCATATGCAGGGGAAGTGCCTTACTCACCGAGGGTTTTGGACCCTCACTTGCTTTAATCAGCCAGTCAAAGCCTTTTCCTGTGGTGTGGCCGCTGTCAGTGTTGCAATGTTGTCATGCTGACAGTTTCTAGGGGCCACAGGTGAGCTCTGAGCACAGGGTGGGGGCCAAAGATGGACAAACTACCTCAGAAGGAGCACAACTTTTCCCCCACCAGAGGTACTCCTCTTCCCCTAATACTCCACACACTTCTTAGAAGAACTTCCTCCCAGGAAAACGTGCAAAGGATTGCAGCCTAAAGTAATTTCTAGTTAATCCAATGGGACTTAACAGATGCGTGGGATTGCAGCCTTAACTACAGTGGTACCTCAGGTTACAGATGCTTCAGGTTACAGACTCCGCTAACCCAGAAATAGTACCTTAGGTTAAGAACTTTGCTTCAGGATGAGAACACAAATTGTGCTCCAGCGGCGCGGCAGCAGCAGGAGGCCCCATTAGCTAAAGTGGTGCTTCAGGTTAAGAACAGTTTCAGGTTAAGAATGGACCTCCGGAACAAATTAAGTTCTTAACCCGAAGTACCACTGTACAACTACATAAACCAAACCAGGGCCACACATGAAATAGAACAAGCTGATTTAGGGAATTTTTTTTTAATCTTCCTGCAACAGAAATCCACAATGAAAAATTAATTGTATTAAAAAAGTGTCTATTGCCATTATAAAACGAAATAATAAAAAACTTTTCCGAAATGGTGTCCTATTGCCCTCTACTGGCAGGCAAAGTGGAGGAACCCATGTGAAAACTTTCAAAGCATAAATATACAGTGGTACCTCGGGTTAAGTAATTAATTCGTTCCGGAGGTCTGTACTTTACCTGAAACTGTTCTTAACCTGAAACACCACTTTAGCTAATAGGGCCTCCCACTGCCGCCGTGCCGCCAGAGCATGATTTCTGTTCTCAACCTGAAGCAAAGTTCTTAACCTGAAGCACTATTTCTGGGTTAGCAGAGTCTGTAACCTCAAGCGTATGTAACCCGAGGTACCACTGTAGATCTAGAGGTAAAAGTAAAGGGACCCCTGACCGTTAGGTTCAGTCGCGGACGACTCTGGGGTTGCGGTGCTCATCTCGCTTTATTGACCGAGGGAGCCGGCGTACAGCTTCCGGGTCATGTGGCCAGCATAACTAAGCCGCTTCTGGCAAACCAGAACAGCGCATGGAAACGCCGTTTACCTTCCCGCCGGAGCGGTACCTATTTATCTACTTGCACTTGACGTGCTTTCGAACTGCTAGGTTGGCAGGAGCAGGGACCAAGCAACGGGAGCTCACCCTCACAGGGATTTGAACCGCTGACCTTCTGATCGACAAGCCCTAGGGCTCTGTGATTTAGACCACAGCGCCACCCGCGTCCCACAGTGCCACCCGCATCCCACATCGCCATCTATTTAATGCTATAAACAGCATGTGTGCCTTTGGTTTAGCAAATGGATGAGAGAGGCAGTTGAAAGTGGATATTTAAACATGTTGGATATTAAATATCTTGGATATTTAAAGGTGTTGTCTTCTTTTAAAATGTGTTTCTCCCTGCCACCACAACAAACCAAAAAGTCAATTGTGACAAAAGAATTTAATAGTAAACAAAGTGTGGGAACAAAATACAAAAAAGGAAAAAGAAAATGTGCTCCAGAAAGGCAAGGATTACAAAAACATATATACATTCCATACATTTCAAAAGAGACATTTCTTTCTTTCTTTTTTAAAGAATAAACAATAAAGAATAAAGAACTGAACAGAAACCAGGAATGTATTGATTTGTGTATCCTTTACATAGAAGAAGAGGATCAGGAATGGCAGGACAGCATTCCAAGACAATAGCCCACCAGCACTATACTATTAAAGTAGTATCATACCACTTTAAACCGTCACGGCTTCCCCCCAAAGATTCCTGAAAGATGTGGTTTGTTCAGGGCACTGAGAGTTGTTAGGAAACCCGCAGAGAACTACAATTCCTAGCATTCCTTGGGAAGAAGGATTGATTGGGAACTGTGGCACTGTGATGGGAACAGGGGTCAACTCTCAGTACCCATGGCAAAGTTACCAGGATTCTTTGGGGGAAGCCACCGCTGTTTAAAGTGGTATGATGCTGCTTTAAATACCTAGTGCAAAAGGAAGACATCATTATGTGTAGAGCAGCCTTTGCCAACCTGGTGCCTTCCAGGTGTTTTGAACTACAAGCCCCATCAGCCTTAGCCAGCATGTGCTAACTGGAGCTGATGGGAGTTGTAGTTCAAAATTTCTGAAGGGCACCAGGTTAGCAAAACCTGGTATCGGAGGTTGATCCCAAGTTAGAATTTCACAGCCAGTTTCTTGGACTGGGGCTCAAAAGGATCATAAGGAACAGGGGAAGACCTGAGCAACTATAAGGCTTCCTGTTTTCCTTGGAAGGGAACAGAAACAACCTATCCACTTCATCCATCGCCAGCGACAAGATGCTTTGGAAAATCTGAGGGGCTGCAGCAGATGCAGATTCCGAGTATGCTCAGCCTGAAAACTCAACTCTGCTTGGTGTTACGTATGCTCTTTACAATGCATAACTGGTTCAGACATCTATGCCAAAGCCTGAAAAAAGCATTAAACTAGATTTGTTGTATTTGCAGACAGTTCTGGACAGGCATGCGGACATTCCTGAATGGTTGAATCAAGTGCTATTTTACTGGCAATCATCCATTGCCAAGAGCAGCACTATCCAGTTGTGCCCTTTCCCACAAATAAACACACCTTGAAGTCATGGCTGCTATTCTGCTGCCTGTAAAGGTAAAAACTAGGCTGGGCAGCAGTAGATGTTTTGGGGGAAATGGAGTTGAAAGGGTTACCATGAATTGCCATTGGGTCTCCACACAAGGGCAGTCAATATGATGACCTCCAGATGATGCTAGGACTACAACTTCCAACATGCTTTACCAATGGTGCCACTTGCCAGGGTGGATTGAGCTGTAGTCTAGCATCTTGAGAGCACCACATTGGGTACCTCTTCCATTGAGCGACAAGTACTTTGGACTGGCTCTAAACATCTGGAAATTTGGTACAATCCGTCTCCTTGCACAACCATATCTCCCATACAATAGGAAGTCTGTGTGTGAGAGATGTCTTTGGTTACTATCAAAGCAGGCACTGGTGTTGCACTTGCTGTTAGAAAACTAAGTTCACTATTTGAAGAACAGAACACAGCCACCATCTTTGTAGCCTCACCATCAGCCACTGGCAATCCAGGGCCTGCTTAGGGTTTCTGTCTTTTTGGCAGAAAACAGAAAAGCCAGAAATACTAGCACAATATTTTCCACCCAGTGCAGGAATACTGTATCTCAGGTGGCTTTTTTTTAATGGGAAATGTGTAACCACCTTCAAGGTCCTTCTCAGCAGAGTCTTTGACCTTAACACTGATACTGTAACATGTGGCCAAAGATTCCTGGAGCAATTATTGTCTTACAGTGAAAAGCACCCAGTGTATTAATAATTCCAATGGTTACCCTCGTATTAAATGTGTGGTAGAATTCCCCCCCCCCCAATTCACCAGTGCTTCCCATCATCCCTCCAAATCCTCAATAAATGATCACAGTGAAAACATTAGTATATGCTATTAATGCAGCTATTGGCAGTGTAGACAGTTCTTCCGAATGGCTACTGAACAATCTGAGGCATTTCACTCCATGCTTTGGCCTTTTTCCTGGCCAGAGAAAGCCAAGGTGGCTCAGCAGGGCTGCACGATGACAGTGGTAGGCTTGGCAATGGCCTTGTTTCCTTTTCCATTTGAGGGGCTTCCTGAGGCTTTGTTCTAACAGATGTTGCTGGGGAGAAAAGGAGGACATTAAGTAGGCTCTATGGGGCTGAAGAGCACACCCCAAGCATCACCCTTTGGAAACAACCAACCAAGTAGGACAGAACCACCACAAAACATGCCGCCCACCCCTCAGCTTGGACAGTTGCTACAGAAGGATTCTATGGTTGATGCCATCAAAAGCTGCTGAGAAGTCAAGGAGAATTAATTCTCCTGTCTCTCTCCTGACAAAAATCAATATACAGAGCAACCCAAGCATTTTTTTGTGTCAAAATTGGGCCTAAACTCCAGTTGAAATGGATCTAGAAAATCAGTTTCCTCTGAGAAAGCAAGGATCTGGTCCTTCACCACCCGCTTAAGAACCTTGCCCAAGAAGGAGAGATTGACAACAGACAGGAAATTGCTCAGATTTTTTGAATCCAGGGAGGGTTTCTTAAGCAGTGGTCTTATCGCTGCATCCTTCAAGCAAGCACGAACCACTTCCTCACAAGAAAACATTAATCACCTCCTTGGCCGAGCCAGCTGTCTCCTCCCTGCTAGTTTTTATCAGCCAAGAGGGCCAGGGGTTCAGAGAACAGGCGGTCGCTCTGACCGATCCAAGTGCTATGTCTGTGTCCTTGGGCCTTACTGAAACTCATCCAACAGGACAAAGCAGTGCCATGTAACCCCCTTGAGATTAAACTGCGTAACACTGGAGATGAGTTCTCAGCAGATGCAAGTGATTTATTCTTCAAAATGCTTTGTCAACAAGTCACAGTGAGCTCTAATAAGTTTTGCTACCTCCTTTGGGCCAGACTGTAAAAGGTCTCATGCTACCCGGGAAAGTTTTGCATAATGAGGATGCAATCCCTAGCTAGCAGGATGAGCGGTCAGGGATGATGCAAACTGTAGCCCAACAACTGCTGGGAACCCAAGTTTGAGAAACACTGGCTTAAAACAATAAGCGAGAAGCTGTGGCCCTCCAGAGGTGGCCCATCGGCCCCAGCCAGCATGCCCAATGGTCAAGGATGGTGGGAAGTGGATTCCAACAGCACCTGGAGGGCTGCAGGTTCCCCATCCCTTGGTTAGGGGATGGCTTCCTGATCCTGGAAAGTGGGGGTCATCAGAGTGCAGGAATTATTGTCTTCCTCAATTAAGGGATGGAGCCTGTGGTGCCTGTGTCGCTGTGCTTCAATAAACTGTGGTTAAGGCAGAGTAAGAAGGGGAAGAAGAGCTATAGCTCATCTACTTTGTATGCAGAAGGTCCCAGCTTCAATCCCTGGCAATCCTTGGGAGAGACTCTGCCTAAAGTCCTGGATGGCTGCTGCCTATCAGGGTAAAAAGGTAAAGGTACCCCTGCCCATACGGGCCAGTCTTGATAGACTCTAGGGTTGTGCGCCCATCTCACTCAAAGAGGCCAAGGGCCAGCGCTGTCCGAAGACACTTCCGGGTCACGTGGCCAGCGTGATGAAGCTGCTCTGGCGAGCCAGAGCCGCACACGGAAACGCCGTTTACCTTCCCGCTAGTAAGCGGTCCCTATTTATCTACTTGCACCCAGGGGTGCTTTCGAACTGCTAGGTTGGCAGGCGCTGGGACCGAACAGCGGGAGCGCACCCCGCCGCGGGGATTCAAACTGCCGACCTTTCGATCGGCAAGCCCTAGGCACTGAGGCTTTAACCCACAGCGCCACCCGCGTCCCGCCTATCAGGGTAGACAGCACCAAATTAGATAGATCCATGGCCTGATTAAGTAAAAGGCAGTTTTCTAAATTCACAAAGAGATGTGAAATTCTCCTGGAAAGATGGAAAACATGTTGAAGGGGAGGTAGTGGATCTTCTTTCCTGGAAGAACTGTCAACGTCAACGCTGTACCTCCACCTGTGCTCTGCTTGTTTATTTGTAAATAAGTTGTATGTCCTGGGTGATCAAGGGTTGTCTAGGCTAACCTCCCACTATGCAAGAATCTTCTTTAAAATGAACCCAAGTCTCAGTGAAGACTGCCCCTGAAGTTTTTCACTGCCCATGGAAGAATTGTATGCATGCATCATCCTGCAATATATCCAAATATAGCTGCTATTTCCATCCAAGCACGGTGCTATATCAAAGTTTAAACATCCCTTCCACATTAGTTGAGCTCAATGGGGGAAGGTTAAATAACCACTCCTGTTCTTTTTTCCAGTTTTTAATACCTTTTATAGCTGATGGAGCCATCTTCAATGGGACTTTACTCTCAAGTGTACGTACTTGAGGAGCACTGGTCTTCTTCAATATATTCTCACTGGTAAAATTTGTTTGCTATAAGGCAAAAGAAGAAGAATGCAATTCATGCACTGCAGAGCAGATGAAGCTTAAGTGACTTAAGTCCATTGACTTCAATCAGTACCATATGACTAGTGTTGGATTTCACCCAATGGTTTTTCCAGTTTAACAAACAGAAAGTTGGGAGTGAGCTTCAGGCCCAGGCACTCCTTTTCCCTTCCTCCCATTGCAATTGCATCCTAATTACTACTGAAATAGGGAACTCTGGTTTAATGTCAGTGTATTAATCAGGACTCTAAGCCACAGTCAAATCCTTGTTTAAGTGCCTAGTAAGCAAACCAACACAAATCCAGAGCATAGCTGTCAACCTTCAGATTTAAAAATAAGGGATCAGCAGCCTTAGAATATTAATTGTACAAAAATGGAAAAGCCCAAATATCCCAACAATCAGAGATTGGCAAGCAAAATTATATGAGCATGTTGAGTCAGCAAAAATGACACAAAAAATTAGAAACCAAAAAACCACAAAGTTTGTTAATGATTGGAACAAATTTATGGTATACATTGAAGGTAACTATAGACTTAAAAACTATAGCAGGTCTGATATAAGTCTTACGACGCGCAAACCAGTAACAATTAATAGCTGCAGAAAAAAGAAAGAACTTCTTATTAAGAAACCCGAAAACGGGAGGGTAGGAGGTCAAGGGAGGTGTAGGGAAAAGGTTTAAATATTTAAAAATATAATGTTTTAAGGAAAAGGACAAAAACGGTAATGAATGTCATTCCTGTGTTATGTACGGATATTGCTTATTAATCTGTTGATTTGTTTTGTTTTTTCTTTTTCTTTTTGACCTTTTTCTTTTCTTTCTTTCTTAAGAGAAACTCAATAAAAAGAATTTTAAAAAAATTAAAATAAGGGATCAGCAGCCTCGAAAATAAGGGATCAGCAGCCTCACCTGTCCCGGGGACAGTCTACAGGATATCTAACAATCCGGGATAGCAGCGGGAAGCAGCGAGAAACGGTGCTGGAATAAGGGAATTTCCCTCAAAAAAAGGGAAGGTTGACAGCTATGATCCAGAGGGATTCTTCCTACATTGCAGCTTGTATGCCACGTTGCAAGTCACCATCAGAATCCTATCACTAAACTTATATGCAAATTAGAAACTATAAAAATCTAAAACTGAGCAGCATTTGAAAAACACGTACATAAACGTTTTAAGAGCCAGCCTAACTTCATCAAGCCTTAATTACAGGCTCAGTTCCCACTTCTGTCCAATATATCAGACCCCGGAGACGGAAGACATAAAAAGTAACTTTGATTTATACAGACCAGGGTTGAAGCATCAAAGGGGAGTGCAGACTTGGCACTGACTTCTGGCTTCCTAAACAAAGATTTACCACGGCAGGACTGTTCCATCTGAAAGATGAATGGGTTGGCTGAGCCATGAACAGTTTCTGTGCATAAAGTACTCCCCCAACATTCATAGAAACATAAGAAAGTGACTTATGCTGAGAAAGACTTTTGTTCCATCCACTGACTAACAGTCGTTTTCTAAGGTTGCAGACCCACAGCCTCTTCTGCTGACTCTCACAGATTCAGAGTCAGCCCCCGACAGGAACCAGGGTAGCATCAGGACATGCGTCAGGACACAGACATCAGGACATACATAATGAACGCAATGCCCTGGAACAAGGTTTCCCAAACGTGGGTCTCCTCCTGCTGTTCGGGGACTATAGTTCCCATCATCCCCTGACCACTGGTCCTGCTAGCTAGGGATAATGGGAGCTGCAGTCCAAAAACAAATGGAGACCCATGTTTAGGAAACCCTGCCCTAGAGACCATTATACTGAGGAGAGGGTGAAGCTCTCAGGAAGTCATACACTCGACCTCCGCTGGTGTTACTATGGTAACCCAGTGCACCTGGAAGCATTATCTCAGAACATCAAGACGTGTGGGATGTGCTCCTCAACTCAAGAGCCCAAGCACTGTGTACTTTAACCCATTGTTCACATGACACCAAAACGAAGTACGCTACACACAAACCCAGAGACCATGTCTAAACTAAGCAGGTTGTGCTTCCTTCCCTGCAATTGTCACATTTTTGAAGTCAAGTTTTGAAGAGTTAGGCTCTTAAAAAAAATAAATCCTGATATCCAAAAGTATTAGTGAGAGTGGCCATGGCTCAGTGGCAGAGCATAGGCAGTTTAATCCCTGGTAGCCAAAGCTGAAGGGGTACTTAAGTAGCAGATGATGGGAACAATGCTGGTTCTAGGTTCTGCAAAGGTGTTTCTTTGGACACCTCTCTTGCTCTCCGAGGCACTGCTGCCCATTCCTTGCTCCAGACAACCACCTACTAAGGCCTGCAGCCGTGTCCCTTCGCTCATCACTGCCTGCATGTTCAGAGACAGAAGGTGAACACAGGCAGTGACAGCAAAGAGGAGCAGGAAGATAAGTCTGTATGCAGAGTGTGGCAGTGGTCAGGGGCCAGGGCCTTGAAAAGAGCCCAGTAACACCTGCCCTTGGTGCTGGCCCTGGATTGGAAGAATCCTGCTTGAAACCCAAAGAGCCAAACAGTCTGACCTGATGAAGCAGCTTTCTACATAACTATACACACACTCACACACACACACACACACACACACACACACACGTACTCATGTGACAAGGTGCACAATTACTGAAAATTAAAATCAGAAATAAAACAATCACTCAATCTCCGAGTATACCAACGGAGAGCTTCCTACAAAACTATCCAGCTAAATGATATGAACAAGGGTCAATATGCACCTACCTTTTCCTGCTGAGAAACGCTGCTGTGCTTCTCCCCTCCTTGTTCAGTTTTGGCAGAGGTTTTATCCTCGCATTTCTGTTCTTTCGCAAGAGGGTGACCCTGGAAGCCTTTCTGCTTTAGTTTTGCCATCAGAATCCATGCTGGTTCAGAGGATGTGCTTTCCAGATGTGAGGCCGGGGTTTGCCCTAGGGATTGAAGAGAAGCTGATCAAACTTTCACACTGGCCTCCCTCCCGGTGCACCTGACGCATGCAGAGCGCCATGCAGCCTTGGTAAAAAAATCTGTTTGGGGACTGCAACCACATGATCACATACACTTAATCCACACACGGACAGGCACAATCGCAAATATGTAAGATTATTATTATTCATCAATTGTATATATTTCCCTTCATCCAAAGGTCACAGTATAAAAACACAAAATACGTAACATAAAAACACAAAATACATGACATAATAAGAAAGCAATACCCCCGCTGCCGCCCACCAACACTTTAAAAGGCTGTAGATTGTTTAATCAGCGAAAGGCCTGGGTGAAGAGGAAAGTTTTTGCTTGACACCTAAAGATATGTAAAGGTGGCCCCAGGTAAGCCTCTCTGGAGATAGTATTCCATAAATGGGGAGCCACAAGTTGCCGCATTCCAGACCTCTTGTGAAGGAACTACACAGAGCAGGGCCCCAGATGATAATCACAGGGTCCGGGTCGGTTCATAGGGAGAGAGGCAGTCCTTGAGGTATTGTGGTCCTGGAACAACCTGGCCACCAGCTGAAGTTTCTGAGCTGTCTTCAGAGGCAGCTTCACCTCTAACACATTGCAGTAATCTAACCAATAGAGCATAGACAACAGTATAGGCTATCCCTATCCAGAAAGGGGTGCAGTTGGGCCACCAACTAATGCTGACAGAAGGCACTCCAGGCCACTGAGGCTACCTGAGCCTCAAGTGACAGCAATGGATCCAGAAGAACCCTAAAGCTATGTACCTGAACCTTTATGGGTAGGAGTGAACCCCCATTAAGAGCAGGTCTGGGGAACCGCCCACTAACAGTGCCTCCATCTTATCTGGATTGAGCTTCAGTTTGTTGACTATCATCCAATCCATTATAGAGGAAAGACAACAGTCCAGCACATCTACTGCCACACCAGCAGATGTAAAAGAAAACTCCAAAACTCTGGATTACCCCAACTCAACTGTTTCATGCCCTGATGCTGCCCTGAGTACCCAGGTGGGTACAAGCTGGTTGAGACCAACTGCACCCTGCTCACCCAGGTCTCAGTGATACAGACTAGTTCAGCCTCCTCATCCACAATCAGATTCTGTGGTGAGGGAGGTCTTATTCAGCACTGACTTAGCATTCCAGACCAGACCAGAGGGTGGCTGATATGACAAAGCTACTGCCCATGGAAATAGAGGTACAGTGGTGCCTCGCAAGACGAAAAGAATCCGTTCCGCGAGTCTCTTCGTCTTGCGGTTTTTTTCGTCTTGCAAAGCAAGCCCATTAGCGGATTAGCTATTAGCGCTATTAGCGGTTTAGCGGCTATTAGCGGCTATTAAAGGCTTAAGGGATTAGCAGATTAGCTGCTAAAAGGCTATTAGCGGCTATTAATGGCTTAAGGGATTAGCGGGTTAGCTGCTAAAAGGCTATTAGCGGCTTAGATCAGCTGATAAGCGGCTTAGATCAGATGTTAAGCGGCTTAGCGAACAGCTGTTAAGCGGCTTAGGGGCTTGGGAAAAGGGGGGGAGGGGGAAAAAACCCAGGAATCGCAAGGCATTTTCGTCTTGCGAAGCAAGCCCATAGCAAATTCGTCCTGCGAAGCACCTCCAAAACGGAAAACCCTTTCGTCTAGCGGGTTTTCCGTCTTGCGAGGCATTCATCTTGCGGGACACCACTGTATATTATTAATCCTTAGTAAGTCTGTTCAAGTCCACACAGACACACACACAAAGTTTGTAAAAGTTCTTCAACACCCTTTTATTGATCTAGACTCTGCAAAGTGCATAATTCCAAGAAGAGGAATTCAAATCATATCAATGCACAGCTGAACAGCAAACCCTGCATTACAGTTATTCAAAGTCTCAAATGCCAAAATGCATCCTAAAAACTGCAAAAACTGTTCAAGCTATGGTTCAGATGATCTATTTCTAACTGACGTAGTGCTTATGTATCTGATTGATGGATTTTTGGAATGAATGAAAGTAAACTCAAATGTTTTTATTGGTTTATTATGTCCCAACGTTCCGTGAACTTAAAATAGTATATATGCACAAAAATAACAATTTAAAAGTCCACTGTGTTCATAGTGCAGCCATGCCCACAGAACCTGTATAAAAACGTGGTTTTCTGAATGTATATACAGGGGTGGAATTTTGGCATAAATGCAACCTACACATTAAGAAATAAAGGTAATTATGTACACCAAATACAGACAACTTGTTGAACCACAACTCCCATCGTACATGAGCACTAGCTATGCTGGCTCAGGCCAATGGAAGCTGGATTCCAGCATCATCTGTTGGGCGACATGCAGATGTTTGCAGCATGAAACACAGCTGTTTCCCACATCTGCCATAACATGTAGCACTCTCCTGAGCATTCATGCATTACCAAGCAGCCAACAAGCAGATGCCTCTAAAGCAGCTTGCCTGTATAATAACACAAATACCTGAGAGCTTGCCTATCTGCTGCTTGGCTTCATCTTCGTCAGGTTTGATGGCTTTGACGGGGTGGTTCTCCTTTTGGAAGGTGGGTTTTGGAACCGAAGCTTGAGTGCCACCTGTCAGATTTGGGGGAGGCTTCCCAGAACTTGATGGCATCTGATCTTCTTTGACTAAAGTAGAAGAGGTTCCTGGAACCACAGATGTCAGTTGCTTTGCAGGCTCGTGATGCTTCTGTTGGGTTCGGTATTTCAATACAGAGGGTGTTCTCCTCAGCTTAACCCCAAATGGGCTCTCACGGTCAAGCATATTTTCTTTTGGCCATTCGTTTGCAGAATTTAAGTTGGCGCCAACAGTCCCATTACCCTTGTCAAGACACTCTGGGCTCCTTACTATATATCCCTCTGTGGCTGCATCCAACTGGGGCATTCCTTCAAACAACTCTGGTCTTATGGGTGAAGAAGGGGTGCTTCCAGGGCAGGAACTATCCATGGAACTCGAACCCCCCGAAAGAGACCTCTGCCAGGCTGATGCAATGGTGAACCTGGCAGGCTTAGCAGAAGAGGACTTTGGGTTGGCCTTGGCAATCTCATCTGGACCTTTGCTTTCTTCCATTTTCACACTTCCTGGTAAGTCTCCAGCCTCGTCATCAGAACAGCTACTTTTAGGAGCAACCTTGGGGGATCCTGCAGAGGACAGACCTACCAGAGAAGGGTTGCTCAGGTTTCTAAAGCTGGCATCCTCTTGCCCGCCTTGGCTGCTGTTCAAATCAGAACAATAAGGTTCATTTGGGTGGATAGGTTTCTCACCCACGGCACTGTGAAGTGGAAGCTCATCTACTTGGGAATCTGAGATGGCTGGTCCTCCCTGTGGAAAAGCTGTTGGCTTTGTGTGGCCTTTGCACAGTTGAATTTCCATATCTGCAGACCGTCCTCCTGTAACTTCTTTGGGTATCTGGTGTTTTTCAAGGGCTGAGTCTACGGCCTTCTCTGCTTCTGTGGGAGCCTCCATAGTGGATGCAGAAAACTGTGGACCGTGCAGTACAGGGTCTTCCTGAAGCGTGACCGAGCTGTCCCTGTCACCAAGCCTATCTTCTGCTTTATAAATATGTATTGCATCACTGCCATCAATGGAGTCTTTTGCTTTTTGATCTACAGGTTGTAGGCAAGGTATGTTGTGACACTCTTCTGCTGCATCAGGGTCCTTATCCATGCTATTCCCAGGCAAGGCAGCATCTAAGCATCTAATATCTTCAGTTTCAGTCTGCAAAGGTTCAAATTTCTCAATGATCTCTTTCACGGAACTCTGTGAGTTCGACGTGACGTTATCAGTTGGTTGCCCAGTTGTTTTCACCCCTTCCTCCTCCATCTCTTCTTCTTTGTGTTTTGTTAGAGAGGACAGTGCATTTGGACAGGACACTGTTACAGAAGCCTGGAGATCTGTTTCCATACGGTTCTGGTTCTCAGATTCTAATCTGCAATTCTCCTCAGCACCAGGGCCAGCATTCCAAGAATAATGCAAAGCATCAGAGGCCCTTGTCATGGATAATGCATCATTAGTTTGACTCCCATTTAAGTTACTGGTATTCTGGATTGATAGGCCTAAGTAAGAAAGGAGGAGAGAAGAAGATGGTTAAAGAACACAAGAAGCAGAGTCAGATCATTGGTCCATGTCATGGGCGGGCTGGATGCAGAGGAATGGTGGGAGGTACCAGCTGCTTTTGGCTCTGCAGGGTTTCACACAGAAGTCTTTCCCATCCCTATCTGGAGATGCTGGTAACTGAACCTGGGACCTTTTGCATTGCAAACAATGTGTTCTTCCATAGGTCTCTGATCTGCAGAACCAATACAAACCTCAACACTCTTCCCCACACTCTCCCACATGTGCTGGCACATGCATGATCACACTCTTGCATGCACGCACGCACACACATGCACACGCACACAAACACACACGCAAACACACACACACACACACACACACACATATACAGGCCATTACCTGCCAAGCCCTCCTTTTTTCTACCATCTTCTTCAAGTAATTTTTCACGGTCTGGTTTTGCTTCTCTGGGTTTGAGAAGGCCTTGCTGTTTTGCCACCTCTTTTACCTATTGTGAAAGAGAAAGACAGTTCAGACAATTTGCAGAGGGCACAGATTCCATTTTTTAAATTGAACATAAACAAAAAGGGCTTTCAACCAACAAAAAGGGGGTTGGGGGTTGATCAGCTGCCTGCCTTTTTAAGGCAGCCAACCAATTTCACAATGTAATATTGAAAGGCGCTGTCGGGAACTTAGAATGGAAAGTGAAAGGGGGAAATGATTCCTTTGTTTTGCATCAAACTTTTATTCTTCAAGAGCTTCTGTACAAGATCCAAAGAGAACAGTGTTGATGGCACCATAGGTAAAGGAAACTCATTTGTTTTAACACACCCCTTGACCTCAAGGTAGCTTACGACAATAGACCAATAAAATGTGACAAAGTAGAATGGATAAAGTGGCATGAATCTAACACCTACCCTTCCCAAAGCCTGGCAGACTACAAAAATTACAGACTACAAAAAACCATAAGGAAGAATCTCTTCCAAAAGAACCAGGAAGGAATTGGATCATCCCTCATATCTTTCTTTTTTAAAAAAAAAAAAAATCTACCAAGCTACAAGAAGAAAACTAGCCCATCCCATTCCTTGTGAGGCTAGTTTTCTTCTTGCAATTAATACAAAAGGCAACGATTCAAAATACAATGCTCCCCAACAGTAACCCAAAGTAGTACAGTCCTTGCTGTCAGCTCAGAATTCTGATGCTGCAAGCATTGACGAGATCTGGGCAAGAACATTCTTGGAGCAGAGTCCTGTGTGAATATCGTAACAAACAGGAAGGCTCATAAGAGAGAATTTCTTCCAACCTCCAGAAGGCACTTACTGAAATAGCTTGGGTTTTGTGAGTGAAGGCTTTCTGCTTTCGCGGGTTTATTGCAATCTTGTGCTTGGCTGCTGATGTGTCGAGGCAGCCCAGCGGAGTGGGTGGACGGCTGAAATCAACAGGAAGCAAGTGGCAGTATGGCGTGGTAGGACTCCCAACAACTGCAGAGGGTTGTGGGCTAAGGGGTCTGGAGGCAGATTCTGAGGTGACCTGAAAAATGCAGACAGACAAGTTTAATAGGTTTCAGGCCTCCCCTATACATGTGATTATTGCGCTAAAAACAACAACAACAACAATTTGGGTTCAGAAGCTAAAATACTCAGATGTAAGCACGTAACAAACATTATAAGTAAGTAAGATTCCACCTTTAGACCTGGGAAAATTACTGCACTGAAGTAGGGGCTGTTGTCCAATCAAGTGAGCGTAATATTGTTGATAGAGATTGCTGGACTACACACTTTGAAAGTTAAGGATTCCAATCCCCACAAAACTCATAGGCTGAACTTAGGTCGGACACTGGCCTGGTGTGCACAAGGTAGGTACCATCTGTGCTATACTCTACATTTAAATCAACACCACACAATTTTAAACAGCCGTGGCTCCGCCCCGCCCCGCCCCCCGCCCTCCCGAATCCTAGGAACTGTAAGTTTGTTCAGGGTGCTGAGAATTATAGCAGATCCCTATTCCCCTCAAAGAGCTACAGTTCCCAGAGTTCCATTTAAAAGACCTATTTCATAATGCTACTAAAAGAAGAAGAAAAAGCAAAGCCAGCACAGACATGGCAATCACCCAGCACAAGCCTAATACATAAAATTAAACCAAAGGACCATTTATTTCTACAGCTCAGTTTACAATTAGCCACACACACACCCTGAAGGCAGAAGTAAAAGAAAAAAAGACAGGTCTTTCGGACCCATGTGGAGCTATGGAGGAATGGGGGTCTGTCTGGTTCTGTGTGGGATTGAATTCTGCCACCGCAGAAAAAGTACAGAAGGCTGCCACTTCAGCAGCAGCTGGGAAAATGGCTATTTACCTGGTCATCTTCACTGTCTGTGCCACCTAAACTCAAAGAGTTATAGCGCTGGGCAGGGATTGAGGACTGCAGGGTAAAACAAGGGAAAGGGATAAGTCAGGGAAGCATGGTGCTGGTATAACGTTCTCCAGGATGGCACATAGAAAGGACAGTTATGAGAAAACACAAAGGGGATGGGGGGGAATCGGGGGTGGAGGGAGGAATGTCAACACAGCACCCATCTCTCATGCATTTATGACAATATTGCCGGCAACTATCGTTGCACTGCCAAAATAGCTGCCACTAGGACAGATGAGGTTGTACTTGTTGCTATTACAGTGGTACCTCAGGTTAAGAACTTAATTCATTTCGGAGGTCTGTTCTTAACCTGAAACTGTTCTTAACCTGAAGCACCACCTTAGCTAATGGGGCCTCCCGCTGCTGCCGCCGCACGATTTCTGTTCTCATCCTGAAGCAAAGTTCTTAACCCGAGGTACTATTTCTGGGTTAGTGGAGTCTGTAACCTGAAGTGTCTGTAACCTGAGGTACCACTGTATATCCCACCTTTTCTCCAAGGAGCTCAAGGTGACATACAGCCAGTGCTTTTTCCCCCTAAAAAAAATGTTTAGGGATACCCTCATTTTCCCACTCATATTGAAATACTGCCCCTCAATGAGGCCTAACTTAGATTCACAAAATGTTTAGGGGTATGTATACCCCTGCATCCCCCCAGGAAATAAGCACTGCATATACCCTTCTCCCGCTTTCCCCTTTATCCTCAACTTTATCCTGTAAGGTAGGCTAAGCTGAAAGACAGTGGGCAGTACCCAGGGGACTTCATAGCTGAGTGGGGAGTTGAACCCCTCCAGTGCTCTTCAGGAAAGGGCCTGCGCAGAGCAAGGACAAAGTTGTTACGTTTCAGTGCAAAGTTATGTTATGTTGGCAAGTGTTTTCAATAAACTGCTGCTTCCAAAGCTTTGGGGTGCACCGGAAAGCTTTAGCCAAGTCTCCTTAAAGTTCTTAATCATGATAGCTAGCTATGGCCTCCAGCAGCAGAGGCAGCGGACCTCTGTTGCTATGCAACAACAACAGCGGGAGAGGACCCTTGCCCCCATGCCCTGCTTCTGGCCATCCCAGAGGCATCTAGCTTGCCACTGTGTAAAAGAGGATGCAAGACTAGACGGTCATTTGGTCTGGTTCAGCAGGGCTCTCCTGAGAGTTTTCTCTTTTGGCTTCATGAGACGTCTCCAAATCAGATTCATATAAAAATGAAAGTAAAGAGGAACAGGGGCCTTAAAACCACAAGCTGCAAGCTGCAATTTCTATGGGTGGTTTTCCATGGGAAGAGTTCCCTGTGAAGAGGGATTGACCGTGAAACCACTCTGAGCATTGTGGCTCTGTCAGGGAAATAAGGTCTCCTGGCAACACTCAAGCACCCTCTAGAAACTATGAACCTCAGGATTCTCTGTAGGAACTGTTTAAAATGGTATGATACTGCTTTAAATGGATAGCGCAGATAAGGTCTAACTTCAGGTCATTAATTTCAGAGATTCTACTCTGAGTAGGACTTCGTTGAATACAACCCTATGTTTCTTCCACGCTTCAAGAACACTCAGTATGCATTTCAGTGCCACCACTTTGTAAAATACGAAGAGCTCCAGCAGACCAATGTCTTTCTCCCCACCAGTATTAGAAACTGAAATATGAAAGCTAGGAGCTAAATGGCACCTTAAACCTAAGTTATGGGCACAGCAATGGAATGTCTAAGTGTTATGTACTGAAGTCCTCACCCTGGGCGGGCAGGGGGATACTGTAGATAGTTATGCAAATGAAGGATCGAAAAGTGACGTTCAGTGATTGGATAGTTTTGTATGCAAATGAAGGATTGAAAAGTGACGTTCAGTGATTGGATAGTTTTAGAAAATGGCTACAGTTACAATTGTTCTGGAGCTCTATATAAGCAGGCTGACTGAGCTCCTCAGCTTAGTTCTGTTCTGACATCTGAATAAAGAAGAGCTGTTTGAAGAATCGCTGTGTCGTCTGCTATGTTCGCCCACAACTTAACACTAAGCACGCTTTTTTATAACCAGAATACAAAGCTGAAAATGAATGAACTGCAGCTGAAATATTATGTTCATTTTTCACATGGTCTAGTCCTTCCCCTGCCCACCCGCCTAATATTCTTAAGAGGGTCTCTTCTCCAGCCTTCAGAGAGTAGCCGAAAGTGGGGAGGCAGAAAAAGGTCCTCCTTTCCTTCCACTCTGCAGTTTAAATCTGAAATCTTAGGCACAGTACTACGCCCAGAGCTCAGAAGCTGCTCACGTTAATGAAATTCCCTGTCGCAAAAAAGCGCCAAGAACAATGGGAGTTTCAAACCCTGCTCCCCTCCCTTATTCATATACATGTATATGTGCACCAGTAGCAGTTTAGTCATGCTGGCCACATGACCCAGAAAGCTGTCTGTGGACAAATGCTGGCTCTCTCAGCCTGAAAAGCAAGATGAGCACTGGACTTAACTGTCCAGAGGTCCTTTACTTTTACCCTTTAACACACACACACACACACACACACACACACTTTTCTTTTCTTTTCTTGATTTGAGGACTGGATTAAAAAGGGGTGGGGAGGGAAACCACCATGACCATAAAGATTTGGAGAACTACCAGGATTTGTCCAAATTAATATTAAATAAAGCTGGAATGGAGGAAAAGGAAATGAAACGTCTAGTGAAACATTTGCTGTTGCCTGCCAAATGGCAGAGGCACCACACCTCATGATATTCGGGCATTATCCTTCACATGATTAAACAGTGGTGCTATGGTTAAAACACTGCAGACCAAGGTTTAAATCCCCACCCAACCATAAAGCTCATGGCGTGCTCTTGGGCCAGTTTTTCTCTGTTAGCATAAGCTACTTCACAGGGCTGTTGTGAGGATAAAGCAGGGGTGGAAGGGAAGGGAGAACAATGTACTATGCCTTGAGCTACTTGGAGGAAAGTGGTAATATAAATGCAATAGTACAATTTAAAATGTGTGAAGGAGAGAGCAGGGCTGTGAGTGTGGCACTGTATGTCCTCATACCCTGTTGGAAGCAGCCTGCTCTAATGCATGAAAGCTGATCATTCCCAGTGACTGGAACACACACACACACACACACACCATGCAGGAGAGGACAGTGGCCAGCAGCATACCCCACTCCCTCTCCCCACACCTCAATATCATTAATAGTGTGAGGGAAAAGTGCCCCCAAAGTGCTATTCTCTATTATCCCTTGTGTTCAAAAGGGCACAGCACATACCTTGTTCTTGTTCGGAGAACAAATCAGAACATCATGGAGGGTGGAAATTCCCTTAGGACTTCTGGGTAAGCCATCGTCTTCCGAAATGCCATCCACCTCTTCCATTCTCTTGCTGGGGATAACAAGTGGTGGCGATCGAAATACGAGGTTTGGTTGTAACTGAAGCTGTTTGGGTGGAAGGAAAGGAAGTCGTCAAACACAGGAGTCATCAAACATTGTTTTTAACTAGGAGGTGCAGCCCTCTTGGCAAGTACAATGCTGCTAAGGTTGCTTCGGTTTCCATTCTACCCTTACATTGCAACCTGGGCCAACCCAAGAGAGTTTGCTACCCGAAGCCAAGGACAGGATGGTACTCTTCATTTCCACGTGCATTCAAAACCAGCTGTCCTGAGAGTTTAATTACTCTTCAACACTGGCAATGATAGCATCCTCCTCCACTGTACCTGAGGACAGCAGGCTAGCTTGGTGGGCAACAGGATGGGACAGACCTTGGAGAACACAAACGTAATAATACTCCTATTGGATCAAGTACATCCTGGCAAATTCAGGTTGCACCACTGAGGTCGACTTGGAGCTCGTACATGTCAAATCCACTTCCACACAAGGCTGGACTTTTTACAATAAGGAAACTACTGGGGAAATGCAATGGGAAGTGTGGGATAACATTTGCTCAGTACAACATCATCTAATCTCCCAGCAAACAAATCTCAATAAACAGGTCACCTGGAAGTGACCAAACTTCAGAATGTGATGCTGACTGCAAAAACCAATAACTTCAGTTTTTATCAGATATGGAGGGCAAGAAACGAGTTCCTTATGGTTACAATTGTATTGGGCACAGCTTGTAATAACAATAATAACATGCACATTTCATGGAACATGGAGACAGGGGAGAAACGTTCCAAAAGTTGATCTCCAGCACTTCAAAGAACTCCTGGTGGGTAACTGAGTCCTGCTGTGTGGTCTCTCTAAAGCAGTGTCAATTGGCCTGAACTCTGAAATCTGTGGCATTTGTATCAACCCAATGAAAAATGTGCTCATTCAGAGAACACACACACGAAAAAGGAAGGGGCAGAAATGAGCCAACGGCGGCTGTACAATATCTTCATTCAGACAAATGTCTTGATGCACATCCTCATGTGGAATTTGCATATATCCACAGCCACTCAAAGAATGAGTTCTGACTTGGAAAAGGAAGTTGCTTTTGCTATGCTGAAAGGCTTTAATTTGCCATGCTCCCATCCTAAAACATGACAACCGTGTCTCTTACTAATAATGGCACAGGCTTGGCAGCAAGCATGGGCCCAGAAGTCATTTTCCCAAGATACATGATAAAGGAAAAAGATGGAAGACTGAAGGGTGGTGGGGAGGTGTCCCAACAGCTGTCACTCCCCTCCCACCAAGCTTTAAAAGACAAGACTGAGTGAGCTCACTTCAGAGATTCTCTCGCCTTATGAGGCCACCATGCATTGAAACATATGCTCCTCCTTGGTGAGTTCATATGATCCCACTTACAGTGGCAGCATCTGGTTCTCAGTGACAGAACTGTGCTGGAAGGAAAGGGGGATCCTGGAGAGTCCTCAACTGAACCAAGAAACCGCAACCCTCAGGAGAGGTGAAGGTCCTCTTACCTGCAAAGCTTTCACCTTCCCTGGAAAGGTATCTGGAGAGGACACTGTGAAAACACTGTCGTGCGATAAGGCTTTGTTTCCCATGTTCCCTTTGGATCTGAAATGGGGAAAAGGGGCAGTTCAGACTTTTTTAAAAACTATATTCTAACGCTTTTTAAAAAATGTTTCTTTAAGTCACAGGCGGGGAAGCTATGACTCTCCAGATGATGCTGAACTCCAACTCCCAGCATCCTTAGCCACTGTCTTTGCTGGCAAGGGTTTATGGGGCTGATGGGAATTGGAGTCTGGATGGCTTCCATCTCTGCCTTACATTCTCCACATACACATACTAATTTTTACAACAGTCCTGTAAGGTAGGGCTGTCTTTCCTACATACCATGCACAGGGCACCAAGGCTAAGAAATAGCAGCTTAAAAAGGCACTCAGAATGTTCAAAGCTAAGCTGGAAAAGAGGCTTCCTGGGTCTTAGAAAGTAACTCCAGCTTTCCTAAGCTGGAGCCCCCGATATTGCTGAACTACATCTCCCATCATGCCTGACTATTGCTCCTACTTGTTGGGGCTGATGGGATTTGGTGTCCAACAGCATATAGAGGGCACCTGGTTGGGTGGGTCTGCCACCAAAAGTACTTTATTTATTATAACTCTTATTTTATATATACTTAAGAAAACTTAGTTGCTGTGCTTCTACAAGTAGCAGCCAAGGTGGCTTAACCATAAAAACCATAGTAACATAGAAAGCAGGGCAGGACCCTTAGTTTAGTGCCTATAGAAGAGCCAGATAAATAATCAGAGGCTGTGAAAGTCCTTTGGAGGGGACCCTGGAGAACAGCCATTGCTGGGCTAGAAAGACCAGTGGTTTCTGGTGTCCTTGGGAGGGTTGGGGCAGAAAGCAGGAAGCCCAACAGTAGGTGAAACCAGAGCCAACGACAGGCACAGCCAACTCATCCTGGTTTTGTTCCCATCCTCCTCCCTGTTGAATTCTGCAAGGGCACCATTGAGACTAAGGAGGAGGTGGAAGCTGACACACAGTGCCATCTACTGTCTTGCTTGTTAGTAAGAAGGCAGGAAGGTGGGGGTCAGAGTGAGGTTGGTGGAGCAGTGCACCATTCATCCTAATGGAGTAGTTTCCACTGCTCAGAGGAGCAGGCCTCTTTGGAATGTGGTGGACTCTCCTTTGTTAGAGGTTTTTAAGAGCAGAGGCTAGAGAGAAGCATAAGAAGATCTCTGTTGAGTCAGAGCTTTCTTGTCCAGCATTCTGCTCTCACACTGGCCTGCCAGACTGTCCTGCATTGGCAAGGTGGTCAGACTAGAGGACCTTTTGTGGCCCAATCCAACTCTGTGTTTCCTGTGTTCACTACTGCATACAACGATACACAATACAAAGCAGCCTTGGGGACTTTGTTCTTCGGGGAAATGTGGCCTAAAATAATACCTTGTATTAGTTAATAATACTGTGCACATCTGCGCTCCGTATTTTGGACTGCTGCAAGTTCAAGATTTGGCTAAAGAGATCCTCTTTTATTAGTTGCAGAGTGTTGCCACTGTCTGCATATTGGAGGTGGAGGGATAAGGTCATGTTCCTCCCACAATCGTGGTATGAAATAGCTGCTCAGGCCATGATAGTATTTCAGGTACCATATGATAACAATAAAATATTGACGAACCCACCTGCAGCACCCATGCTAATTGGTGCTGTCTGGGTGGATTTTAGACAACAGACGGTCAAATCCCATCTCTCAGCGCTTCTGTGAGCTAAAACAGTCCAGAGGGTGTGTTTTTTACTGCACTAGCTGTTTTGAGGCACGCTGCAAATGGAAAAGAGGAAATTCCTGGCATTCCAGCTGCAGCGCTGGGAATTGTTTGTGCACCAGCATGAATGAAATGTGTAGCTTGCTGTGGGACAATTCTTGCTTTTAACCTGTTGCTACAAGACGATTGCAATACCTTACCCAGGCTCTATTGGCAAATGGAGTATGCAGGAATCAAGGTTTCGGAGGCTGACATCACCACTGGATTGACTTGGCTTTAATTTTATTTCTCCCAGGGAGGATGGCTGCTCCTTGTTTTTCTTCTTCTTGGAGAAAAAGTTCTTAAAAGTCTGAAACCTTGATCTCTTCTTCTCTGCACAAAGAAAATTATAAAAGTGTCACGTCAAAGCAGTTGGCATGAAGGGGGGAAACCTCTCTGGCGTTATAATGACTGTGAGAAAATGGAAGACAACAGTATGTCCAACTAATGGCTGCCTGCTGTATTGTATTCTATTAAAGGTAAAGGTAAAGGGACCCCTGACCATTAGGTCCAGTCGTGACCGACTCTGGGGTTGCGGCGCTCATCTTGTTTTATTGGCTGAGGGAGCCAGTGTGCAGCTTCCGGGTCATGTGGCCAGCATGACTAAGCCGCTTCTGGTTAACCAGAGCAGGGCGCGGAAACGCAGTTTACCTTCCTGCCAGAGCGGTACCTATTTATCTACTTGCACTTTGACGTGCTTTTGAACTGCTAGGTTGGCAGGAGCTGGGACCAAGCAATGGGAGCTCACTGCGTCGCAGGGATTCGAACCGCCGACCTTCTGATCAGCAAGTCCTAGGCTCTGTGGTTTAGACCACAGCGCCACCCATGTCCATTGTATTTTATTACTTCATTCTTATTATACTGCATTGGTTTAAAATATTGTTTGTTTATAAATGGCACTTTTGTAAGAAATATAGCAAGGCAGCATACAGCTTAAAGACCCAACACTGTAATACCCACAGCAATTAAAACTTTGGCACTCCAGATGTAGCTGAGCTACAGTACCGCTTCCCTGGCCACTAGCAATGTTTGGTGGTGCTGATGAGAGCTGTAGTTTATTCACTTTGATTTTATTTGTTTGATTGCTGTTAGCAGCCCTGGAGGAAATAATAATAATGTGATGGAAAAGCCATTTATAGCCTCCATTCCAGCTGAAGATTTCAAGAACAATACACAAGATTATGCTAAAATATCACATATTAGCAATGCACGAAACTAGTTCAGCTGCTTCCTTAATTAGCAGTGGTGGTTTTTTGAAGGCTCGTGGCCTGCTAGATAGCAAAAGTTTCGATTTTTTTCAATCGGCAGCAAATATGGATCTGTCTGATTTTGGAAGAAACTTATGCTCCTTCACATGCTTGGAAAACATTGGGCTGTTCCTCTAACAATTAACTCATACATTTGTTAAATGTGTAGATTATTACACATAATTCCATGCCGCCGCCCCCATTCTTTCCCTCTAAGATGAGAAATTTTTCCCAGCTGCATTGCACTATCTTGGATGCAAAGAAGTCATGAGATGACCAGAACCTGGCTCGACACATATTCTATTATTTGACTAAACAGGGGCACCCAACATTTTAAAAATCCTCACAGCTGGTGGGCTCCTTCGAAAACAAAAGCATCACTTCAATGGGAATTCATCTCCTCCCCTTCCCTGCCAGCTAATCATTTTGTCAGCAATGTTTTCTCTCCGCCTCGTGCCAGCAGCATGGCAGGGGCAAGATAGTGCCACCATCAGCTGCAGAGTGGCTTGCACAGTAACTGCTTTGTGGAGTGAACAATGACTCCAGGCTGCTACCTGCCCTCTCTCTCTGCCTTGCTCTGTGGGAGAGAGATGTCAGCCACAGCCAACATACTTGACATGACTTAAGCCACGTAGTTTGATGCAGATAGTGATTAGGCATCTTGATCTAAGAGACAGGGAAACTGGCAAAGCAGTAGACTTTGCAGGATCCGCTTTTGTTCATCACCAAACATGTTTGTGTTTTGGAGTTGCCAGGAATTCACAGTTAAAGGCTTCCATAAACAGTGTAACATCAGGATATCTTAAGGACAACCATACACAGTCCATAGTTTGGTGTGTGCCGTGCATGCGAGAAAGCAAAACACAGATAGTGGCACCTAGACTATAGGGACAACTTCTGGGGGAGGCTCATTTGCAGCCTGCCCCAAAGGATTTTAGACAGGAAATTTTAGACCCTAGTACAGTGGTGCCACGCAAGACGAATGCCTCGCAAGACGGAAAACCCGCAAGACGAAAGGGTTTTCCGTTTTCAGAGGCGCTTCGCAAGACGAATTTCCCTATGGGCTTGCTTCGCAAGACGAAAATGACGAAAAGTTTTGAGGCTTTTTTCCGCTCCCCAACCCCTTTTTCTGAAGCGCTAAGCTGCTAATAGCCTTTTAGCAGCTAATCCGCTAATCCCTTAAGCCTTTAATAGCCGTTAATAGCCCTTAAACTGCCAATAGCGCTAATAGCGCTAATTCGCTAATGGGCTTGCTTCGCAAGACGAAAAAACCGCAAGACGAAAAGACTCGCGGAATGGATTCTTTTCGTCTTGCGAGGCACCACTGTACTAGGGATGGAAGGATCTGTCAATTTCAGGTGTTGTTGTTTTATTTCAGTTCTCTCAGTTTCAGCTTTCCCCCCCGCCTTAAATCCAGTTCCCAACACTTATGCAGCAATCTGCAATTTTTTAAAGTTCTAGTGAAAGTTTACTAGCATTTTAGTGTGAATCCCTCCTAAGAAACGTATCTTCGTATGCGGTTTTGACTAATATACGCATTTCTGAAAGAAACTTCTCCTAATTAATACAATGCATTTGAGAATTTGCTTTTCATGCACACTTTCCCCATATACTCACATTTTTTTTTAAAAAAAAAAAGCTGGTTGATACGGGGCACTGCAGCACAACATTTGGATAAGCATGAATTTTGAACAATGGCTGCTTTTCAGTTCTCATATAGTTTTGGAAAGTGCAAATTTGATAAGATACACCTTTCAATGGGAACTGAATCAAATTGCTCCCCCATCCCTAGCTGCTACTTTGAAAAACATTTTTGGACAGCAGTCAGCCAGCCATTGTTCCATGCTGCCATTCAGGCCTCTGTTGCTGTTCATGAGGGCCATTCTAGAACAGCCTTCCCCAACAGAGTGGCATCCATGTCTTTTTTTGGACTACAAATCTCATCAGCACCAGCCATCTTGGCCAATAGTCAAATGTGATAGGAGTGGTAGCCCAAAATTACCTAGAGGACCACAGTTCAGTAAGGCTACTCTAGGAGGGGGAAAAAAGAAAGTAGACCCTTGCCAGAGTTTCAGCTTACACGAGAGAAAGTGGTGAGGAGTTTGGGAGTGGTGGCTCTGCTGCTGACCAGGTACCATCAGCTTATTGGGGGTTAGTTCAGACTGACAGTTGCCGACCCATAGATCAGGACATTTTCAAAACAGCCATCAAAAGTGCAATATATTTACTTACTTGAACATTCCTCCTCTGTCTCTTCAACCTCACATGACTCTAACTCATACACTCCAGTCGCCATCACAGTCTCTCTGAAATTTCCAAGGATAAAACGAAAGATTACTTTAGATGTGAACACACTCTGAAGTACTCGTGATAGACGGGGATATAGTTTCACGCCCAGCAAAGAAGGAAAACATTGTCTCTGATGCAGTCCTACAGAACCACTCTGTGCATACAAAACCGGGGGGGGGGGGGGAGTTATTTCACAGATATGTTTGCACAGGAGCTAAACGGTCTTTCCCTCACTTTTCAATAACACCCCATTCTCCAGCCAAAAACAACAAACAGCCTTGCTTCTCAAGAGGACATGTACCACTTTTCAGGAAGCTGGGATCAACGTTCGCATTAAGAGGGGGAAGAAACAGTAAATGCTTAGAATGTTTAATTTTTTTTCTTTCCCGTGGGCAAAAGAATCTCACAGATCAGACTCTGCAGCTTTTTTTTAGACTTAAAAAACCCCCACCTCTGTGCCAAGGGGTTAAAGGATCTACATAACGGAGAATATGAGCTATCACTCAATAAATGGAAATACAGCAGCAACAGCAGAAAACAGCAGATGTGAAGACAGAACATGAGAATCAACAATATGCAGATAAGAAGCCAGGTCATTTAGAAATAAATTTAAAAGAAACAGGACTGTGTCTAACCCCCCTCGGGGCAGGAACTAAAATAGGAACTTATCCTTGCTGTCCACATCTGATTTGGCTGCATATCTAGAAGTATTTGTTTTCGCATTGTTGTGACACATATTCTGTTTCTGTACAAAAATTTATTGGTCTGTGACTGTATAATAAACAATTCTTCTTCTTCAAAGTGGATAGTTTTCTGGCTAACCTAACTACTGGGTTCATTAAAGGACTAGGCTCAAGTCCCAACAGATGATAGCAGTGGAAACTGGGGGCAGATCTGATCCAATGGCGCGGGGGAATGAAAAGATAGATATAGCCACAGAGCTCCCTCATGTAACTATCTTTCTAAACTGGTGTGCTTTATTATAGAGTCCCTCAGTTCGGGGCTGCAAAAATCCCAGTTCTGCAGTGCAACCACCGGACTGCCCTTCCATCATGCCCACATACCAGAGAAGTCAGAAGGGTTGCAGACTTGCTTAGCTTGCAAAACACTCTCCTCCGCAACCCACCATCTGCTTCCTTTCTTGCATTTCTATGCAGTTGACGGCAGAGGTCCAGACAGGCTTCAGCCCTGATAACAAGGTTCAGTGCTGCATCCTGGGCAGCCCCTGCCTTTTCCTCATTCTCCTGAATTCTGCCTGGTATCGCTGGCGAGCTAGCAAGTGTGTTTGTGGACCCTGATTTTATTCCAGGAATGGAGAATCTTTAAATGTTTTGGGCATGCTCATGTAAGGAAGTAAAGGGGGGGAGGGTGTGCCTTCTTTTAAGATGGTACCTAGCAGTTACAGTTTTTGAGTTGCAGCCAACTAAGTTTTACTTGAAATTAATGGGCCTAAGCCGTGCCCGTCAATAGGTCTACAGTAAGGAGGACAAACACTTGATACAACCCTTTATATAAGTATTGTATTAAAAATAATGAACTTTTTTGAAATGTGCTGACTGATAATCCAGTTAATCTTTTAATCAGTTAAAAGAAGGTTTTAGAATCAATTAATATAACCAATCAATCAATTGCAGGTTGCAAACCATGTACAGTGGTACCTCGCAAGACGAATGCCTCGGAAGACGAAAAACTCGCAAGACGAAAGAGTTTTTCGTTTTCTGAGTTGCTTCGCAAGACGGATTTCCCTATGGGCTTGCTTTGCAAGACGAAAAAATTCACGAGACGAAAAAACTCGCAGAATGAATTAATTTCGTCTTGCGAGGCACCACTGTATACACTTTCAAGCGTATATTTACAATCAAAGGGCCAGAAAGTTGCTTAAAAACTTTTATGTATGTAAAGAGGACAGCTGAAGTTCAATTCTGCACTTATTCTGACATCCTAGACAGGAGTCACAGATTCTGTCGCCCCCAGATATTGCTGGACTCCAAACCCCATCAACCGTGGCCATTGGCCATTTTAGCTGGGGCAGATGGGAGTTGTAGTCCAAAACATCTGGTGGCACACAGCTCCCCCAGTGCTCCCTCCATCCCACGTTCTCATGTAACTAAAGAATACACACATTCCAAGCTATAGGTCACATTCTGGGCTGAGGTAGGTGTAAGATGCCAAGCTCTCTCTCAAGTATCAGAAATAAAATAAGATAGTAATAGCATTAAGAAAGTCGAGTTTAGCAGCCAAGTGACATTCAATATTAATGAAAGCATTCTGTTAGGATCATTAAAAGGTCATGTTGGCTTTTTTGCAAATATCAAGGGACATTACACTCAAATGAGCTCTCTGGGTGCACCACAAAGGCCCATATAATTCCTATAAAAAGGAAATTGATTAAATACAATTACACATTAATGTATTAGGAGGAGGAGGAGGAGGAGGAGGAGGAGGAGGAGGAGTAATAGTAGTAAGTACACCTGTATGGAGAAGTGTGTGTGTGATTTTCCCGCCATTCACATTGAACAGGCTTTACTGCAGTGCCTTTTATTGCTGGAGAGAGTTTTGTGTGTGTGTTCATGCACAAGTAAAAACAAAATCTAATAGAAAACAGCTGGTTTCGTGGGTTTCCCCCTTGAAAAAAATGTAACAGGAGGAAATGCTTTTCATACAATTACACAGGCTTAGCTGGGGAAGCCAAAGGGAATGAAAGACAAGGCAAGTCTCTTTGGTGAAAGAAACGAAAATAAATGGTTTGCTACGTAGCAGTCAAGCCAAGGGAACAAACGCCTCTTTGAGCCACAGATCTTGAATTTCATGCTGCCTCGATTTCTCCCCACCTATACGGCACCGTAATAGAAATCACCTGACACAGGCATTCAAGGCAAGCCAAATGTCATAAACGAATACATATCCTAAAGAGATGCAGTTGGGCTCCTGTCACTTGGTCACTCTGAACTTCTGGTGAGTTCACACAATCTGTGCACCGTGGGTAACCCAGAATGCTCAATGTGGCTGGGTATGAAGGAGTCACTCGCAGCATCTCCACTAGCTATTCCACATGCAAGGGGGCATCTTCCAGTCAGAAGAAACCTGTTCTGTCTCCAGAAGGAATCCAGTGTCTGGGCAGGGAGGAGAAAGAAGGCCCATTGCCTTATACCTTCCCTGCTGTGGCACATCCGCCCTCCGAACTAGGGTTGGTGAGCCTGTAGTTGTCCAAATGTTGCTGAACTACAACTTCCAACATCCCTGACCAATCACCATGCTGACTGTGGTAGAGGGGTGCTGGGAGTCCACGCACACCTGGAATGCTACAGATCACCATTGCTGCTCTAGGTCAAGCACAGGTGAGAAGCTAGATGAAAACCACACTCCACACACTACGTGTCAGCACACTGATGTATGCTATCAGCCACACATACCTATGACCAACTCTGATGTGTGGGCTGAGGACACCTTTAGTTCCCTTGTCTCAGGAGTTAGGGAAACTCAGGCAGAGGGAGGCAAATGCCCTCCCCAAGCTACACCCCTCACTGGCCTGCCCTCAAATGTGTCTTTCCCTGACTGGAATGTGTCCTGTAAGTCTGATTATGCCAAGCAGGAGATAACCAGAGCATGCACCACTCTGGCAAGACAGTGCACAGGCAGGTAAGGTCTCAGCCATTGTACCAGGTGGAACAGGTAGGCAGAATTGACCTGTGCCTCCATGGACAGCTATGAGTCCAAAATGACCCTCAGGCTACGCACCTGGTCCTTCAGGGGCACAGCTACCCATTCAGGACTCCCCATCCCCTGTCCCCCAGAAACAGTACTTCTGTCTTGTCAGGATTCAACCTCAATCCGTTAACTGCCATCCATCCTCCAACCGCCTCCAGCCACTCACACAGGACCTTCACCGGTTCTGATTTAAAGGAGAGGTAGAGCTGAGTATAATGGTGAATACCCAGCCCAAACCCCCGGATGATCTCTCCAGCGGTTTCATATAGATGTTTAAATTCCTTCCCCTTTTTTCATACAGCAAGATGGTCAACAACAACAATGGCTTTTTAAATAAAAAAAATGCACAGGCCTTTAGATTTGGTAGGATACCATGTGTGATTTTCCTCTGGCTGCAGCCGTGTTTGGATTTAGTTGAGGTTTGTTGTATTAAGATGTGCTTATTTTTTAAAGTATGGGTCCTTAAATTATAACCAGTGGATATGTCTATAACAGCCTCTATTTATTTTTGATTTCGCTGTTCCTGTTCTTCTCCCTGAAGAAGTGCTACACTATTGTAAGAGGAGATTTTGCTACTTCATAAAATACACCTTTTTAAAAACAGTATTTTGAGGTTCTTCTTGCTTCTTCGTTGAGAAGCCGGTCCCATGCACCAAACATCCAGTTCCACCACCCAAGATTTTTCTTTAATGCACCACAGCTGGGGAAGGATCCTAAGTCTATGGTAGTGTTTTTGCTTTCACATGCAGGAGATTCCTGGTTCAGTCTCCAGTCTCTCCAGGTTGGGCCCCTACCCAAAATCCTAGAGCTAGTCAGTACAGACAATACTCAGGTAGAGGGACCAGTGCTCTGACTCTGTATGAGGTAATTATCTATGTTCCTGGGGCTTTATTGCCCTATTAGTTCAGGAACTTACCTGAGACACTCCACCCACCCATTGCTCCCCTGTACAAAAACCACATTGGAGTTTCTTTCTTTAAAAAAAAGAAAGGAAACTAAAAATCAGCATAGTTCTGCCCCCTCTCGCAACAGATTTTCTCTCCCACCTCTACCCATTACAAGGAAGTTATGGTATTGTATTTCTGGTGTTAGGTCAGAGCTTAAGTCTAAAAATGCTTGGTGTTTTTTTCTTTTCTTTTCAAAATACCAGGAAAGACTCTGAGGTTCTAAGAAAAAGAGTCAATTATGCTTCAATTGGTAGGTTAAAAAACAACAGCAACAACCAGCTCCAATGGGGAACAGGAGGCAGTTTAGACAAAATTGAATTCCCCTTCCATCCCTTTGCTGGCAGACTTGATTCCAAGTGTATTCAATGCAGATGTTTAATGGTCAGGGAATTCCAACATGGAAGGGTACACCTTTGGCATGCATTCCTGGAGGGACACTTGCCATAAACATTTAATCTCCAAGCCAAAACAAAAACTAATTTCCCCCACCCCTGGGGGAGAAAAAACCCCCAGCTCCCCATCCTTGAGCCTCTAGATTGTAAATGAAAGGCAGGCATTGTGGTTTCAGTTCTTGCATTGCCAAAAAGCTCTCTTCAGTCAACTTACCAGGGGTTGGGGGGGGGGAATCCAGTTGCAAAGGAAGCTGCACACATATTCATGGGAGAGGGAGGCATTTAGTGCCTGCTTATGTGCTGCTTATGTGCCACAGAGCCTAGGACTTGCCGATCAGAAGGTCGGAGGTTCGAATCCCCGTGGCGGGGTGCGCTCCCGTTGTTCGGTCCCAGCGCCTGCCAACCTAGCAGTTCGAAAGCACTCCCGGGTGCAAGTAGATAAATAGGGACCACTTACTAGCGGGAAGGTAAACGGCGTTTCTGTGTGTGGCTCTGGCTCGCCAGAGCAGCGATGTCACGCTGGCCAGGTGACCCGGAGTACCTTTACCTTGACCTTTACCTATGTGCTGCTTTTAATAGCCACTCCTTACCCATGAGAGGATGCATAGGAAGATGCCTCAAGCCAACTTTCCTCAACCTGGTAATCACCACATGTTTTTTGACCTCAATACCCATCTGCCCCAGCTAGCACAGCCAATGGTCAGGAACAATGAGAGTTGTCATTCAGCGACATCTGGAAAGCCCCAGGTTGAGGAAGGCCATACTGAGCTATAACCACTGGTCCACAACAGTAGTCCAGTGTGATCTACTCTGACTGGTAGTGGCTCGGCAAGTGAAGGCTTTGGTGAGATCTGCTACCCAAACCAGGTAACTGGGGATGTCAGGAATTGAACAGGAGAGCTTCTACATCAAGCCAATGGGCCACACCTCCTTTCCCCCGTGTTTGCTTAGACCATGCAAAGACAGTACAGTGGTACCTTGGTTCTCAAACTTAATCCGTTCTGGTAAGGTAAAGGTAAAGGGACCCCTGACCATTACGGATGACTCTGGGGTTGCGGTGCTCATCTCGCTTTATTGGCCGAGGGAGCCGGCGTACAGCTTCTGGGTCATGTGGCCAGCATGACTAAGCCACTTCTGGCAAACCAGAGCAGTGCATGGAAACGCTGTTTATCTTCCCGCTGGAGCAGTACCTATTTATCTGCTTGCACTTTGACATGCTTTTGAACTGCTAGGTTGGCAGGAGCAGGGACCGAGCAACAGGAGCTCACCCCATCACGGGGATTCGAACCGCCGACCTTCTGATCGGCAAGTCCTAGGCTCTGTGCTTTAACCCACAGTGCCACCTGCTTCCCATCCATTCTGGTAGTCCATTCCAAAAACAAAGCGTTCCAAAACCAAGGTGCACTTTCCCATGGAAAGTAATGCAAAACAGATTAATCCATTCCAGACTTTTAAAAACAACCCCTAAAACAGCAATTTAACATGAATTTTACTATCTAACGAGACCACTGATCCATAAAATAAAAGCAATAATCAATATACTGTACTATAAAATAAATAAGGCAGTATTGTAGATGATAAAAATTAACAGAAAAAGTCTCAAAAACAAAAACGCAAAATAAATAGCAAAAACAAAAGCACCAAACTTATTCCATTCCGGAAGTCTGTTTGACTTCTGAAATGTTTGAAAACCAAGGCACAGCTTCTGATTGGTGCAGGCGCCCCCCCCCCCACACACACTACCCCACAGAGCAGACAACCGTACCAGATGTTTGGCTTCCAAAAAACATTTGAATACCTAACATTTCCGGGTTTTCAGTGTTTGGGAACCAAGGTACGACTGTGTTGCCTGCCTTTCTAGTCTGGAAAAAAATTGCTGTGTTCTGCAGGATAACACAGGACAGTAATACTGTATTTACTTACTTACTTACTT
The DNA here is from genome assembly GCF_965153285.1 of Podarcis tiliguerta. NCBI lineage: Eukaryota > Metazoa > Chordata > Lepidosauria > Squamata > Lacertidae > Podarcis > Podarcis tiliguerta. The sequence goes on along the minus strand of NC_139553.1, from coordinate 39,968,963 downwards.
ACTTACTTACTTAAAATGTTTTGATATCACTACTGATATTTTAAAAATAAAATAAAATACAGTGCCATAGAATTAAAACCGTATTAAAAAGTTAGAACCAGGAATCAGCTGTTACAGAGAGACCTATTCTTAATTGCCAGCATAAGCCTGACTGAATAGAAAAGTTTTCAGCGGCGTTTGAAATCTGGCACAGAAGGTGCCCAATGAATCTCTATTGGCAGAGAGATTTGACAATAATGGGCCCATGACACTAAAGGATCAGTTTCTTGTTCTTGTCAAATGAGCCTCACCAGCGTGGGGAATGACCAACAACACTCTTGCCATTGATCTCAGTGATTGAACTGGGATTATACTTATTTATTTATTATCCACCTTCCGCGCCCAAAGTCCCAGGGCAGGTTACAAAATTAAAACACATCATTCAAAAAAGAAGCTTAAAACAACATACAATCATAAAAATAAGGTGGGTCCTAAGAATATACACCTCAAGTATCAAAAGCTAGGATACAGAGATTTGTCTTCAGCATCCTGCAGAAGCTGTATAATGAAGGTGTCAGATGTGGAGGAAGTTCCACAACTTAGGGGCCACCACAGAGAATGCCCGCCACAAGGTTGGCAGTCCAGGTCCCATCCACCCCCATGACCCAGACACGCAACATCCATGACCTACCTTAGGAACACAGACAAGCAGCAGAGGACTGTGTCAGGGGAACATCCACAAAGAGAAATTTACAAAAATAAGAAATGGACGTGACTCACACTCCAGCTCTCACCTGGGACAAAAAAACTCCACATTCCCTTCTGCCTCTCACCTGGAAAGGGCCACAGTTCTGTGTACTCCAGGAATATGAAACCACTTCCACTACTCCAGACCACATCCAGCCTCTCACCCAAGAAATGACCTACAGCTGTGTTTCCCAAACTTGGGTCTCCAGCTGTTTGGGGACTACAAATCCCATCAGTCCTAGCTAGCAGATCCAGTAGCCATGGATGATGAGAACTGTAGTACAAAAACAGCAAGAGACCCAAGTTTGGGAAACCCTGGTCTAGAGGAAAACATAAACCTTCCAGAGAAAGGGATACCACACACGAAACCATGCCCAATGAAACAATAAAGTGGGTGGCCCAAAGAGGCAACTCCTTTTCAGGTGGGATGATTTGAGGAGAGTCCTGAACAGCTGCAGCTAATCAGACTAACGGTCTGTGGGTTCAGTAGGATCTAGCCCTATGAATAATAATAATAATAATAATAATAATAATTTTTATTTATACCCCGCCCTCTCCGGCCAAGGCCAGGCTCAGGGCGGCTAACAAGCAATAATAAAAACAAGTTGAATGAATACAACTTAAAAACAAAATACAACAATTAACATTAAAATATTAAAATGTAGCCTCATCGCAGGAGGAGAAAGGGAAAGAGAAAAGAAAGAGAGGGGGGGAATCAAATTGGCTCCAAGCCAAAGGCCAGGTGGAACAACTCTGTCTTACAGGCCCTGCGGAAAGAAATCAGATCCTGCAGGGCCCTGGTCTCATGAGGCAGAGCGTTCCACCAGGCCGGAGCCAGAGCTGAAAAGGCCCTGGCCCTGGTTGAAGCCAATCTAACTTCCTTAGGGCCCGGGACCACTAGGGTGTTGTTATTTATGGACCTTAAGGTCCTCCGTGGGGCATACCAGGAGAGGCGGTCCCGTAGGTACGAGGGTCCTAGGCCGTGAAGGGCTTTAAAGGTCAAAAGCAGCACCTTAAATCTGACCCTGTACTCCACCGGGAGCCAGTGCAGCTTGAAAAGCACTGGGTGAATATGCTCCCATGGCAGAGACCCCGTGAGGAGCCTCGCTGCAGCATTCTGTACCCGCTGGAGTTTCTGGGACAGCTTCAAGGGCAGCCCTGCGTAGAGCGAATTACAGTAGTCAAGCCTGGAGGTGACCGTCGCATGGATCACTGTGGACAGGTCGGAGCGGGAAAGGTAAGGGGCCAACTGCTTGATGCGGCGAAGGTGGAAAAATGTCGCCTTGGCTGTTGCTGTAACCTGCGCCTCCATGGAAAGGAAGGCGTCAAGGATTACACCCAAACTCCTATCAGAAGGCAATGGCACTAACTGGGCCCCCGCAAGAGAAGGGAGTTGGTCCCTCATCCCCATGCCATCCCGACCCTATTGAAAATAAACTCCAACCTTTGTTGGAAATGTAACAAAGAACCTGGAACGATAATTCATATGTGTTGCGGTTGCAAGGAAATAAAGAAGTTTTGGGGAACAATACATGAGGAACTTAGGGACGCGGGTGGCGCTGTGGGTTAAAGCCTCAGTGCCTAGGGCTTGCCGATCGAAAGGTCAGCAGTTTGAATCCCCGCGGCGGGGTGCGCTCCCACTGTTCGGTCCCAGCGCCTGCCAACCTAGCAGTTCGAAAGCACCCCGGGTGCAAGTAGATAAATAGGGACCGCTTACTGGCGGGAAGGTAAACGGCGTTTCCGTGTGCGGCTCTGGCTCGCCAGAGCAGCGATGTCACGCTGGCCACGTGACCCGGAAGTGTCTCCGGACAGTGCTGGCCCCCGGCCTCTTTGAGTGAGATGGGCACACAACCCTAGAGTCTGTCAAGACTGGCCCGTATGGGCAGGGGTACCTTTACCTTTACCTTTACATGAGGAACTTAAGAAAATGCTAAAAAAAACCTTGCTAAAAAATCCTGAAGCTTATCTGTTAAGGTTGGTGGGCAAAGACATACCACATATGAAAAAAAAAAAATTTATATGCAACAACAGCTGCCATGGTAGTGATTGCCACTAAATGGAAATCTCAGGACACACTGACAAAAGAAGAGTAGATTTTCAAATTAAGTGAGTATATAGAATTGGCAAAAATTAACTTCGGTTATAAGATACCAATCAAATCAAAAGTTAAGAATGGAGTAGAAGTATTTCGAAGATTATATGTCAAAATATTGTTCTAAAAACGACATGCTAATAGGCTTAGAATAAAAAATATAAGCAATTACAAAACCAATAAAGAAAGAAGGAAAAATCAGAATTTAACAAAAATAATTTATTATAGAATGCAAAGAAAAAAGGTAGAAAGAAATATAAAGAAGTCGAATTGCTGTGGAGGGAAATAGAGGGTGGGTGGTGGCTTTTATAATTAACTGTATAATTATGTAGCTGTTGTAATTTAGGTATTATATTTTATATGAGGGAATCATTGGGAATTTTGGTTATTATGTATATATGTTAAGTTTCAATAAAGATCTTTGAACATGAAAAAGAAAAAGAAAATAAACTCCCACCGACAAAAGCCTCTCACGGGCAGCTGCTTTTTACAAGGTAGATAGGTGGCCTGATGTTAACTAGTTGTTGTTGTTGTTGTTGTTGTTGTTGTTGTTGTTGTTGTTGTTGTTGTTCTTCTTCTTCTTCTTCTTCTTCTTCTTCTTCTTCTTCTTCTTCTTCTTCTTATTATTATTATTATTATTACAAACTTTACTGAAATGTTTTAAAACAATTACCAAGCATAAAGTGTTGTCTTCTAGAACGAGTACATGTGCAGATGTTAAGCCTTGCATGCAGTCGTCCACATGGCATCAAAACAGACAGAAAACAGCTCACACCCACAGGGTATACTATCTAGAGCACTAAGATAGTTTCTCTGTACTGGCTGTTGTAAGGGGGAGTTTCTGCACTATTGTTAATAAAGCATATATTTGAGTTCCATTGCCTCTCCCCACGCTGCCTCTTCCAGCCAGCTGCCTTCTCTCCCTCTTTCCTTCCTTCTGTATTTGTGTAATATTTGTCGCTTAAGTGGTCTGTTCTTGCCTAAAGTTTTCTGCACATTGCACAGAGAGAGAGTGTGTGTGTTCTAGAAATGGTGTAAAGAAATAAATAAAGTAAGTGTCAATAGTCTGATCACCACATTGTGCACAAGCTGGACCTCCCGAATGAGGCCCAAGGGCAGCCCTACATATACAGTGCATTGCAGCAATCTAGCCTTGAGGTTCCCAGTCCATAAACTCCAATATAATAATGATCACCTCCATTTTTAATAACCGATGCAACAAAAATTATGTGACTGGATTTCCCTGACCATACTGCAGTCTATGAAGGTCTTCTTATGTTCTCACTTTGCACTAGCAATAGGACGGCGCTGCTGGTTTGAGATAAGGGGAAAAGGATTGAGGCACAGGAGAGGAGAACTAAATATAATTTACGACACATTTTTAGGGGTGTCCAATCTCAAGTCTGCCCAAAGGTTTGCATGCCAAATATTTTGTGTAGCTTCTGACATGCTAGAATATAATAAGAAGCTGTGGTTCTATATTTTGACATAAAATCTTCGAAATACTTCCACTCCATTCTTAACTTTTGATTTGATTGATATCTTATAATTGAAGTTAATTTTGCCCATTCTATATACTCACTTAATTTACAAATCCACTCTTCCTTTGTTGGCATGTCCTGGGATTTCCATTTAGTGGCAATCACTACCCTGGCAGCTGTTCTTGCATATAAAAAAATTTTTTTTTTCATATGTACTATGTCTTTGCCAACCAACCCTAACAGATAAGCTTTGTGATTTTTTATCAAGGTTTTTTTTAGCATTTTCTTAAGTTCCTCCTGGATTATTCCCCAAAACTTCTTTATTTCCTTGCAACCCCAACACATATGAATTATTATTCCAGGTTCTTTGTTACATTTCCAACAAAGGTTGGATTTTAATTTATAAATTTTGGCGAGTTTAACTGGTGTTAAATACCACCTGTAAAACATTTTAACAAAATTTTCCTTATCATATAGCAGGCGGTAAAGCGAATATCCTCACGCCAGAGTTTCTCCCACTGTTCTAAATATAAAGCGTGGTCGATATCTTGTGCCCATTTGACCATTGTTTCTTTTACATCTTCATCCATCAAATCATAGTCCAATAACAGAGTGTAAATTTTCAATAATAATTTCCTATTGTTTTGTAATGTAATGGTGCTAAATAGCGATTGTTCAAAATATTGTCAAAATATTGTTCTAAAAATGACATGCTAATAGGCTTAGAATAAAAAATGTAAGCAATAACAAAACCAATAAAGAAAAGGAAAAATCAGAATTTAACAAAAATAATTTATTACAGAATGCAAGGGGGAAAAGGTAGAAAGAAATATAAAGAAATTGAATTGCTGTGGAGGGAAGTAGAGGGTGAGTGCTACATTTTATAATTAAGTGCATAATTATGCAGCTGTTGTAAATTAGATATTATATTTTATGTGAGGGAATCATTGGGAATTTTGGTTATTATGTATATAAGTTAAGTTTCAATAAAGATCGTTTTTGGGTGGAAGAACCCCCCCCCCCCAAAAAAAGAAGAATCTGTGGTTCTAGAACCAACTTGCCAAATATCCTATTTTAACAGTGGTCAGCAAGAAGTCTATGGAAAGCACACAAGCAGGACCTGAGTGCAATAGAACTCTCCCCTCACCATGGTTTTCAGAACTTGGTACTGTACTCTAGTCTCTGCCACTGGAGGCAAAACATAGTCCTCGGGGTTAGCAGTCATTGATAACCTACTTCTCTAAGAAACAGCAAACCTTGAGAATCAAAATTACACCACTTTTGCAAACAACACAGATTTAATTTGCACTCTGAGCTCCAGAAAGGCAGGCGATATGGGGAAAGAAAAGAGAGAAAAAAAGAAATAAGTACAGCAGAGTTTTTTGTTGGCATAGGGAAAGTTCAGAGTGATACAGCACCTCTTGCCATGCAGAAGGAAGATGTTCTGTGAAATGAGTAGAATACAACCCTAAAGAGTTTGAGAGAGTGTGTGTCCATGCACACACACACTACAACACCAGAGTGGTCAAATTAAAAGTTTCATCTTACCTATTTCGGCATTCTGATTGAGATCTCACAGACCAGCGACCACACCTGAGGATGCGGGAGGGGCGCAGATATTCAGTTTGGATTGCAATTTAATGTGAATCAGATTCACACTTACCAAAACAATACACAAACCAAAAAATTTTATTATTATTAAAATAATTTTCTTTTTTTTACCCCACACATCTGACTGGCTTGCCCCGGCCACTCTGGGCAGCTTCCAACAAATATAAAAGCCCAATAAAACATCAAACATAAAAAAACCTCCCTGTACAGGGCTGTCTTCAGGGGTCTTCCAAAAGTTGTATAGTTATTTACAACACAACTATCCTTTAAAATTTTCATTTCTCTGAATTTTGTGATGTAGTTTTCCAACAAACAAACACCCAATTTGTGCAATAATGTGTATATTAGGGAAAGTGTGCATACAAAAGCTTATATTAATGATAACGCACACACAAATGCATTTATGTTAGGGGAAATTGCTTTGCAAAGATGTGTTACATTAGGGAAAACTGCATACAAAAACGTATATATTAAAAGCAATGCTCGTGAAAACGCTGACAAATTTTCATGAGGACTACTGAAGTAGAAATGCGACAAACTGTATGGGGAAAATGATAAAGTATGGGAAACTGAAACTGGCAGATTCACCCATTCCTAATTACAACTAGGTTTCCCAGGTCACAACCAAGAGATGGGCTGCATTCAGATGCCATAATAAACCATATTTATTGCCATGGTTTAGAGCAGTGATGGCGAACCTTTTAGAGACCAAGTGCCCAAACTGCAACCCAAAACCCACTTATCGCAAAGTGCCAACACGGCAATTTAACCTGTGTCTCTCATTTTTTCTGTGCGTTTCACGTTTCTTCTTTATGACTGCTGCTGTAATAAATAATGCTTCCTAAAAGTTATTGCATTACATTCTTCATTAAATTATCTTTTCATTGATATATAATTTTATAGTATAATTCAGTGCTTTTTTTCTAAAAAAACAAAATGTTTAGGGTCATTTTGACTCAAGAAAATTGCCACCAGGGGAAAATAAATATAGTTCAAATTGGGGGAAATAAATACAGTGAATTTCTTCGCGCATTAAATTCACAAAATGTTTGGGGGTATGCATCCCCCTGCATCCCCACAGAAAAAAAAGCACTGGTATTACTCCAAAACGAAGTGGTGTTATGAACCATCAAACCTCGGAAATACATTTTTTCCAGAAGGTTCCACAATTTTGGCCACTATTGTATACTGGAGGGCTGTACTAAGAGCCACCATCCATCTCCCAATTTTTAATATGAGATAGTAATGATTGTCTGCGTGCGCACATACAAATAAATATTAAAAAAAATAAAATAAACCCAAACAGATGTGTGGGGTATAAATAATATATATTATTATTATATTTTGCCATTTCTTTGGCTGCCGTTTAATCGCAGCCTCCACGGAATGGATTTCTCTGTTGGCTTCCGCAGGAAAGCACAGCGAACTTGTAAACCCAGCAGACCCGTCTTAGGTTGTCGTCTTTATATGCTTACTGACTTGGGAGTTAAGCCCTGCTGAACTCAGGGTGGCTTACTCCCAAATAAAGATGTAAAATTTCTGGAAATTTTGAAGCCATGAGGAGAAAAAAAGGTTTTTACCCTGTTTTTCCCCGGGGGGAAATGGAAAAATTGGAAAAATTGAAAAAAAAACAAAACGTTCAGGGTGGAGTAGTTTTACAAATTGCTTGAAACAGAGTGTAGATAGGAGTATTATGCTTGCAATAAAACGGGTAGCCACCCCCTTTCCCTCAAAAGCAACAAAAAAAGCAAGAAACCATAAACATAAAAAATAATCAGATTTGCCCCTTAGCACCAACAGCACATAAAGTTAAGGTCCGCCTCAATATTTAAGCTCCATAGAAAGTCTACCCTTTGAGCAGTGCTTTTTAAAAAAACAAAACCAGAAGACACAACATATACATGCGGTTCATTCTATCTCATTTTCTGAACTACAGTGGTACCTCGGGTTAAATACTAAATTCGTTCCGGAGGTCCGTTCTTAACCTGAAACTGTTCTTAACCTGAAGCACCACTTTAGCTAATGGGGCCTCCTGCTGCTGCCGCACTGCCGGAGCACGATTTCTGTTCTCATCCTGAAGCAAAGTTCTTAACCCGAGGTACTATTTCTGGGTTTGCAGAGTCTGTAACCTGAAGCATATGTAACCCGAGGTACCACTGTAATGCTATCATTTTCCATTTCTTCTTGCTCTTGCTCTTTCTTATTTTTCTCATGGAGTTTTAAAAAACTGCTTTGGGAAAAAACGTGGGTGGGGTGGGATGGATACCTGCCCCCCCCCCCAATTTTACCAATTCCCCCCCCCCCCCAGGCCTTTCCATCTCTACTTGAGGACAGCTGGGGCAAAGCATAAGGCAAATTTTCAGCATGCCAGGCCCAGAAGTAACCAATGTCCAATTACTGAATACAGTAGTATGTTGCACTAAGGCTCAAACTCTGTTTGAATGGAAAAGGAGTCTGTGTGTGTGTGTGTGTGTGTGTGTTTAATTGAATTTGTTATTATATATTATACATCGCATGATGGTAAGAGAGCTTTCTAAACAGTTACCTAAATATACAACAGAATATTAAAATGATTGATAAAACAGTTAAAAGCAGGTATTTAAGAGTATTCAAAAGATGATTAAAGTCAGCAGTGGTTAAAAGGAAGTACCGTAAATCGCATGCAGCTTCTACGTGTCCAGTTGGGCTGGCCCTAACCAAAATGTTTTGAGCAGTTGCCAGAAAAGGTACAGTGAGAGCACCTGCCTGGTGTCGATCGGCAGGCAGCTCCAAAGTGGGGGTGCTGGAAGGCCTGGAAAGAAACCGGGAAAATTGGGGGGGGGGACCAGGCACAAAACCCTGGTTTCTCTCCTCCCCCCAATTTTCCTGGTTATTTTTTTTCTTCCAGGCCTTCCCATCTCTACTCCCAAGTAGGAAAAACAGACTGGTGGGAGGCCCTGGCGCATTAAAAGTCAATTCCTGCTCAGCCCCTCGCTCACTTGCCAGGCCCTGATGCCACAGGCTTTGGACAGCATGCAAGAGCCCTCCTCTCCTCCTCCCCCACCCCCGGCTGGGAAGCTACTGCCCTGGGGCAACAGCGCGTGTGCCCACAGAGAAGGCTCTGAGTGCCCTCTCTGGCACACATGCCATAGGTTTGCCACCACTAGTTTGGAGGTGTCTAGGTGAGCCTTGCATGTCCCCTTCTTTCATTATCCTCCTTTAGCACACCTGAAAAGAAAGACATCAGAAGCTTTCATTACCATTTCTGATCAGCTGCAATTTAGTGTTGCATACAGACTTGACAAACTGTAGTTCACCTTAAGCATGCGCACTGCCTTGCCCCTGTGATTGAGGTGGCTGGGGCCATGTGATGTCAGCACATTGTGCACACTGAGGGGCATGCGCACATGACATAAGTGTGTCCCACGGCATGCTCGCACCACATGCACATACTGTGGGGCAAGTCACTTGCATGCGCCACAGGGTTTGCTGATGTGTTGTGTGCACACCCCACAGCTTGCACGTGTGACACCCTGTGGCATGTGCACATGACCGCCAGGGAATTTTGAGGGGGCCCGGGCCCCTCCTTGAAATTTTTTGGGGGTCTCTGCCACCCCAATGGCGCAACTAACCTTAACTATGGTTTGCTGAAAAAAGCCAGCTTCATAACCCATGGTTTGAAAGGAGTGAAGGTTTGCTAACCTCTCACAGCTGTGCAGGCCAACCACCTGTCCATCAAACTCCCTTCCACAGTGCTTCCCATGTACCCAACAGCCAACTGGAGTTGGACACTTGGGCACCACAGCAAAAGGCACTTTGCAGGCCCTCTGCTCAGCAATGCACCATGTATAGGACTGGCAAAGCTGCTTTCTGTAGAACATAAAGCGACTCCTGCTGGGTCACACCAAAACTCCATGTATCCTATTCTCATAGATGTCCATGGGAAATCCTCAAGCCAGACATGGATGCAACAGCACTCTCCAAACTTGCAATTCCCAGAAGCTGGTACACCTCTTCTGATACTACGCTGGAAGTAGTACACATTTTTAAATGACTAATTTCAGTGATTGACAAGTACATATTAAAATTAATGGATCATAACTTAATAAAAAAGAAGAAGAAGAACACAGACATAACCCTGCTTTGTTCCATTCTTCTTCCCTTTTGCAATTTGCTGCATGGATTCCAGCCACAGAGCAATTAATCAAAACAAATAAGAACCTATTTATTTTAAAACTGCAAAGATGTTGCTTTATAATATCACACTCATTTTTAAATTTTAAAAAACCTTCATTTTTTCTGCAAGTGGAACACTCTCATCTTCAATTCCATTTAGTGTTTTAAATCCAACTAGTTTCCAAGAACTTGACACACTGACATATTTTCCTGCTTTCAACTTCACAAACAACTTAGCACACCTGAAAGCATCTTCTCTAACTAATAATGCACATTTAAAAAACACTATAGAAACAATAAAAGCACATACACTTTCATACTGGAAATCCCACTTTGCATTGTTAAAAACGTCTACTCAGAAGTAAGTTCACTTCTATTCAATGAGGCTTACTTCCAGGTAACTTAATAGGATTGCAGTGATTCAGTTCATATTTATGCAGAAGCATCTCCCACTATCTCACACTACTCCAAGGTACATTTGCAACCTTAATTACCATTATCCATTTCTATATCAAAAGTTGCACTTTCAGGAAAGCCAGGTAATTCATTTGGTGCTTCATCCTTTGCATGTGAAAAAAGAATGATATTTCTTAAACACCTAAGACCTGGACATTTACACAGAGCAATTTTTTATAAAAAAAAAAACCAACAGGTTCTGCCTGCAGGCTTACAACCTAAAACAATTGATAAGCGGTCCCTGTTCTTGCATACAATATCATGCAATGATTAAAGGAAGAAAAAGAAGTGTTTGCAAAAGTCTCCACGCTGCAAAAGATATATGGGAGAAGGAGGTGGGAAGCGAAGGATAATTAAAGTCACTTACCTTTTAAAGTTCAGACAGCTGTAGAACGCCGCCATGGTATCTCATACACAGTGTGAGGGTATATTTAATAACTCCTCACGTGCATATAACGATGCTTCCTTCTATCAGAACTAAGCACTTAGCATCCGGCTTTCCCTCACACCAACTCGAAAGCTAGCGTGCCTATAGATTACTAGCCAGATAAAGTTCCTGATCTGAGGCCCACGGGCTCTGCTTAACAGGATTCAAAGAAGGTTGTGCTTGTTCCATACATGGGTAAGAATTGTTAACTCTCCCCTTTCCTGTCTCTGTCTCTCTCAAACTCTACAAAACCACAGCATCTCGAGCCCTAAATACCATCTGTTTGTCTCTCCGCCTCTTTCTCTCCCCCCCCCACCCCGCCCATGGCTAATAAGGGACTCTGCCGACTATTAAAGAAGAACACACACTTGAAACACGCCGTACGAAAAAGGATGGGGCAAACTAGCAAGCTGCAATCCTGTTAAGAAAAAGGAGCGTTTGTTCGCAGAGGGTCCCAAATTCTATCCCAAGCAGCTCCAGGAAGGGGCAGAAAAGGCTCCTGGTTGCATCCCTGGAAAACCACTGCCTGCCAGTGCAAATCCAACAGCCCTGACTCAGTGCAATGGACCAACAGTGTAAATGGACCAACAGCCCTGACTCAGTGCAAGGCAGCTTTCTATATGGCAAAAATGGGGAGCCTGTGGCACTGCCCCCCCCCATGCTTCTGGACTGCAAGTCCCATCAGCATTAGCCAGCAGAACCAATGATCAGGGATAATGGGCATAGCTGTCAACTTTTCCCTTTTCTTGCGAGGAATCCTATTCAAAATAAGGGAATTTCCCTTTAAAAAAGGGAAGCGTTGACACCTATGATGATGGGAGCTTCAACATCTGGAGGGGCGATGGTTGGAGTGCTGCTCCAACACTGCTATTGGAGTGATTTCAGAAAATAGGCTGTTGTGAAATGTTGGGGCACCCAAAAGAAGCAGAGAAGAAAACAGTGTCAACAGGTTAATAGCAGCAATGGAGAAGTTATTTCCTCTAGCCATTAGGAGTCTAAATTATACAGCAAGGAACATCCTTTCTAGCATGCTGCACAGTGAGTTTTTGAGTTAAGTAATTTCTCTCAGCAATGCAACAGTGTAGCTTATTCCTTCCAGCTATTTTTTTATTTTTTAAAATGAGATCCCCGTTATATTTTACTTGACAAGATTTATATAGAGTCGGACCTTGGTAGTCGAACAAAATATGCTCCAGAAGTCCGTTCAACTTCCAGAACGTTCGGAAATCAAAGTGCGGCTTCTGATTGGCTGCAGGAAGCTCCTGCAGCCAATCGGAAGCCATGGAAGCCCCATCAGATGTTCAGCTTCCAAAAATAGTTTGCAAACCAGAACAGTCACTTCTGGGTTTGCAGCGTTCAGGAGCCAAAACGTTCAAGAACTAAGTTATTTGAAAACCAAGGCACAACTGTACCACCAAATTGACAAAAACCTCTATGCCAATAAATAAAATAAAAAACACTGAAAATGAAGTCATTAAAACTAATCTTCAGCAAACTATTTTCCCTCCAGGTGTTTTGGGTAACAACCACCCTGCATCAGCCCCATTAAGCACAGCTGCACTAGCTGGAGCTGATGAGAGTAAATAATACATAACATCTGAGGGAACTGGGTTGGTAAATGTTGATTAAAAACAACCAGTGAGGAAAGCACAGATATGGCTTCTCTTCCATGCTTGGCAGCACAATCCAATGCACGTTTACTCAGAAGTCAGAGCCTGTGGATCAGGCCCTTCTAGTCCAGGGTCTTGTTCTCACAGTGGCCAACCAGATGCGTGTGGGGAACTGGCAATTGCAAGCAGGATTCAAGCCCAGGAGACCTCTCCCCTCCTGTGGATAGCTGTCAACTTTTCCCTTTTCTTGCTAGGAATCCTGTTCGGAATAAGAGAATTTCCCTTTGAAAAAGGGAAACGGTGACAGCTATGCTCCTGTGGCTTCCTGCCACTGGTATTCAGAAGCACTACTGCCTCCAACTATGAAGGCAACGCACAGCTCTTGTGGCTAATAGTTATTGCTAGCCTTTGTGGTTGTTGTTTAGTCGTTTAGTCGTGTCTGACTCTTTGTGACCCCCTGGACCAGAGCACGCCAGGCCCTCCTGTCTTCCACTGCCTCCCGCAGTTTGGTCAAACTCATGCTAGTAGCTTTGAGAACACTGTCCCACCATTCCATCCTCTGTCATCCCCTTCTCCATCTTTCCCAACATCAGGGTGTTTTCCAGGGAGTCTTCTCTTCTCATGAGGTGGCCAAAGTATTGGAGCCTCAGCTTCAGGTGCTCCTTCCAATGAGCACTCAGGGCTATTGCTAGCCTTACCCTCCATGGATTTGTCCAATCCTCTTTTACGGCCATCTCAATTGGGGACCGACTATTTCTGCCTCCTGCAGAAGCAAGTTCCACAGTTTATGTGCTGTGTGAAGAAATACCTGCTATTTCTCTGTCCTGAGCATTTAGCTTCATTGGATGTCAAAAAGCTATATTGTTATTATAAGGGGGGGGGGCTTATCTTTACCTTCTTCATGCTATTTAGAATTTTATTGGTTTCCGTCATGCTCACCTACTCACCTTTTCCGTAAACATAAAAAAAAATCTCAAATGCTGCATCCTTTCCTCATAGGAGAATTGCTCCACCACTTCAATCATTTTGTCTGCCCTTTACAGTGGTACCTCGGGTTACATACGCTTCAGGTTACATACGCTTCAGGTTACAGACTCCACTAACCCAGAAATATAGTGCTTCAGGTTAAGAACTTTGCTTCAGGATGAGAACAGAAAAGTGTGGCAGTAGCAGGAGGCCCCATTAGCTAAAGTGGTGCTTCAGGTTAAGAACAGTTTCAGGTTAAGTACGGACCTCCGGAACGAATTGAGTACTTAACCCGAGGTACCACTGTACTGGGTTTCCCCCCAACTCTGCAATATCCTTTTGGAGGAGAGGTGGCCAGAACAGTATTCCAACAGTATTCCAAACACATTTACACCATAGAATTGTATAACAGCGTCAAGATACGGTCACTTTTATTTTCAGTTCCTTTCCTGCCTGTTTCACAGCTGCTGCATACTAGGTCGATGTCTTTATCAAGCTATCCACTACGACCTTAACTCCCACCATGTTCAACAGCCCTTACTCCCATGCAAGTTTGCAGACTGAAGGTTTCTATTTCAGCCAGAAGCAAGTACCAATGAACTCAGCTATGCTTTTTTTTGTATCACTGTGACAAATAGTGAAATTGTGTAAATTAGGAATGAGGAACCTGGGGCCGTCAAGAAGTTGTTGGACTGCAACTCCCATCAGCTCTGGCCAGCATGGTCAATGGTCTGGGATGGTGGAAGGTGCAGCCCATTAGCAACTGGAAAGATACAGATTCCCTATCCCTGGTGCAATGAAAATGCTGCGATGTTGTCTGCCTCCATGAAGAGATTATGATCTTGTTTGTTTGTTCCACTTGGTTGATGGCTAATGAAGAGCAGTCATCAACTGATCTGAAGTTTGCTGAAGCTGCTTGCTCAGGTGCTTTTGATGGCTAGGGGCTAAGAAATTTTTCTTCAAGGAGCATAATGGCTGTTGAGCATACTGAACTTGTGAACAGCATCTAACAACCCCTAACAACTCTTCATTATGTCATCCGGCAGAGCTTTTCTGGGCTGTACGGTAACTCACTGTGACTTGTTTGCAAAGCATTTTGAGGATAAAATCGCTTGCATCCGCCAAGACTCTGCTGTTATAGCAGATGAATCTCATGGCGCGTCCAGAGCATAGTCTAGTCCTGTTCTGTTAGATGAATTTCAGCTGGTAAGGTTCGAGGATGTGGACAAGGTGCTTGGATCAGTCAGGGCAGCCACTTGCGCTCTAGACCCCTGCCCCTGTTGGCTGATAAAGGCACTTCTGCCCTTTGGAGGAGGTGGGGTTGCAGGCTTCACGGCCCCACCACGTGCGTGGTGGCTGGAACACAGCTCTCGCGCAATTGGGGAGATTCCCGGCTGCGTCACCTCTTGGCCAGACAATCAGCTGGCTCTGGGGATGTGGCCTGCCTTATTTAAAGCAGGATGCGGCCGAGGATCTCCCTCTTTGCCGCTTACCAGCTGTTCCTGCTTTTCCCACCCTCCCGCCCTATAAGGTTTTTGTTCTTTGACCTTGCTATGGACCGTGATTGGTCGCCGTTGAGGGGCCTGGTAGGAATTTTTCCACTGGGCAAATTGGCACCAGCCACTTGGTTTTTGCCTACCTCATAGCAAATCATCACAACTTTCTTGGTATTGGCGGTTAGGCATTGGTATTGCTCTGTAGATAGAAGAGGGGAGGTTACGCCATCACCTGCACCACATATTTAAGGGTAGTCCGGTAAAGGATTCTGGGGGGTGTGGCTCTGTCCAAAGCCTGGGGAGGTGAGGGCCTAAGGCACGCCCCCCTAGCGGTGGTGGTGGTGGGAGTTCCTAGTTGATGTGCATCAGCAGGACTCCCCCTACTGGTGGTTAACCCTTCCCAGACTTCTAGCAGACAGGCTGAATTCGGATATAGTCGGTTAGGACCAATGCCTAAGCCAATAGTGCTCATCACCTGTAACCAATAAAAGTTGTGGCCTTATTTAGCCCATTAACCTTAATAATTGTGTCATATGTCATTATTTCCACTGGGGGGGCGGGAACTCACCACGTGAAAACCAGCAGGAAGGGAACAGTTGGCTGGGCCAGGGAGGTGATCAATGCCTCTTTATGAGAGAGGCTGGTCCCTGCCTGTCTGAAGGAGGCAGTGGTAAAACCGTGCCTTAAGAAACCTTCCCTGGATTCAGAAAACCTAACTAACTACCAGCCAGTTGCTTATCCCCCTTTCCTGAGCAAGGTTCTGGAGTGAGTGGTAGCAGACCAGATCCAGGCACTTTTGGAAGAAACTGATTTCCTGGAATGGGGTTTAGGCCTGGTTTTGGCACAGAAACTGCTTTGGTCGCCCTGAAGGATTACGTCTGTTGAGAGAGAGACAAGAGAAACATGCCCCTGTTAATTGCTCTCGACCTCTCAGCGGCTTTCAATACCATCAACCATGGTATCCTTCTGAAGCGACTCTCTAAACTAGGGGTGGGTGGCACTGCTTTGCGGTGGTTCCAGTCCTATTTGGATGGTCGTCCCCAGAGGGTGTTACTTGGGGAGTGCATTCAGCTCCATGGAACCTTCAATGTGGAGTTCCACAGCCCTCAATCCTATCCCCCATGTTGCTTAACCTCTACATGAAATCACTGGGTGGGGTTATCCAGAGGTTTGGAGTACGTTGTCAGCAGTATGCTGATGACACTCAGCTCTATTTCTCCTTTACATCTGCAGGTGGAAGTGGACAGTGAAGTGCTGGACCAGATTCTTGCCTCAGTAATGGACTGAATGAGAGCCAACAAACTGAAGCTCAATCCAGATTGGACTGGGGTGGTTCCCTAGACCAGATGGCTGGGAGATCACCTGTTCTTGATGGGGTTATACTTCCCCTGAAGCAGCAGGTTCACAGCTTGGGAGTCCTCCTGGATCCTTTGCTGTCGCTTAAGGCTCAGGTGGCCTCAGTGGCCCAGAGCGCCTTCCATCAGCTTTGGCTGGTGGCCCAGCTATGCCCCTGTCTGGACAGGGATAGCCTAACTACTGTTCTCTATGCTCTGATAACCTCAAGGTTAGATTACTGCAATGCGTTATACGTGGGGCTGCCTCTGAGGACGGTTTGGAAATTTCAGCTGGTGCAAAATTCAGCTGTCAGGTTGCTCATCGGAGCAGGACAGTTTGAGCATATTACACCAATCCTGGTCCGACTACACTGGCTACCATTTAGTTTCCGGGCCCAATTCAAAGTGCTGGTTTTGACCTATAAAGCTTTAAATGGCTCAGGACCACAATAGCTCAAGGACCGCCTCTTTCCATCTGAACCTACCCGGACCCTGAGATCATCTTCTGAGGTCCTGCTTCATGTGCCTCCTCCTTGAGAGGTCCGGAGGGTGGCAACTGAGAACGGGCCTTCTCTGCAGTGGCTCCCTGTCCATGGAATGCTCTCCCCAGGGAAGTTTGCCTGGCGCCTTCATTATACACTTTTCTGTGCCAGGGGAAAACGTTCCTTTTTAAGGCCTTTGGTTGATCTGATTTACATACGGTACTATGCCCTTTTAAAATGTGGCTCTTGGGGGGGTTATTTGGGTTATTGATTTTATTTTGATTTTATATATTATGATCTTTCTGTGAACTGCCCTAAGATCTCTGGGTATAGGGCGGTATATAGATACAATAAATACCGGTAAATTCAGGGAGTGAGATAGAAATTCCTTCCCCAGTTTGATCCAACAGAGTAAGCCCAGAAAAAGAGAGGCTGAGAACAAAACTGAAATTGTACAATTTAATATCGCTCAGAACTGAATTCCCAAGGATTACATTCTGTATGCCAGCTTGGAACTTGAGCTCCAAACTATAATGTTTCAGGCATTTGAATGGGAAAAGCTGTCAACTGCAATAAATGCAGAAAATGGTTAAGATGGGAAACCTCATCAAAAAGAGAGGGAAACCCAGAGAGAAACTCAAAACAAAACTGAGTTCAAAATTTAGCAGCAGGACCAATTCATTCTCCCTGCTAAACCAATGACCAAAAAAATTATTGATTGGATTGCCTAGTGCTGGGGAAATTGAAGCCAGAGGGAAATGCTGTTATGCTTTTTCCTAAGCTTTAAAAGGCTTTGCATAATGACGATGGGGCAGCGAGGTGGGGTGGGAGATGAAAGATCTTTCTAATGAGATCCATATTGCTCCTTGTCAAATATAACAGCATGCCCCAAATAGTACATCTCCTCTCATTTTTCCGTATTCTGCTTTTACAGACTCCATAGCTAGGCCCTCTCCTACAACTAGGGCTATTACACAGGCACAGCAAACGTTTTCATGCCACATATAACTCAGCTGGCATAGGCTGAATATTCACCCAGTTGAGACCATAAGAAGTGTCAACTGGATCAGGCCAATGGCCCATCTAGTTGAGCATCATGTTCTTACAGTGGCTTTCACATGCCCATGGGAACCTGACGAGCAGAGAGTACCTAAATGTAAGAGCACTCTCCCCTCCTACAATTTCAAGCAAAGGGTTTTTGAATTGCCATTGCGCCTGTTGGTTTGGCACGATCCAGTTTCATTCACAACCTCCCCGCCTCCTCTTCTTTGCGGTAAAAATTGCAATGATAATGGGTTTGCTCCATTTCCTTAGAAGGAAAAAGCACTGGATGCTTAAGAGTAGTCCCCAACCCACCCATATCTATATATTTACAAATATATATGGCTTGAGCATGGAGGGAGAACATAGGCACTCAGATAGCACTACTCTGTGACTTAGTATCACTTTTCCCCAAAGCAAACAGCATCTACATAGTCCTCCTCTTTAACATCATCATCATCTTCATCATAATTGTACCACACCCTACTGACTAGGTTGCCCCAGCCACTCTAGCTTCCAACATATATACGAACAGAAGAAAACATTAAACCTGAAAAAGCTTCCCTATACAGGGCTGCCTTCAGATGTCTTCTAAAGGTTATACAGTCAAACCTCAGTTCCTGAATGGCCCCGTTTTCAAACATTTCGGCTGCCAAACGCTGAAAATCTGCAATGTAATGCTCTGGTTTTCAAACATTTTTTGGAAGCTAAATGTCCACTTGAGTTCAGGAAGCTCTTGCAACCAATCGGAAGCCGGGCCTCGGTTGTCAAATGTTTTGGAAGCAGAACGGGCTTCCGGAACAGATTACATTCGACAACCAAGGTTTGACTGTATAGTTACTAATCTCCTTGACATCTGATCGGTGCCACTGCAGGCCCTCTGCCTGGTTGCCTGTAGCTTCACTTCTCACAGTGAGAGAACCACCAGAAGGCCTTCAGAACTGGATCTCAGTGTCTAGGCTCAACGATGGGGGTGGAGTTACTCCTTCAGGTATACTTTGCCAAGGACCATTTAGGGCTTTAAAGGTCAGGACCAACACTTTGAATTGTGCTCGGAAACATACTGGGAGCCAATGTAGGTATCTCAGGACTGGTCAACCAATCCCAGTTACCAGGCTAGCTGCTACATTCTGGATTCCTCCTTCCGACTACAAGCACAACTGAACTCTCTGCCTCCTGTGCTAGCAATATTGCCATTCTCAACTGCTTTCCCAGACCTCATTTTGCGGGGCACAGCATTCCTCAGTAGCCACCTGAGCCATCAGCGCGAGTGAAACAGCAGCCATTTGAGCAAGCAGCTTCAGGTAACTACAGAAACATCAGCTGACACCACATATGCCCAACTTAGAGCTGCAGAACTGGCATTTTTAAGAATATTCATTCCACACTTGTAAGTAACTGATATTTTAGTGTGACGTCTCCTACACTTCGGAACTCCCTGCCCATTGACATTATCCTGTTGCTTCCACTGTACAGTGGTACCTCGGATTAAGAACTTAATTCGTTCTGGAGGTCCGTTCTTAACCTGAAACTGTTCTCAACCTGAGGTACCACTTTAACTAATGGGGCCTCCCTCTGCCGCCGGGCGATTTCTGTTCTCATCCTGAAGCAAAGTTCTTAACCCGAGGTATTATTTCCGGGTTAGCAGAGTCTGTAACCTGAAGCGTCTGTAACCTGAAGCATCTGTAACCCGAGGTAGCACTGTATTCTTTTCAGCACCTGCTAATACCGTTTCAATTTAGGTGAACCTTCTCAGACCAGTAAAGACAAATAGCCTGTAATTTTGATTTAGAAATGCATACTTCCAACTGTTGATTTTATTCATTTTGCTTTTTGTTATAAGCTGTTTTTAATGTCAATTTTCATGCATACTTCATATTCTTTACAAACCACTTCCCGGAGGCTTATGTACAGTTGAGCGGCATGCAAATTTCATTAAGTAAATAGCTACCCGATAGTGAAAAATCAAGACGGGGGGAGGACTCTTCACTTGATGCGACGCTACAGAATTTTTCATTACAGGACTATTTGTCTCAGCCAAACAAAAGGTTTAGCTGTTCCTCACTGGGGGTTGCTCCATCTTCGACATCAGTCCTAACAAGTATCACTTCGTGCAGATACCCAAACCAAGGCAGCCACTGGAGGCACAGAATGGTCAGGAGCATTGTCTCATTCCGTCTGGAAGTAGAGTGACAATTCTATGTTTGGCAACCTGCCCAGCTGCAACTCACTGGGGGAAGAGGGGTGGAACCAACACAGAGGAGCACCATCAAAGAAGAAGCTCTGCAGGCAAGCACGCCAAAAAAAAAAAAAGATTAAAATAAAAAATAAAAACGCCTTACAAGGAGTTGCTTTCCTGCTCTACAATTCCTCAGGGAAGAAGACAGGCAAGCTCAGACAAAACCTAGGTTTATCAAGTGAAGTTGAGGACGAATACTGTTAATAAGAGGAACATCTGGTGTGAAAGCTGAGCTCAAATCTGTACGTGTTACCAACATGCAAAAGATCTCTGCCTGGCTTGCTGCATTCTTCTAATAAGTAGCCTAGGCTGTGTACAAATTACACACTTTACTCCACAGCCAGTGCATTCCCACTGCTAGTTCTTGAAGCTGCATTTACAATAGCCACAAACCAAAACAGTCCTGTAGTTTCCTGAGAAATAATGCTGTTTGGTGCATTTTCTCTCTCTCTCTCTCAAACCAGCTTCAATCAGACTATAAAGCTTAAAGCCACATTCACTTTGTACTGAAATCAGGTGTGTACATTTGAGATACCCATTGTGCATTTAGAAATGTG
Organism: Podarcis tiliguerta; assembly: GCF_965153285.1. Lineage (NCBI taxonomy): Eukaryota > Metazoa > Chordata > Lepidosauria > Squamata > Lacertidae > Podarcis > Podarcis tiliguerta. The sequence continues at coordinate 39,948,290 of NC_139553.1, read as the reverse complement.
CACGCATGTGCAGATGGCAGCTTCATGAATAGGAGTTCTGGAGATGGGGCTGCAGTGGCAAAGAAACCAAGCAGGTCCTGAGCATTGGCTGAAGACAACCCTGCTCTGATGTGTATAACACCGTGAGAACATCTCTTGAACCACAGCACGGGGAACGATCTTGATGCATTCATCTCAAGCCCTTAAGGTGTACATAGTCCTGCAGTGTAGGATCATAGGAACAATCCAGACAGTTTCGTACTTTGCATTTTGAAGTGGAGTAAACAGATGCTAAGGGGCAGTGGCATCTTTGAAGGCGGGTTCAGGAACTCAGGTGCAAAATACCAGGGAGAGTAGGAAGAATTTGTCCACTTTTTTTTCAGCAGATCAACCTGATTTGACTTTTCCAAAGCTGCTTGTGGATCACAGCAGTACTAGTAGTTGGATCACACATTTCTCCAGATTTTCAGTCCCAAAATATGCACACAAAAGTAGGTATATTGCATTTAAAAAGGGCGTGCAAAATGTGTATGTTAGTGGGGAGGTGTACTTGAAAGAGGTGAAATGCAATGAAGAATGAAGAGTACCTACAGAATACCTACACAATTTACTTGTAGCTTTTTCATGGGATAAGGGAGAAATTTGATTTAGTTTGCATTTAAAGGTGACTCTATCAAATTTGCACTTTTTGGAATCATCCAAGAACCAAAGCACACTCATCTACTGAAATTTATATTTATTTCAATTTTGTGCTGCACTCCTCCAAACAATGTTTACCCCCCCCCCTCATCAGGCATATATTAGGTAAAAGTGTGCATAAAAATAATTATGCTAGTGAAAATAACACAGAAATCCATTATATTAGAGGAGAACTTGCTTGCAAAAATGTGTGAATCTGTCAAAACTGCATACAAAAATGTGCTGATTAAAAGACATTTGCACAAGAATGTTGAAGAATTTCCATGAGGATTTAAAAAACAAACAAACCACCACATGTTCGTAAATTGCTGCAGAAATGTGGAGAACTGAATTTAAGATTCGAAAAACGAGAAACTGAGAGAACCGGAATTGACAGATCCTTCCATCCCTAATTGCAGTTATTTTGAAGATGGAGATGAAGTCAAGTGGTATGGATGCTGAGTAGGTTATGCAGGTCTCTTTGCTGTGCAGAATTTTGGAGAGAGAGAAATATTAAAAGTACCTCACCAGAGCTGCAAATGAGCAGAGAGAAAAATGCAAGTTGTTACAAAAGTAGGTTTGTTTGCTTCCTGAAAGCACATCTTTTCCTTGAATTTTTTTTGCAGGGTAACATTTTCTTGCAACCCTAAGAGAAACCAAGAGATGCAGCTTCTATCCTGTGCTTGCTCTTCTTTTGCATCATTTGATGCCCACATTATGTAACTAATGATATGGAGGCTAACCACAGAGCCTAACCAAGCGGCTATGCTAGAAAGACAAAGATTAGCAGCAGTCCTCCAGTAGGAGGCGAGGAAAGAGGCAGAAGATCAGGCCTATTGACCGGGGCCCTGTGTATTTTATCCCATTAAAACTATGTATTAGATTATGTTCACCAGATTTAAAAATGCAATTAAGCATCAGGCAAAGATTGATCGGAGAGGTTGCTATGCGTAAAGAAGTAGAAAATATGCTGTTTGTTCCAGTGTACAAAGTATTTCAAGAAGCGATAGATGGGGCTTGTCAACCTGGGAAGGGAGCCCATTTAGGAGAAGGAAAGCTCTGATCCTAACCCTCCGCTGCCTTGCAGGAGATCTTCAGGAGAAGAAAAGGCGAAGGAGTAAACCCTACACAAATCCAGAGTGGAGTCCCTAAGGCAGTTGGATCGCGCTTCGTACGCCTCCTTCCGGCAACTCTTGCAACCAAGCTGGTGCCAAACGCATTGCTTTACTTTCCTTTGGACCACATCAGTGAAGCAAAAAGCAGGATATTGTTGTCTGGGCATCCCAGGACTGCCATAGACACTGCCCAGGTTTGCACCCCAGGGGTATCATTTCAGTGCTGCCCACACAGAGTTTTGACTTCACCCCTGTAGGTGCACTCCATTGTCTCTCAAGACAGATGGATGTCAATCACAATTAAGTGCTGGGGTTGGGCACCTGTGGCCCTCCAAAAGCTGAGGGTCTCCAGCTCCCACCAGCCACAGCCAGCAGGGCTGGACGTTGGCAGCATCTGGAGGTTGTGTCTTCACGCCTGTTCTGTGGAGTGGAATTTGTGCTCATTAAACAGTACCAAGGTACTGGCAAGAGGGACGCGGGTGGCGCTGTGGGTAAAACCTCAGTGCCTAGGACTTGCCGATCGTAAGGTCGGCAGTTCGAATCCCCATGGCGGGGTGAGCTCCCGTTGTTGGGTCCCTGCTCCTGCCCACCTAGCAGTTTGAAAGCACTCTTAAGTGCAAGTAGAAAAATAGGGACCGCTTTACAGCGGGAAGGTAAACGGCGTTTCTGTGTGCTGGTGCTGGCTCGCCAGATGCAGCTTCGTCACGCTGGCCACGTGACCCGGAAGTGTCTTTAGACGGCGTCGGCTCATGGCCTCTTGAGTGAGATGAGCGCACAACCCTAGAGTCGGTCACGACTGGCCCGGACGGGCAGGGGTACCTTAAGGTGCTGGCAAAAGCAACTAGAGTCTAAAATTATTGCTTTCCATTGACACTGTGGTTTCCAGTGCTAAGAAAACCTAAACAAATAAATGGATGGGAAGGAAATTCAAGAAATGAAGCAGCAGCACTTGCCTTCCCTGCACTCCAGAGCCCTAAACATTTACAAAATGTGGCTTGAATTTATGTTTCCAGGGCAGCTAACAGAGGAGTAAAGGAGAAGTTCAATGCAATTACTATTATTATTAATGGCAATGATTCATACAAACATAACAAATTAAAACAAACGAAAGCTGTTACGTTCCATCCAGAGAGACAGTAAAAATCAAACTGCTCCAAGTTAAAATTGCTCATGTTAGTAATAACAGTGTGTATCTTGTTTGTTTGTTATGTTACTTAGTTTATTTAATATATTGCTTTAATAAAATATTGTTTTTTTAAAAAAGAGGAAAAGGCAGAGTGGGTATAAATAAAATAAAATATCGCTTGATGCAGTTTCATAGGGCTGGACCCCCAAGTCCTTCTGGGAAGCTGACGTTTACCAATATCTGGAAATGCTGCAGGTTCCGCATCCCTAAATACAAAGTCAGGTTATTTCCCAATAACCAAGCAGGTCAGGTCATTTCCCTCCACCAAAAACAGCTATATCAAAAGAAAGCACTTTTCAATGTATTTGTTCCTGGAATAACCTTAATTATTCCACAAGAATGTGAGTTCTTCTGGGAAAGCTATCTACAACATGTTCTGTTATTGTACAGTACATCATGCAAGGAACCTGTTGCCATGATTAAAATGCACCTTTTAATTTTATTTTTTAAATTGCTTTAGTAAGTTGGCAGCCCTAATACAGTGGTACCTCGGGTTAAGAACCTAATTCATTCTGGAAGTCTGTTCTTAACCTGAAACTGTTCTTAACCTGAAGCACCACTTTAGCTAATGGGGCCTCCTGCTGCCACCCTGCCACCACCGCGCGATTTCTGTTCTCATCCTGAAGCAAAGTTCTTAACCTGAGGTACTATTTCTGGGTTAGCGGAGTCTGTAACCTAAAGCGTCTGTAACACAAGGTACCACTGTAAGCAGAAGCACTAGACCAACTTGTGCATTTCCACCCCAAACTGTGTTTGTAACACTGTGATCCTCAAGCTGCTTTTAGACTCCAACTCCCAGCAGTCCCAGTCAGCAGGGCCAGCAGTCAAGGATGGTGGGAGTTGTAGTCCACCAATTGCTCGGGAGTTCCACACCCATGCCCTAATGCAAGCAAGTGTTTTGATCTTACCTGTAGGAAAGCACATAAATACCAGCATAAATAAGCTTGTGTGGAATTATTGAAATATATGGTAGCCGTGCAGAAATAGCTGTGATAATGATATTCCTATAAGAACTTTAGATGGGGAGTGCGGGAACCTGCTATCACAAATGCTAATAATAAAACAGATCTCCGCTCCCACCCCTCCTGCTAAAATATGTCCAGCAATAGAAACAACAACAGAATACTTTTGAACCTCTCAGGTGAAGGTTTAGGAAGGGAAATACAGTATGGGGAAGTGACACTGAACTGAGTGCAACTAGAATAACTAAGGATCTTCAATTAGTGGCTCAAATTGTGCTTATAAATTAAGAGCAACCATCCCCCAAGGGCAACCAAACTCACGCACATGAGAGAGAGAAATGGGGTGGAGGGAGAAAGAAGGAAAATTAGAAAGCATATGGTGGAACGCTTGGCTGTCTAACTAGCCAGCCTAGCTAATCCCTCCGCCTCCCCGTATTCTTAAAATAGACAGATGGAGCCTTTTGACATCTTGAGTACTGACATCCCCGGGCTGCATTAGCGCTGCCTCCCTCAAAGATTAAATTCTAAAGGCTGGGAGGGGGTGCATGCCCCCACTGCCACCACGCAAGAGATTTCAGGCTCTTAAGAGAAGCACTTCGTGTTCGTACAATCACAACATTGTCAGATAAGCCGGGAGCTCAGGAGAAAGCGCTCATTCCTTCATTCTAAAGGGCGGGTCAGCACCCAAATCTCCCAAAGGACCACTTTGAGACTGAGAACCAGGGAGTCAAGCCCACATAATTTCAAGAACATTTAGAATGTCAGGAGTTCGATCAGACTGCTCCCAATCTCTCCCTGATCTGCTATACACTTCTCATCCCATTCACAATTATTAACGTGCGTGCATTCAGTTAAGCTGTTAAGGCAAAGGCAGCGAAAGCTCTGCCCTCCCGAGATGTTGTTGGACTCCAACTCCCATCAGCCCCCGCCAGCAAGGCCAGTGGCCAGGGACGATGGGCGTTGTAGTCCAGTAACATCTGGCAGGCCATTCATTCCCTATCTCTGATTTAAGAGTTGCACACTTTCCTGAGGGCCTGTGATGAGTTGTATTTTAAACTCTGGAAGGATACGAACTAAAATACAGTCGCGCACGTACGCAAGCACACTAATCACAGCTGCGATCCAGTCACACGCGAAATTCAAAATGTGTGCCAGGATCCACTAGGGTCCAGCGAGCTCTGGGATAGTGAAGAAAAGGGACCTCTCGTGTCCGGGATCGTGTACACCTCCCTCAGAAGAAGCAGAGCACGCGACCTCAAACTTTTCAGGGGTTGGAGGGGCGGGGCATCGCGATCAGAGGGGGTACTTCCAAGTAGGATTCCGCCCCCAATAAAACCCTTGTTGAGAACATTGCCTTATTCCCACACCCATTCTTCCCGCGGTTGCAACACCCTCCTGCCCTGAGCTTTCCGCGGCGTAAGAGAGAGAGAGAGAGAGAGAGAGAGAAAGAAGAAAGGTGCGGGGGCAGCGCTGTGCCCGGCGCGCCATCAAGAACCCCACCCCCATTTCTTTCCTGGGGGCAAAGAATAAGCAGATCGTCTCCCGCACCCCCGGCCTCGCAATGGAGGACCCGGTCCCTTTTGCTGCATGAAGCTTTTGCCTCCCCTGAATCCAGGCTTATTCCAGCCAAGCCCTCTCCCCGGCCGAAGCCACTGATCCAAATTCCTCTCCAGCGCGCTCCTCCCCTCCCTGCCCCGGTGCCGGCGCTACTCACATCCAGCGGGTCTCCCCAGGTGCGTCCTGCCCTCCCGCGGCACCTTCTGTGGTTCTCCGAGCTCCGCCCTCTCTGCTGCCCAGCCCTGCCTCTCCAAGCAAGCCAGTCGCCGCCCATTGGCCTCCCCAGCCGCTCAGCGGGCGGAGCGGCAACCAGGCGCCGAGACCCACCCACGCACCCACCCTGCCTGCCTGCCTGCCGCCCCTTCCTCTGGCGGACCTACATTTTGGAGACCCTGAAGCTTGAACTCTCATGGGGGCCCCTTCATAACCAGCAACGAGGTCTGGGTAACCACTGTTATCTTCTTCAATGGGGTTGTAACCATTACAACATCTGTGCTTACATGCTCTCAAACTTTGGGATTGTTGAAATAAATACGACAAAAAAATCAATTTGAGCCATGCGACTCAAATTGCGTACACGGGACTCATTTTTTTAAAGCAATGTGGACTAAGGTCTCTTCTGGGGACCCTCCAGAATTAGGAACCCTGAAACTTAAGCTGCCTTCGTTTCATACCACCCAGGCTCCTGCGTATTCTGCAGCAGACTTGGGTTCCCCCTCTCTTCCCCTCCCTTCCCCCACGCTCAGATTAAAAAAATAGGCAAGAGCATACTTGACCATGTGCAGAGTGCTTTTCTCTCTCTCTAAAGCGTTACAGGGTTTGCCGATCAGGAAGTGGAAGGAGGGGCTTCCAGGTCACAGAAAGGGAAGAAATGAATAGACAAGGGTGGCAGTGGTGGAGAACTGGAGGCATCCGGAAAACTAGCAAGGCAGTGGGTGCTCAAAGTACCCAAAGCCAAGGGGACAGGGAGTGACTTATCTTTCATGACAGCCCGCCTTAGCTGCTGTTGTTAGAAACCTGGGAGTGGGAGATTTGACAAAAGCTGGAGGGAGTCAGGGGTTGTGTTGCTGGAGTACACCTCTAGGGGGGAAGTCAAACTGCTGGAGAATGACAGCACTTGCTGTGGCTGCAGAGGCTGGTCATTCAGAGCTGCTGCTTCCCATCTTGTTTTTGATGCGTTAGCAGCACCAAGTGTCTTCTCTGGGCAGGGGTGAAGCTACTATGAGACTAAGAAAGCTTAAGCTTCAGGGCTCCTAATCCTAGATGGGCCCCAAAAGCAACTTCAATCCACACTGCATGAAAGATTTGGGTCCAGTGAGTAGACACAATTTGATTCGCACAACTCAAATTGATTGGCTTTTTGTTCTATAATAATAATAATAATAATTATTATTATTATTATTATTTAATAATTATTTTAGAAATATTATTTGTACCCCGCCCCTCTGGCTGGGTTTCCCCAGCCACTCTGAGCAGTTTCCAACAAAACACTAAAATACAATAACCTATTAAACATTAAAAGCTTCCCTAAACAGGGCTGCCTTCAGATGTCTGTTTGGTAGTTATTTTTCTCCTTTTCTCTATATATTTCAACACTCACAAAGTCAGTAGCATAGATGTTGTAAAGGTGGAGTGTCATGGTACACAATTTTAAAGCAAAATCTGAGATGTATTCCTAGCTTAAAACAAAAAATGTGGTGATATGTCATGCCTTCATGTCATGTTTGCAGGCATCTCTGTAATGCTGTTGGTCTGCCCAAGGCCTGGTGCCTAAAGACAGCTCCCTATAGAGCATGTCATCAAGGATCCTTCCATCTTCTATTCTGTGGGCATGACCAACCCAGCGTAGACATCGCTGAAGCAGGAGTGTGATCATGCTGGGAACGTGAGCTTGGGAAAGCACATCTCTGTCCTACCGACACGATAATAGATTTGGTTGGCATGCCTATTTACGGTATGGGAAAGCAAAGGTGCACAAGGGATTCCAGAAACACATTATAAGGAAATCAATTTCTCACGTATGGGATAAATATAAAAATTTGTTAGAATGTAAGACACCTTGGTGGCTTTCCCCATTGGAAGCGATATCTCTGAAAAAAGTAAATATGAAAGGATACTAGGCAACATATAAAGATCTGTTAATAGAATCAGAAAATCAATTAAGGGTGAAAGAATATAATGAAATGGAATTTCTGTTAACAGATTGGTTACAATATGATCAATTAATTGACATATTCAGATGTGATAAAGGGATGGGCTTTGGGAAGGAGTTCGAAAAGGAATTATTGGAAAATTGTTATCAAAAATGTACAGGTGAAACTCAAAAAATTAGAATATCGTGGGAAAGTTCATTTATTTCAGCAATTCAACTTAAAAGGTGAAACTAATATATGAGATAGACTCATGACATGCAAAGCGAGATATGTCAAGCCTTTATTTGTTATAATTGTGATGATCATGGCGTACAGCTGATGAAAACCCCAAAATAACAATCTCCAGAATATTAACTGAAAACAGCAAAACAAGGACTGCAAATAGAGCAATATTGGACCTCTGAGAAGTAGAAGCATGCATATGTACTCAGTACTTGGTTTGGGCCGCTTTTGCATCAATTACTGCCTCAGTGCGGCATGGCATGGATGCTATCAGCCTGTGGCACTGCTGAGGGACTTCCAGGTTGGCGCCATCGACGAAAGGAGGAACTTCTCCACACGGAGAAGTGAGCTCCTCAGAAATCGGGTCTGGCTGCCACGCCGAAGGCAGAGACCCTTCAAAAATCACAGGCGGGAGAAGCCTGTGAGCTTGGGATCCGGTGGGCACCATTGCGCTCCCGCCAGAAGCAAGGGTGAAATATACTCAGAGAGTCGCAAAGTGATTTCATGCTCTTTATTCAGCTCATAGTGGTGAGGAGGAATGAATGAATGTCCCCTCAAAGTATCTGCTTTATATACATTATTTACACAATGGGCTGCACATGATTGGCTAATTCTGGAATTCTACTGTAAGCCAATCAGGTTGTGGATTCACTTATATCTGGAGCATGATTGGGTGGTTCCTGCCAACCAATCAGACTGCTGCATTGTTCTAGGACCAATCAGACTGATGCATTCTGAATCCTATTGTTCTAGGACCAATCAGACTGCTGCAATTTGGATCCTATTGTTCTAGGACCAATCAGACTGCTGCAGTTTGGATCCTATTCAACTCAGTACATAACACCCCTCCCCTCTAAGTTCCAGTCTTGCCCTAGAGGTCGCATTCATAGTCCTCAAGGTACGCCGGCGGCCTACGTGTGTGTCGCGGCCTGGGGTGTTCCCTGGTCCGGGGTTCAGGTTCTGGCTCGTGTTCCAAGGATGCTGGCTGTGATGGGCCTGTTTGGTCTGGCGCAACCGGCTCACTCAGTCGTGGTTCTGGTTCCGGTGTCCTTTCGGCCTCGCGGGTCCTCTCTGTATTGACTGATTCTGCCTCTCCTGCTGGCCCCTCCTGCTCTATGGGCCTCACTGCCGCTCTGTTCCCTTGGGACTCCTCTGACCTTTCCTCCTCCTGGTTTTCTCCCGGGAATCGTCGCCGTATCTGGTCGCAGTGGCAGCGCCAGCATTGCCCCCCCATCCGTTAGCACCTCGTATGACACGGGGCCAGTAACCCTGGTGACTGTGGCGGGTACCCATGCTGGGCCTGCCCCAAAATTCTTTGCGTACACTGGGTCCTGGGCCTCGAAGGTCCGGGGGTTCCTGCCTTCCCCCACCACTACCTCATCCTGAGCTCTATCGGGGTGAAGGCGATCCAATCTGATTGCAAGGCGCCGACCCATTAGTAGTTCAGCGGGGCTCCGGCCAGTCGTTGAGCTGGGGGTGCTGTGCTGTGCTAGGAGGAATGTGGCAAGGCGGTACTCCCAATCCCCTTGCGTCATGCGGCGAAGGGTGTCCTTGGTGGTCCGCACCATGCGTTCTGCTTGGCCATTGGTGGCAGGGTGGAATGGCACCGAACGGATGTGGCGGATGGCGTTCTGCGCTGTGAAGGTTTGGAATTCTCCTGACGTAAATGCCGTCCCGTTGTCTGAGACGAGAGTGTCAGGGAGCCCGTGGGTTGCAAACAGCCTGCGTAGTACCCGGATGGCTGCGGATGTAGAAGTGGACGGTACCAGTGCGACTTCCAGCCATTTGGTGTAGGAGTCCACCACTATGAAGAATGTTTTTCCCTGAAAGGGGCCAGCGAAGTCCACATGCAGGCGTGACCATGGTGCTCGGGCGGACTCCCAGGACTGGACTGGGGCCATTGGGGGATCTGGGCGGGATTCTTGGTAGGCCTGGCAGTGTTTGACCCAGGCCTCTATCTCTCCGTCGATCCCCGGCCACCACACATAACTCCTGGCCAGGGCCTTCATTCTTACTACCCCTGGGTGTGTCTCGTGTAGGGCTGTGAGGACCCTTTTGCGGAGGGGCTGGGGAACAACGACCCTGCTTCCCCATAACAGGCACCCCTTGTGGGCCGACAGTTCATGTTTGCGGGTTGTGTAGCCAGCGAATTCTGGCCCAGGGCTGTTGCTGGGCCATCCCCTCCACACCCAGTCCAGGACCCGGGAGATGACCCTGTCTTTCTTGGAATGGTGTGCAACTTCTTGTGCCTGAATGGGGCGATCGGGAAGCAGCTCCAGGCTCATAACCTCTTGTGCAGGTGCTGGGTCGGGGCCTGTTTCCGGTAGTGGTAGCCTGCTGAGGGCGTCCGCATGGCCCATCGCCTTCCCAGGTCGGTGAATCAGTGCATACTGGTAGCTGGCAAGGAAAATTGACCACCTGAGGACGCGAGGAGACAGCACTTGGGGGGGTCTGCTTTTCGGGGGCAAACAAACCAAGCAACGGCTTGTGGTCAGTCACCACGGTGAAGGGCCGCCCGTACAAGAAATCATGGAATTTTTTTACTCCCTTCACAATTGCCAGCCCCTCCTTGTCTATTTGTGAGTAGTTCCGTTCGGTTGCGCTGAGTGTCTGGGGAAAGTATGCTACTGGTACCTCTCTTCCATCCGGGAGTTGGTGTCCCAGGACAGCGCCAATGCCATAGGGTGAGGCGTCGCATGCTAGCACCACCGGTAGCCTCTCGTCGAAGTGTGCCAAGACCGAGTTTGAGACAAGCAAGTCCTTGACTGCCTGGAATGCAGCCTCCTGGCGCTGGCCCCACACCCAAGGGGCCCGCTTGTCCAGAAGTCTGTGTAGGGGCTCCGCTACCGCCGCTTTGTGGGGAAGGAAGGAATGGTAAAAGTTCAGTAGTCCCAAAAAGGCCTGAAGTTCAGTCTTGCTCTTGGGCGCTGGGGCATCACAAATGGCCCGTACCTTGTCCCCAGTCGGGTGGACCCCTTCTGCGTCCACCATAAATCCCAGAAAGTCCACCTGAGGCACTCCTAGTAGACATTTTTCCCGCTTCACCTTGAGACCCGCCGTCTGGAAACGGTGCAGAACGGTGCGGAGGCGGTCCTCAAACTCCTCTGGTGTGGGCCCGGCAATCAACACATCATCGAAGAAGGGGGTGACACCAGGAATCCCTTTAAGGAGCGAGTCCATTAGATTCTGGAAGATGCCTGGTGCCACACTGACACCGAATTGCAGCCGCTTTACCCGGAACGCTCCTCTGTGCGTCACAATCGTCTGTGCCTCTGCTGTGGCCTCATCTACTGGCAGCTGTTGATATGCTTGGGCCAAGTCCAGCTTGCCAAAAATTTTCGACCCAGCCAGGGTGGCAAGGACATGGCTGACCACTGGCACTGGGTATGCATGGGCCGTGAGGGCCTTGTTTATGGTACATTTGTAGTCTGCGCAGATGCGGACCGAACCATTAGGCTTGACGCGTGTGACGATTGGGGTTTCCCAGGGGGCATTAGGCACCGGCTCCAGCACTCCTTGCTCTACGAGCCGGTCCAATTCCTCGTCAATACGGGGTTTCAGGGCGAACGGGACCCGGCGGGCCTTGAGCCTGACCGGTCGTACTGCGGGGTCAAGCTGTAGAGCAATGGGGGGGCCCGTATACTGTCCCAATTTCCCATCGAAAACCCCTGGAAATTCCTTGCATATGGCGTCCACGTCCACTTGTAAGGTAGTGTGGTTCACCCCGGTGATGGCTAGCCCCAGTGGTCCAAACCATGCCAATCCCAGTAAGCTAATGTAGGGGCCCTTGACTACAAGCAAGTCCAGTTGCCGCATCCGCCCTCGGTATTGCACCCTGAAGGTCCCCACTCCCATTGTGGGGACCTTACATTTCTGGAAGTCCCGGAGGGTGAATGGGGCCGGCCTGAGTTTGGGACCCCCAGTAGGACACAGTTTCCTTAAGGTCCTTGCCGAGATTATGGATAGAGTTGAACCCGTGTCCAGCTCCATGCGGCATGGGGGCCCCTCTATCTGTAACTCTACATAAATTTTCTCTACGTTGGGGTGGGGCAACTGGTATACCTGGAAGTCCGTGAGCTCCGTCGAGTTGCCTTGGTGCGTTGGGACCCAGAACCTGGGGCTCTTAGATTGGTCATCTGATGCCTGGCGTCGGGTGGGCCGAGCTCGACACACCCGGGCGATGTGTCCCGATTTTCTGCACTGCCTGCACTCTGCGTTGCGGAAACGGCAGGTCCTCCTCTCGTGACTTTCCCCGCAGCTTGCGCAGTTCCCTCCTTCTCGTCGAGGCAGCTGCGGTATGTGGGCTGCTTGAGTGCGCTGCTGTACTCGGTGCACCTCCTCCCTGTCAGATCCTGAGTCGTCGGTGAGGTCTTCATGGTGGACCCTCAGTTGGGGTGGCAGGCGCGGCCGTGCCTCTTGCGTCGACCTCTTCGCAGCTTCTGTTGCCAGGGCCTCCTCCAGAGCGACCTGGAACGTTAGGTCCTTCTTAGTGTAGAGGCGTCGTTGCAGCTTCTCATCCTCCAGGCCACCGACGAGGCGATCCCGAAGCATGTTCTCCAGCTCTGCGAAGTTGCAGAACCGGGCGGCTTGGCGGAGAGAGGTCACAAACCCAGTTATGGTTTCCCCAGGGGCTTGCCGCTTTGCGTAGAAGGCATTTCGACGAACCACCACTGAGGGCTGCGGCGAAAAGTGCCCCTTCAGCTGTTCCATTATTGTTTTGTATGGAACAGTAGCGACGTCTTCAGGCGCAAGGAGAGCCCGGGCGATTTCAAACGTCTCCTCTCCGCAGACTCTGAAGAATATCGCCCTCTTCTTGGCGTCTTCTTCATCGGTGACCCCTTTGGCTTCTAGGAGGAAGGTGAAACGGGAGGCGTACGCTTCCCAGTCTCCAGATGCTGGGTTGAACGGCGAGAAGCTGCTGTCGGTTGCCATTCTGGGTTCCTTGTGTCCCGGAGCTGAAGCCTGGATACACGGTACGAGGCAGCGGTGCGGCAGGTGGCGGTGCTGCGGTGCTGTGTGTGGCAGTCAGCTCAGCGGGATCCCACCTTCGTCGCCAGTGAAATATACTCAGAGTCGCAAAGTGATTTCATGCTCTTTATTCAGCTCATAGTGGTGGTGAGGAGGAATGAATGAATGTCCCCTCAAAGTATCTGCTTTATATACATTATTTACACAATGGGCTGCACATGATTGGCTAATTCTGGAATTCTACTGTAAGCCAATCAGGTTGTGGATTCACTTATATCTGGAGCATGATTGGGTGGTTTCTGCCAACCAATCAGACTGCTGCATTGTTCTAGGACCAATCAGACTGATGCATTCTGAATCCTATTGTTCTAGGACCAATCAGACTGCTGCAATTTGGATCCTATTGTTCTAGGACCAATCAGACTGCTGCAGTTTGGATCCTATTCAACTCAGTACATAACAAAGGGAAATCCCTGGATTTCTCTGTCGGAGAGGGGGGGTGTGGCGCGGTGCTGAGGATCGATCACTACTTCTGTGGAGTGAAGCGCTAATCTTTCATCGGAGAGCATCTCTCATCTTTCTCTTGGCAATGCCCCATAGATTCTCTATGGGGCTCAGGTCAGGCGAGTTTGCTGGCCAATCAAGCACAGTAATCCCATGGGCATTGAACCAGGTTTTGGTACTTTTGGCAGTGTGGGCAGGTGCCAAAGTCTTGCTGGAAAATGAAGTCAGCAGCCCCATAAAGCTCGTCTGTGGAAGGAAGCATGAAGTGCTCCAAAATCTTCTGTTAGACGGCTGTGTTGACCCTGGACTTAATGAAGCACAGTGGACCAACACCAGCTGATGACATGGCTCCCCAGATCAAGACAGACTGTGGAAACTTCACACTGGACTTCAAGCATCTGGCATTGTGTGCCTCCCCAGTCTTCCTCCCGACTCTGGGTCCTTGGTTTCCATATGAGATGTAAAAGCTGCTCTCATTAGAAAAGAGATTTGGGGATTTTTCGAGTTTCACCTGTACAAACTACTGTCAGAATGGGAGACAGAAGATGAAGAGGTTAACGTGGTAATGATACACCGGGCACAAGATACAGGGTATAATATACCACTTGAATTATGGGGAAAGCTGTTTTTACTAGGAATATTAGGAGATGGAGTACAAAATAAGCAAAAGTAATTGTTTATGTACGTGACCACAGCTGCTAGAATGTTACTTGCCCAGAAGTGGAAGGAAGAAAGTATACCAACGAAAGAAGAATGGAGGAATAAGATGATAGACTATGCCGAAATGGCAAAACTAACCGTGAAGATCAGGCACCAAGACGAAGGAAAATTTAGTCAAGATTGGAAAAACTTTATAGATTATTTTCAAGAACACTGCAAGAATGTGGAAACATTAGCAAGACTGTTGTACCATTTATGAAATGAATGCAGAATCAGTTGTGAAAAATAATTGGAAATCAATTGGAAAAATAATGGAAATAATTGGAAATCAAGTGGGGGGGAAATACAATGAAAATAATAAGGGGGGGAATGGAAACGGGGAGGTCAGTGTAAATTTGGGTTTGATATATATGTATAAGAAAATTGTTATTATTAGAAAAATTGAAAATAAAACATATATTTTTAAAAAAGAAACTCTGTTCTGCCATGTGATTAGCAAACAGCGGCGGAGCTTCATGCTCCGGCGGGGGTGTGGGGGGCAGAGAGCAGGCGGAGGCGGGGCTGGTGCGCATCCTAGAGGCAGGGCGCGCCACCTGCAGGGGTGGGGTGCACTTCCTGGGGGTGGGGCACGCTGCCTGCGGCGGCATGGAACCCAACACAGGTGGGGGGCAACAGCGATGGCACCCCACCGGGATCACACTGCCAGGGGCGGTGCTCTCCCCCCACATTCCTCTTCCTCTGCCAGTGTACCCCAAATCCTCCTGAAGTGGAAGCCATTGTGGCATTGCTCCTGACGGTTGTAAGTTGCCCACGACTCACTTTTGCAAGGCAGTGGGCTCAACAAGCAAGCTTAGTGGACCTTCCATAGGTTCCAACTTTAAGGGGCCCACACCCCTTCACTACCCTCAAATTGGTGAGCCGCCCAGCCTCCTTTGCCGCCGTTAAATAAGTTGGAGTTCTTGTTATTAAATATACCAAGAAAAATGTACGCCAAGAACTCAGGCCAATGTAAGTTTCAATAGTGGGAGTGCTCCCTACTCAATTATGGATTAGAAACCAGGATAGGGCTGTTTTATAATTTATGGTAATTTAGAATTTAAATGCATTTTCATGTAATATTTGATACTTCCAGCTGATGAAGGCAAATACATCGAAACAGGGCCCTGTCCTGGTTTCTAATCCATAATTGACTTCTGACTTTTGCTCTATGATTGAAACAGAGTCTCCATCTGCAAGCTGATAAATTGTAAGGATTAACATTATTGTCGAGTGAAAAAGAGAAAATATTTGAAACAAATTATCTTTATGAGTTTGAGTTTGTAATCTCTATTTGAGTTTGTAATCCTTATCAGAATACATACTTTTGAATGGATTAGCTTTTGTTACTATTGACTATTGATTTGTGAGTAGGGATCACTCCCACTATTGAAACTTACATTGGCCTGAGTTCTTGGTGTACTTTTTCCTTTACCACCGTGGCATGAAAGTGCAAGTAGGACATCCAATCACCTACCTGTCTGCCTCTCTCCCGGGGTGCTCTTCCTCCTCTCTTACCCTCCAGAGGTGTGGCCTGGTCCTGCCCCCCCCCCCCATGACAGACAAACCTGTCACAGAGGGAAATTGGCCGCCGCGACCACCTGCTGGCAACCAGGCAGGAAGAGGAAGCAGCGGTGCATGAGTTGGACCTGCCATTGTCCCCCAGCAAGCCTCCTGGCTCAGTCTCTCAGCACCAGCACCAGCCAGGGCAGCACCGCCTCCCGTACCTGGAGTCTGGCTTCCTCGGTCTTGGAAATACCAGGTGAAGGAAGAAGGTGGCACAACCTCTGCCTGACTGGAGGTCCTCATCCTGGGCTGGGCTCCCTCTCCCTCCTTCCTTCCAGTGACCTTCTAGTGAGAGGCAGGGCAACATCCCTGCCAATATTTTATTCATGTTGGTGCCACACTATTGGATGTTAGCATCACATTCTCCCATGCCCTTTTGGAGAGGTGAGCCATTGCCAAAGCTGCCTTGCAAAAACGCTTGTCCAGCTCAGCATCAATGGAAAGGTTGCTGGTTATGGTGGAGCCTAGGTAGACAAATTTGTCTACCATCTCAAGCATGCGGTCACCAGTGATGATGTGCTGGCAATGTCCTGACCCAGGATGTTGGTCTTCACAAAACATATCTTTCCTACATCGGCCACAGCAGGTGCCGCAATCTTCCAGCAGTTTAACCTCATTCCCAAAGGTGCACTCCTCTATTGTCTCCCGAGACAGACAGATGCCAACAATCTGTCATGGAACAACCCCATTGAAGCAAAGAACAGTGGTCACCCAGACCTCATTGCTTGTTGCAAAGGGGCCCCTGTGACAGTTCAAGCTTCAGGACCTCAAAACTTTGGTCCGCCACGGTCAACAGGGCACAAGTCTAGGTAGTGCAAGGCTTCTGGATATCATGAAGGCAGAGGGCTGTTAAGAAGGCAGAGGGCATGTTAAGAAGATAGGAAGGTGCCTTATACAGAGTCAGACCATTGGTCCATCTCACTCAGTATTATGTAGACTGGAATTAGCTTTCCAAGGTTTCGGATGAGGGACACCTGGAGACAGCAGGGATTGAACCTGAGACCTACACATTCAATGCTCTGCCACTGAGCTAAGGCCCTTGCTGGACTCCAGTCTCCAGCCCCCATAACCCCAGCCAGCAAAGCCAATGGTCAGGGATGACAGAAGCTGTAATCCAGCAAAATCTAAAGGGCCACAGGTTCCCCCAACAAAGTGTTAAGAGCACTCCTATCTTCCCCACTCCCTGCAAATAAGTTGAGCACTGCTGTGTTGTAGCATCAGCTTCCATGGACTAGAAGCCTCCACATCAGATGCATGAAGTCTTAGCTTTGGTCAGTAGTGGACGTACATTTTGGGGGCTTTGAGGCTTGAACTGTCATGGAGACCCCTTTGCAACCAGCAACGAGGTCTGGGAAACCATTGTTCTCTTTCTCAATGGGGTTGTTCCACAACAGATCACCACACTTTTTACAACGTCTGTGCTACTGACTCTCAAGCTTTGGGATTGTTGAAATATATACAACAAAAAAGTAATCAATTTGAGCTATGCAGCTCAAATTGACCTCAAATTTCTAAGCAGTGTGGACTAAGGTTTCTAGGGCCCATCTGGGTAGGGGCCTGAAGTTTAAACTTGGTTTCATAGTATTGCTGGACTGCAACTCCCATCCTTCCTGACCTGTGACAGTGCTGGTTGGTGCTGATAGCAGTTCCAGTCCATCAGTATCTGGAGGGTCAAAGGTTCCCCAGTTCTGAAGTAAAGGCCACCTTCACCATCCTGGTGTCCTCCATATATTGTGTAATACAGATTACACTGGGGCTGTTGGGAACTAGAGTCCACCAGTGCATGTTCTCAGAGACAGAGGTCCCCTGTGAACCAAGATGGGGATTTTCAAGCAGGGGCTGGTCAGCTTATCTGCTGGAGATGCTTTAGCTCTAGACTAGGAGACCTGCATAGCCTTTGCCCATTTATTTGGCCTCCTGATATTCTGGGCTACAGATCCCAGGGCTGATGGGAGTTGTGGTGCAGAACATCTGGAGGGTTGGCAAAGAATGGCCCACAAAGTCTTTTATAATCCTATGCTTTTATCTACTGGTTGTTCTGGAAAAACAGCTAAGGTGCAATATTACGTGGCATCTTAAAGACTCTTTGTTCTCCTTGCTGCGACAGACCAAGGCTACAATCTTACTTGGGAACAAGCCTCATTAAAGACAATGGGTCTTACTGCCAGGTAGGCATGCAAAGAGATTTAGGCTACCCTACTGGAAGTGGTAGTCCTGGACCATTCACAATTTGCCTAATGAAAAGTTGGGAACAAAGGAAGCTGCCATATGCAGAGTCAGGCCATTGGTCCATCTAGTTTAGTGCTGTCTACACTGAATGGCAGCAGCTCTCCAGGGTTTCGGACCACAGCCTTTTCCAGCCCTTTTTGGAGATGCAGGAGGATTGAACCTGGCTCCTTCTGTATGCAAAGCAGATGCTCTACCACTGAGCTACAGCCCTTCTCCCTAACTTCTTTATTATTGGTTTTATTAATATTAATGTTTTCATTCATTTTTCCCCCAGACATCTTTATTGAAAGTAAAAAAAAAAGTATATAATTATATGTGCACTAAACATGGTGAGACAAAAAGAAAAGAGAGAAAAAGAAAAAGAGAAACAGAACCAATGTAGAATTGAAAATAAGGGGGGGGGGGGACTGTATACAGTGGTACCTTGGTTCTCAAATGGCTTAGCTGTCGAACAAATCGGCTCCTGAATGCCGTGAACCCGGAAGTAAGTGTTCTGGTTTACGAATGTTTTTCAGAAGCTGAACGTCCGACGTGGCTTCGACTTGAGTGCAGGAAGCTCCTGCAGCCAATTGGAAGCCACGCCTTGGTTTTTGAATGGTTTCGGGAGTCGAACGGACTCCTGGAATGGATTAAGTTTGAGAACCAAGGTATTTTGCAAAGTTGTTATTGTACTTCACCAGATCTTTTTCTTTGTGCAGATATTTTTATTAATTTTTACAAATATAATTTCCATCAAAACATATCATTCACCATTACATGTAAGATTCTCTGGATCCTTTTACTTCCCGCCACCCTTCTCTGGTTTCCATTACATTCCCTATTTTCATTCAGCTTATCCAATTTTTCTAAATTATTAATATTATTTTATTTTCCTTTGTATTATTTTATATTACAGTGGTACCTCAGGTTAAGAACTTAATTCGTAATTCTTAACCTGAAACTGTTCTTAACCTGTAGCACCACTTTAGCTAATGGGGCCTCCTGCTGCCGCCGCGCCACCACCGCGCGATTTCTGTTCTCATCCTGAAGCAAAGTTCTCAACCCGAGGTAATATTTCTGGGTTAGCAGAGTCTGTAACCTGAAGCGTATGTAACCTGAAGCATATGTAACCTGAGGTACCACTGTACAACTATCACTCTAATCCTGCCAAAGTTTTTAATTGTTTGCAGTGCTCTTTTAAATACACTATAAATTTCTCCCATTCTTTCTTGAACTTCTTCTCCTCCTGGTCTCTGAGTCTCCTGGTTAATTTTGCCATTTCGGCATAGTCCATCATCTTCATCTGCCACTCTTCTTGTGTTGCAACTTTGTCTTCTTTCCATTTCTGGGCCCTACTTCACCAGATCTTAACCTATTACAGTATTTGTAAGAATGAATTCCAAATATCATTGAATTTGACCGTGGCAAGTCTGCATTTATATGCACATTGTTCATATGTTGTGAGTTTGCATGTCTTCAATCCAATTGAAGAAGGGAGCCGCATTTTTATTTTTCCAATTCATCAGTATCAGTCTTTTCCCCATGATAAGGGCATGGAGAGTTCACTCATACAGTCCTTTTGTAAGGTTCCATGTGCTGGGCATATAATTCAAAAGGATATTTTGCTGTGTAAATGTAAGGTTGTTCCATACGGTTCTGTTGATAGTTTCAGTTACCTTCTGCCAAAAACATTTAATATAGGACAATGAAAAAAACATGTTTTACAAGAAGCATTATCCCTATTGCATCTCCAGCAGTTAGATACCTTAGATAGCCCTTTTTTAATCAAACATAATGGTGTCCAGTATATTCTAAATATTATTTTTTGTTGTATGAGCCTCAATTTAAGGTCCAGGGATGCCCTTGTTATAGCATTTAAAACAGTTTCCCACTGTGTGGTCGAAATTGAGATCTATAGTTCTTTATTCCATTCCTCCCTCAATACCTGCATATCAAATTGGTTTGCTAGTAACAAAGATTTATGGTATATAGGTTAATGGCCGGTTTTTTTGTTGTGTAAGAATTAATCAACTGCCGTAGATGGTGGTTAGCAAGTGTTTTATCTGGAGATATTGCCATTGAGCATTTGTAGGTAATCTGTATTTGTCTCTTAAAACGGAATATGTATTAAATTTGTCCTCTTCATTTATCAGTTGGTGTAATGTTAATATACCCAAATTCATCTACCTCTTCCATACAACCATTTCTTTCGCAGTTTTTAAAGACTGGTTTCCCCACAAAGTCATTTTGTCATGGGAGAAAAGGTCAGTTTTATATTTTTTGTTTCAAGTGGTGCCATATCGTTCAAACTGATGTTATTGTTTCAATAGCTTCTTGAGTATTCATGTATTTAGACCCAAGTGCCACCCATCTTTCTACAGGTGCTACAAAGGAATATTCCCAAGTAGCCCAATTTGGACTGTTATTTTGAGTTATAGGTCTCCAGAATTGTGTACCTGACAGTAGATATGCTTGGTGATATAATTCTAAGTCTGGTATCCCAAATCCTCCTTCCTTTATCAATATATATATTTTTAAATTATTTAATCATTTTTTCAATACAAACAAGAACCAAAAAAATATATACAACAAAAACCACAATAACACTAATAACACAATTTAACAATTCAGATTTGAGTACTGATATACCTATAACTACACCTTTTTAACAATACTTCCCCACCTCTCCTCCCCCTACTTCCCACCACTGTCCGCCTTATCGCTTAAGTATTCCTTCCCGATTTCTTCATATTTATCCATTCTTAATTTGCGTTGATATGCAATTCATTCATAGGTAACTAGTCTGTCCATATTGTCAATCCATGTACTCAATGGGATCTTTTTGCGGCCTTCCTTTATCAATATTTGCATTTTTGAATAGATATTCTTGGAACTGAAGAGCCCCAAAAGCATCTTCTAAACAAGATTTAATTTTGTGAAAGTATTTGCTCGGTATGTGAACTGGAATTCCTCTTAAGATATAAACTGTCTAGGTATTATGTTAAGAGCAGTGACTTTCCCCCACAGGGTCGCGGTCAATGATTCCCATCTGTCGATGTCTATTGATAGCTCATGATATATTTTGTTGATGTTCAATTGTCTTTTACAACCACTGGGTGACCCCACTGGGCATGGTAATCCAGTCAGGGAAATAGGGATGCAGACTATGTTTAGGGTACCTTTTCTAGCTCCTCCCTCTTTTTGGGGTGAGCAAACAGAGTGGATCCTAAATAGGGCTGCTCAGTCATGGATACAGCTGCCGAGCTGCTCAACTGCTTCATTCCTTGAGTCAGAGTGACCGGTCCATCGCCCATGTACCGGTTCATGACTAGGGGCTTCCAGATTTCATGGTCCTGCCCCCATTGCCATTTGCCGATTGCCATGGGACTTTTTGGGCTTTGGGATGGGTTTTTGGAAGATGCCTGTGTTTGAATTTGTTTTATGTGTGAGATCAGTGCATGCTGACCAACACACAGTCTTTGCAGTAAGGGTCTAGTCCGATGGTGTGAGCTGCTGCAGCCTTCATCTGCCTTCACAGCCATGGTATCTTCCACCTGTTCTGCTTTTGAGGACTTCTTGGATCATTCTTTATCTAGCTCCTCCCCTTTGACCTTTCAACCTTCTAGGGGGACAGCAGACATGATTTCCACCACTCGACAGCTTCAAGAAAAATGCAGAGAGCAAAACCAACCCCTGTATATGGTGTTTACTGACCTGACTAAGACCTTCAACACTATAAATCGTATTGCCCTGTGGCCTGTCCTTCTGAAAATTGGCTGCCCAGATAAATTTGTGAACATCCTTCAGCTCCTCCATGATAATATGGCAGCAACAATTGCAGATAACAACAGCTCTCAAAGTGAACCATTCACAGTGGGATCAGGTGTTAAACAGGGTTGTGTTATTGCCCCAACTCTATTCATTATTTCCATTGCCATGATCCTACACTTTGTCAAAGAGAAACTCAAGTAGAAATCATATATAAAATTGATGGAAAGCTCTTTAATCTGAGTAGGCTGAAAGCAAAGAGTAAGGTTACCATAACTTCCGTCATAGAGCTTCAGTATGCTGATGACAACATAGTGTGTGCACACTCAGATGATAACCTCCAAACCATCCTAAATATCTTTGCAGAAGCTTACAAAAAGCTTGGCCTGTCATTCAATATTCAAAAAACCAAAGTGCTGCACTAACAAGTACAAAATAACCCCTCTGGACTGCCACAAATCCAACTCAATGGTGTAACTTGAATGGTGCTGATCACTTCTCCTACCTGGGGAGTTATCTTTCTTCATTGGATGACATTGATGCCAAAATCCAGCGTCTCCTGGGCTTGCCCTTTTCTGCATCTTATTGTGGCACTTCTAGAGTAACAAAATAATATAAATTCAGAATCATAGAACTGTAGAGTAGGAAAGGAACCCAAGTGTCATCTAGTCCAACCACCTGTCATGCAGGAATCTCAGCTAAATCACACATGACAGCTGGGCATCCAACCTCTGCTTAAAAAGCTCCAAGGAAGGAGAGAGTCCACCACCTCTCATGGGAGTCTGTCGCACTGTTAAACAGAACTTTGTGTGTGCGTGTGTGTGTGCATGCATTTGCGCCAGTTCTGTGGATTAACCAAAAACTGCAATCTGCTGAGACCTTATACCTGGGACACCATATGCCTTTGCATCCCATAAGTATAAAAATATGACACCTGCCTTCCCTCCCCCAACCCAAAATGCCCACTTCTCATGACCTACAATTTTTTCATCATCTCAATCCAATGTAGAGAGCACAAACACTGCAGTTTACTTGTAGGCACACATTTTTTTTTTCATATCAGAGCCTGGAGCATTTCCTGTTCACAGCAAAATATAATAAGTGGTTTTCAAAAAGCCTCACTTCTCAAATTCTTATTTCCCATATTTCGTCGCCTTCTCCAGTTCAAGTGTAGCAAAATTTTGGCACTCTTCTAGGTGCTGAGGAATAGCTGACAGAATCCTACACTAGCCAGTAATCTGCATCTCTGGTCAAGGCAGAAGGAGGACTCTAAAATAGGATACCATTGCCTTTTCTATATCTTTTGCTGAGTGTGGTTTTGGACTAGGGAGGGCAGCATTTGCATATTGAGGCCCCATGACCACCCTGTTCCCTAAGGTGTGAATAACTAGACAACACATGGCATATTGGTTTTTGGGATCAAATAAGGCCACAACTTTATTGGTTACAGATGTGAAGTTTGGCCATGGGAATTGTGGTAAGTAACAGCGTATGTAACTCCCGCCTGTCCACTGGGAGTGTTTCTTTCTTTTTCTTTTTTTTAATCAATACAACAAAAAATGGAAAACACGTTTTTTTCTTTTTTGTAATACAAAATTAAAAAATTAATACAAAATTAATACAAAATTACACACAAGAATAACAATAAACACAAAGTTTTCTTAACAAACAATAAAACATAAATTGGTCTTAACACTATAGACCCAACCTCCCTTCTGTTCCTTATTTTAATTTTATATTACTTATTGCTAATACACACTTTTATCATAATTTAACTTTTTCTCAATATATCTTAACTCTCATGTCTAACTTGCAGCTTTACTGAAATTCCTCAAATGCTGCAACAGAATTTAAACTACTGTAATTATATTTCAAATAGTCTTTGAGAACCTCCCATTTTGAAACAAATTCCTGTTTTGGTTTATTCTTTATTTTTTCTGATGGATCATCTAATTTGGCATATTCTGTCAGCTTTTGGATCTATTCATGTATAGAGGGAATTTCAATATTCTTCCATTTTGCCGTGATGAGAACTCTTGCTGCAGCCATAGCATATAAAAAGATACTCTTCATTTTTTGCGGAATATCCGAATCGGTAATTCCCAGGAGATAGGCCTCTGGTTTTTATTAAAAGAGATCTTTAGCATTTTTTTGCAGTTCTGAGTGAGTACTCTCCCAGAATACAGTGGTACCTCTGGATGCGAACGGGGTCCGTTCCGGAGCCCCATTTGCATCCTGAATAAAATGTAAGACACGACTGCGCATCTGCGTGAAGTCATTTTCAGCATCTGCGCATGTGTGAGTGGTGAAACCCAAAAGTAATGCTCTCTGTTACTTCCGGGTTGCCACGGAGCATAACTTGAAAACGCTCAACCTGAAGCACATTCAACCCGAGGTATGACTGTACCTGTATTTTCTTACATAACCACCACATGTGGTAGAAAGTTCCTGAATTATCTCCACATCTCCAACAATTACTTGGGACACTTTTATACATTTTCAAAAGTTTCCAGGGTGTTAAGCACCATCGGTGTTGCATTTTTAGAAAATTATCTCTACTGGTATAACACTTTGTGAATTTCCAATTGTTCTTCCACAAATTTTCCCATTGGAACATAGTTATAGAATGGCCAAAATCTTGTGACCACCTCACCATGGCCGCTGTTACCTCCTCCTCCTTGACTTTCCAGTCAAGGAGGAGTCGGTAAACTTTAGACAATGGGAGTGTTTCTAAGGGTGATGCTGGCGTGCAGGGGACACACCCTATAACCTACGTCAAGGGAACGCTCCCTAACTCCTGCCGCCATTGGCCCATTTGGTGACAGGAAGACAATCTGGCCTGCAATAGGCTTGTTTACTAGGGAGGCCCGGGCCCTGCCCAAAAAGCCACGTACCCAATAAAGGGGTGAACAAACTTATTTCTACCTTCCCAGGCCTGAGAAAGTCCTTGGAGAGCATGCTGCTGTGAAGGCAAAAACTACCCATCATCCTTAGATTCAACAACCTCTGATATGCCAATGACACAACTTTGACGGCAGACAGTGAGGAGGAATTAAAGAACCTCTTAATTAAAGAACTCCATCTGGCCTAGGGGGCGGGGCCTGCACTCACCACTACAGTTTAGAGGCCTGAGCAGCCACCTGCAGCAAGGGACAAAAATGTTTTTAAATGTTTTAAGCGCTTTTAATTTGCAGCACCTTAAATGGTGGTTGTTGTTTTTTATAATATTTTATTATTTTATTATTTTATTTTTGCTTGGGGTGGGATAAGCATTTAGTCAGGGTGGGGAGTATTTTAATTTGAGCACTATCATTTCTTGATTTGTTTTTTTATTATTCTTTTAAGTTATTATATAGTTTGTATTTTGCTTTTTAAGGGGAAGGGTCAGGGCTGCCTGGGAATGGGCCTCAGCCAATAGAATGGCTGGGGCAGGTTCCACGGGGGGGGGGGTATTGGGACACCCGTTGTTGAGGGGGAGGAAGGGAAAGGAGATTGTTAGCCGCTTTGAGACTCCTTCGGGTAGTGATAAAGCGGGATATCGAATCCAAACTCTTCTTCTCTTCTTCTTCTTAAAGAGGGTGAAAGAGGAGAGCACAAAATATAGTCTGAAGCTCAACATCAAAAAAACTAAGATCATGGCCACTGGTCCCATCACCTCCTGGCAAATAGAAGGGGGAAAAATGGGGGCAGTGAGAGATTTTATTTTCTTCGGCTCCGTGATCACTGCAGATGGTGACAGTAGCCACAAAATTAAAAGACGCCTGCTTCTTGGGAGAAAAGCAATGACAAACCTAGACAGCATCTTAAAAAGCAGAGACATCACCTTGCCAACAAAGGTCCATATAGTTAAAGTTGTTGTTTTCCCAGTAGTGATGTATGGAAGTGAGAGCTGGACCATAAAGAAGGCTGATCGCCGAAGAATTGATGCTTTTGAATTATGGTGCCGGAGGAGACTCTTGAGAGTCCCATGGACTGCAAGAAGATCAAACGCATCCATTCTTAAGTAAATCAGCCCTGAGTGCTCACTGGAAGGACAGATCCTGAAGCTGAGACTCCAGTACTTTGGCCACCTCATGAGAAGATAAGACTCCCTGGAAAAGACCCTGATGTTGGGAAAGATTGAGGGCACAAGGAAAAGGGAACGACAGAGAACAAGATGGTTGGACAGTGTTCTTGAAGCTACCAGCATGAGTTTGACCAAACTGCAGGAGGCAGTGGAAGACAGGAGTGCCTGGTGTGCTCTGGTCTATGGGGTCATGAAGAGTTGGACACAACTAAACAAGTAAACAACAACACCATAGATTCCAGAAAAGTCAATGAATTGTGTCTCCACAAGCAAAGCCCTTACAGACATCTTATCCATCACAGCAGGGGAGATTTAATTTGCAGTGCATAATAAACAGAAGGGTCCTCTAGTGGCCAGTTTTTTTAGCATTCATCCTGGTTTGTTTGAACCAAGGTTGTACCTAGGGGTTGGCTAGGTTGGACCCCACCAAGGGGGCGGGGCACACTAAAATCACACTTCTGAGCTCTGGCTCAGAGTGCTAGGAGCCCACCCACCCACATGCTCCCCAAGCTACTTCTACACTGCTCTGGGCGGCCAGGTGAGGCACAAAGGCTCCTCTGGGCACCTCCAGGTCGCTGGCATGGACAGTTGCAGAGGCCCCTCCCAAGTCGGACAGCAGCACTATTAGAAGTGTGAGTGGAGCATGGCTCAGAGGGAAGGAAGACAGCAAGAGCAGGTGACAGTTGCAGGAGGAAGGAAAAAGGAAGAAAGAGGGAAGGGATGAAGGAGGCAGAAGGGAAGCAGGTGAGCAGAGGAAAAGAGGAAGGCAGAAAGGCAGGCAGGCAGATGGACCAACAGGAAGAGGAGGGGAGGCAGAACAGACCTGACTCTGGTGACTGTAGAGGAAGTCGCTGGGGGTGTGCAAAAGGCGACAGAAAGCAAACTTTTTAAGTTTCTGATCCATGATCTCTCCAGATCCCAGAGGCACTTGATACATCTCCTTGCCAAGGGTGCAATCAAGCCTAGGTACACCTTTGTCTTGCACAAAACGTGTGCAGTAGTTAGACTGTATTTGATCTTTATTTAACATTTGTTTGGGGTGGGAAGTTATATGACACAGTTTGTTCATCTTGATTTGCCTGCACAATCTTTGTGAACCATTCGTTCATCTCACACCTTTCAATTCATTTCCTCACCACAAGTCCTAACAAAAGTCCTGTGTCTTTTCTTTTTAATGGATTTGTTGCACTAAGGCAACGTAGCTCTTGAATCCGCTTTAATTGTGCAAACCTAGATTTCTGGTACATGCCCTAATCCCCCCTTCAAAAAAAGTGACTAGTCACCCAGAAAAATGTGTGACAAGGAAGGAATTACACACTACAGGAGATGTTGGAAGGAAAAACAGGGATAACCTAATTACTATTGTCTATGCTCTGATAACCTCAATATTACTGAAATGCATCAAGGTCTCAGAGCGGTTCACAGAACAAAATCAAAATATAGAACCACAAAATATATAATACAAGTAAAAACAGCAACCTAATACTCCCCCCCCCAAAAAAAAACTCCCAACATTTTAAAAGGGCATTGGATGTCAGTCAAATAAGCCAAATGCCTGGTTATTATACACCTAAAGGTGTATAATAAAGGCAGCAGGCGAACTTCCCTGGGGAGAGCATTCCACAGACAGGGAGCCACTGCAGAGAAGGCCCTGTTCTCTTGTTGCCACCCTCCGGACCTCTTGAGGAGGCACACGAAGAAGGGCCTCAGATTATGATCTCAGGATCTGGGTTGCTTCAGAAGGAAAAAGGCAGCCCTTGAGGTATTGTGGTCCTGAGCCATTTAAGGCTTTATAGGTCAAAACCAGCACTTTGAATTGGGCCCAGAAATTCATTGGTAGCCCATGCAGTCGGACCAGGAGTGGTGTAATATGTTCAAACCCTCTTGCTCTAGTGAGCAACCTGGTTGCTAAATTCAGCACTAGCTGAAGTTTCTGAACCGCCTTCAGAGGCAGCCCTACGTACAACGCATTGCAGTAATCTAACCATGATGTTACCAGAACATAGACAACAGTAGTTAGGCTTTCCCTGTCCAGATAGGGGAGTAGGTGGGCAACCAGGGCAAGCTGATGGAAAGCACGCTGGGCTACTGAGGCCACCTGAGCCTTGAGCGACATGGAGAGCCACAAAGGAAGCCACATGTTCCCATGTTGCCGCATTCCAGACCTCTTGTGAAGGAGACACACAGAGCAGGGCCCCAGATGATAATGACAGGGTCCTGGTAGGTTCACAGGGAGAGGGGCAGTCCTTGAGGTATTATGGTCCTGGAACAACCTGGCCACCAAATTCTGCACCAGCTGAAGTTTTTGAACTGTCTTCAGAGGCAGCTTCACCTCTAACACATTGCAGTAATCTAACCGAGAGGTTACCAGAGCATAGACAGCAGTAGTTAGGCTATCCCTGTCCAGATAGGGGCGTAGCTGGGCCACCAGCCCAAGCTGATGGAAGGAACTGTTCCATGGTAAATATTTGTGCAAGCACTCCCCCTTATGGTAAAAGATGGAACTAGAATTGCAACAATAATTTTAAGACTCAGACTATTTTTCACACTATTTCATGGCATTTACACAGGCCTAAATGCTGTTAAGGTGCTACACTCAATATGCCAGCAAGTTTGGAATACTCAGCAGTGGCCAGAGGATTGGAGAATGTCAGTGTACATCCCAATCCCAAAGAAGGGCAGTGCCAAAGAATGCTCCAACTACCACACAATTGCACTCATTTCACACGCTAGCAAAGTTATGTTTAAAATTCTACAAAGCAGGCTTAAGCAGTATGTGAACCGTGAACTCTCAGAAGTGCAAGCTGGATTTCAAAGGGGCAGAGGAACCAGAGACCAAATTGCAAACATGTGCTGGATTATGGAGAAAGCTAGAGAGTTCCAGAAAAACATCTACTTCTGCTTCATTGACTATGCAAAAGCCTTTGACTGTGTCAACCACAGCAAACTATGGCAAGTTCTTAAAGAAATGGGAGTGCCTGATCACCTCATCTGTCTCCTGAGAAATCTCTATGTGGGCAAGAAGCTGGATATGGAACAACTGTTAGAACTGGATATGTTAGAACTGGATATGGAACAACTGATCGGTTCAAAATTGGGAAAGGAGTATGACAAGGCTGTATATTGTCTCCCTGCTTATTTAACTTATAAGCAGCATTCATCATGCGAAAGGCTGGACTGGATTAATCCAAAACCGGAATTAAGATTGCTGGAAGAAATATCAACAACCTCAGATATGCAGATGACACAACTTTGATGGCAGAAAGTGAGGAGGAATTAAAGGTAAAGGTAAAGGTACCCCTGCCCGTACGGGCCAGTCTTGACAGACTCTAGGGTTGTGCGCCCAT
Organism: Podarcis tiliguerta; assembly: GCF_965153285.1. Lineage (NCBI taxonomy): Eukaryota > Metazoa > Chordata > Lepidosauria > Squamata > Lacertidae > Podarcis > Podarcis tiliguerta. The sequence goes on along the minus strand of NC_139553.1, from coordinate 39,919,315 downwards.
CTCACTCAAAGAGGCCGAGGGCCAGCGCTGTCAGAAGACACTTCCGGGTCACGTGGCCAGTGTGACATCGCTGCTCTGGCGAGCCAGAGCCGCACACGGAAACGCCGTTTACCTTCCCGCTAGTAAGCGGTCCCTATTTATCTACTTGCACCCAGGGGTGCTTTCGAACTGCTAGGTTGGCAGGCGCTGGGACCGAACAGCGGGAGCGGACCCCGCCGCGGGGATTCGAACCGCCGACCTTTCGATCGGCAAGCCCTAGGTGCTGAGGCTTTAACCCACAGCGCCACCCGTGTCCCGGGGAGGAATTAAAGAACCTCTTAATGAGGGTAAAAAAGGAGAGCGCAAAATATTGGTCTGAAGCTCAACATAAAATAAAATAAAAACTAAGATCATGGCCACTGGGCCCATCACCTCATGTCAAATAGAAGGGGAAGAAATGGAGGCAGTGAGATATTTTACTTTCTTGGGTTCCATGATCACTGCAGATGGTGACAGCAGTCACGAAATTAAAAGACACCTGCTTCTTGGGAGAAAAGCAATGGCAAACCTAGACAGCATCTTAAAAAGCAGAGACAACACCTTTCCAACAAAGGTCCGTATAGTTAAAGCTATGGTTTTCCCAGTAGTGATGTATGGAAGTGAGAGCTGGACCAGAAAGAAGGCTGATCGCCGAAAAATTGATGCTTTTGAATTATAGTGCTGCAGGTGTTATGTATTGAAGTTCTCACACTGGCCACCAGGGGGGGTTGTGTGTATAGTTTTCACTCAGGTCCACGTAAGTTAATTTAGGCGGGAAACCCTGGGCTGTTGTTATTACAATGTTGACTACCTATAAAAGCAGGCCGGCTGAGCTGTTTGCTGTTCAGTTCAGTTCCAGCTTACTTATAAATAACTACTTGGAGAAATCTCTGTGTCCTCTGCTATGTCCACCCACTACTTAATACTGGCGACGAAGGTGGGATTGGATGGACATCAGAGCACAGCCAGATTCGGACACTCACTGAGTGGAATCACTGAGCTAAAATACTGAGCGATATCACTGAACAGAACCCAATTCAGAGCTGACAGTACTGGCTAGAGCAGTGTGTTCCATCCATTGCCCACCAGCCTCTGAATCATGGGACTCATACCTCGCTTGGTTTGCCTGCTACCTCCAAGCAAACGAGCTGATGGAAGGGTCAGAGGAGCATAAGCGGGACCTATTCCTCAGCCTCTGCGGGCCCAAGGTGTTCGAGACGGCCTGAGTTTTGGTCACGCCACTAGCAGTACAGGCAGTGCCGTGGGACGTGCTAAAAGTGAAGCTAAAAAACCACTATGCTCCAAAGCCATCCAAAATTGCTGTCCGCCATGCGTTCTACCACTGGGACCAGGCAGAGCGGGAGTCGATCAACAGCTACATCGCCGCCCCCCAAAAGACCGCACTGCACTGTGAGTTCCAAGACTTAGACCAGGGGTCTGCAACCCGCGGCTCCGGAGCCGCATGTGGCTCTTTTACACCTTTGCCGTGGCTCCGGGGCGGATACTAGCGAGGGGAGGAGGCGCATTGTGCGCCCCAACACTCCCCACTGTGGCGGGCGCTGTACTGGCTGTGACATCGCATGGGGGCGATGCGTGTGTTAGTCATGCACTGTCCCGACGTCACCTTCCTGCCCGCCTGCCCGCTACATTGTAAGGGGCATGTATGCTGGTCACTGCATTGAAAGGGGGCATGTACGCTGGTCACTGTTTTGAAGGGGAGTGAAGAAACACACAAAAAAGGTAACTTGTTAATTTAACGTTTATTTCTATGAGGAGGAGTAATTCTGAAGGGCCAAACAAAGAAATAATTAAAAAGTGACAAAAAAGTTATTTTTATAATGACGAGTTTTGCGGCTCCCAGTTTTTTTTCCTTCGGAAACAGGTCCAAGTGGCTCTTTTTGTCTTAAAGGTTGCTGACCCCTGACTTAGACGATGCCCTAATGGATCAACTGGTCTATGGGGTTCAGAACAACCATCTGCAATGGTGTCTCCTCATCAAGCCAGACCTCACACTGTAGAAGACCATCGAGGAGGCTGCGGCCTCAGAAACTGCTGAACTCTCCATCCAGGAGATTTGCAAGGACAGTAGCCCACATCCTGCTAAGAAGCCAATACCAGTGCACCACAAGGAGGCCAGCAGTAACGAGGCGTCCCCCAGCGAAGGCGAAGACGTGCACCAGACGAAGTGGGAATGTGGGAAGTTCAAACAGAGGTCCAAGGACAGATCAGAATGTGCTGGGTGTGGAGGCAATCATTCCCATATCAAGTGTTGATTCAGAGACGCCATCTGTTGGCGATGCTCCAGAAGAGGCCACATTGCTAAGGTCTACTGATTGGCTCAGTCCAACACGCCCTCTTCACCATCTCACAAGTCCAAGTCTTCACCCCAGTCCACCAGCAGAAGCTGTTTCGCCCTCACCAACTGCCACTGCTCGTCCGGATTCACGATTAGCCAAACCAACTCACCTATGTGTCACAAGCTACATGTCACCTTGCTCATCAGAGGAGCTCCGTGTGACATGGAGATTGACACTGGGTCTGCCTTGTCCGTTGTATCCTGGAGCACCATCAAAAGACTCGTGCCGAAGCTGTCCAAGAGGCAACTTGACCCACACCACATACATTTGAGAGACTACCAGGGAAATGACATCCCCATGGTAGGCGTCGGCTGGTTCTGGGTTGTCACGAAGTGGGAGTCACGAAGCCCTGTTCGTACCAGGTGGCACCAGCACATAGACCAGCTAAGGCGCAGGGTTGGGGATTTGGACACCACTGCTATGCCCCCAACTGTGGTGCCAGCTCCAGAGTGGACGCTAATGGAAGGCAAGGCTCTGCCTACATCTTCCTCACAAACTGCGGACATGGAGCCGAGCCAAGCCATTTTGGTGGGTCTGCCTGGCTCTCCAGAGACTCGGACCACTGCTGTCCCTGACTGTCTGCCGAGTCCGCTCGCGGCTGTTCCTTCAACAGCAGCGGAGCCAGGGAACTCAGGCTCGACACCACATTTGGTTACACCACATGGACTCTGGTATTGGCCCTTGGTGGTCCGGCAGGGTTTCCAAGCGCCCAGTTTATTTAAAACTGCACATGTAATTGCTGTATGGTGAATAGGGTCAATTAATATGTGATGGTAAGTTATAGACAATATACCGCTGTCCCCTGAGCTTGTGGGGCTGGCCGATGTCTGCCCAAAGTGCGGGGTGCTCTGCTTCAGTGCGCCCCGCATGCCGGGTGGCAGGCTGCTTCCTGAAGCCTGGAGAGCAAGAGGGGTCGGTGCACACCAACCCCTCTTGCTCTCCAGGCTTCAGCGAAAGCCTGTATTCGCCCCATAGGACGCACACAGATTTCCCCTTCATTTTTGGAGGGCAAAAAGTGCATCCTATAGGGCGAAAAATACGGTAGTTGATAGTGAAACAGTTATGCCTGAGAATTTGTAAAATTGGAATCAATATGCTTATGTGCCTTATTGAATCAATAAGGGTAGTGCTGTATGTAATGGAATCACTATGATTGTAAATAATGTAATGTATTGAAGTTCTCAGCTTGGTCAACAGGGGGGATTGTGTATATAGTTTTCACTCAGGTCCACGTAAGTTAATTTAGGCAGGAAACCCTGGGTTGTTGTTGTTACGATATTGAACGCCAGCTGCCTATAAAAGCAGGCCAGCTGAGCTGTTCGCTGTTCAGTACAGTTCCAGCTTACTTATAAAGAACTGCTTGGAGAAATCTCTGTGTCGTCTGCTATGTCCACCCACTACTTAATAGGAGGAGACTCTTGAGACTCCCATGGACTGCAGGAACACCAAACCTCTCCATTCTGAAGGAAATCAGCCCTGAGTGCTCACTGGAAGGACAGATCCTGAAGCTGAGGCTCCAGTACTTTGGCCACCTCATGAGAAGAGAAGACTCCCTGGGAAAGACCCTGATGTTGGGAAAGATGGAGGTCACAGGGAGAAGGGGACGACAGGATGAGATGGTTGGACGGGGTTCTCAAAGCTACCAGTATGTGTCTGACCAAACTGCAGGAGGCAGTGGAAGACAGGAGTGCCTGGCGTGCTCTGGTCCATGGGGTCACGAAGAGTCGGGCACGACTAAACGACTAAACAACAACAATGTCTAATACAGATTTTAGAGTTCTTTTAAAGTGTTAACATAGTTACCTTTACTCTTGGTGTGACAAAATAAACATGTGACTATAGCTCTTGTCTTTCACTATGTGAAACATGGGTATAGCCAGGATTTTTGTTGGCGGGGGGAGGGTCAGCCAAAGTTGTTTAAATTTTTATAGGAAGTCAAAGTTGTTGAGCTTGGAGATCACAGGGAAAAATACCCCGTGAAGAGGACATTACAGGGGGCATTATTATATATATTTATTATATTTTATATTTATTAAGCTCCGCTTTTTTCCCCTGACGGAACTCAAGCATAGAAAAAGCTATCATCAAAAAGCAATGATATATAAATAGAATTAAAACTATATACATATGTAAAATCTGTCTTGTATTTTGGTCCTGGAACAACCTGGCCACCAAATTCTGTACCAGTTGAAGTTTCCAAACCGTCTTCAGAGGCAACTTCACCTCTAACACATTGCAGTGATCTAACTTTGAGGTTACCAGAGCACTGGGCACCTGCTCTTACAGGGGCAAGGCAGAGTACTTGCTTCAAAGTGCTGGTTTTGACCTATGAAGACTTAAATGGCTCAGGACTGCAATACCTCAAGGGCTGCCTCTCTCCATATGAACCAACCTGGACACTGTGACTAACATCTAAGGCTCTTTTTCGGGTGCCCCCTCTGTGAGACACCTGGGGAGGTGGCAGCAAGAGAGCAGGCCTTTTCGGCATCAGTTCCGTGTTTGTGGAATGTTCACCCCAAGGAGTCTTGTCTGACACCTTCATCACATGCATTTGGGCACCTGGTGAAAATATTCCTCTTCTCCCAGACTTTTGGCTAATTAAACAATCCATGGGGTTGTTGTTGTTTAATGTGTTGGAGAGTGTGTGTGTGTGTGTGTGTGTGTGTCATCCTTTTGTTTCAGAGAATCATAGAGTTCAAAGAGACCCCAAGGGTCATCTAGTTTTAGGCCCTACAATGCACAAATCCTACCCACAGCCATGCCTGTGTGGGCTCAAACCACCAATGTTTTGGTTAATAGCCAGACACACTGACTCATCAAGCCACTATGTTATCCATTGTTGTGCTTTTATTCTGCAATTTGCTCTGTGACCCTTGGATGAAAGTTGGCTAATACATGATAATGAAAGTGATAATAAATAGCTGCAGTTAGGTGTGTAGCCTTCAGTGTGAATCTTTTATTTTGTCTACCTTTGTTTTATAGTCTTGTATTAATTCTTCCATGGTGAACATTTGTGCAAGTACTTCTTCCCCTTATGGTAAAAGATGGGACTTAGAATTGCAACAATAATTTTAAGACTCAGACTATTTTTCACACTATTTCATGGCATTTAAAGGTAAAGGTACCCCTGCCCATACGGGCCAGTCTTGACAGACTCTAGGGTTGTGCGCCCATCTCACTCAAGAGGCCGGGGGCCAGCGCTGTCCGGAGAAACTTCCGGGTCACGTGGCCAGCGTGACATCGCTGCTCTGGCGAGCCAGAGCCACACACGGAAACACTGTTTACCTTCCCGCTAGTAAGCGGTCCCTATTTATCTACTTGCACCCGAGAGTGCTTTCGAACTGCTAGGTTGGCAGGTGCTGGGACTGAAACAACGGGAGCACACCCCACCGCGGCGATTCGAACTGCCGACCTTTCGATCGGCAAGCCCTAGGCACTGAGGCTTTTACCCACAGCGCCACCCGCGTCCCAGGTTTCATGACATTTACACAGGCCTAATAAAGGCACTGCCCTAATACGGATTTTAGAGTTCTTCTGATGTGTTAACATAGTTACCTTTATTCTTGGTGTGACAAAATAAACATATGGCTATAGCTCTGTCTTTCACTATGTGAAGCATGGGTATAGCCAGGATGGGGGAGAGGCAGCCAAAGTTGTTGAACTTTTTTAGGAAGTCAAAGCTGTTCAGATTGGAGATCACAGGAGAAAGTACCCCATGAAGATGACATTACAGGGGCATTATTATATATTTTCATTATCTTTTATATTTATTTATTAAACTCCACCTTTTCCCCTGACGGAACTCAAGCATAGAAAAAGCTATCATTAAAAAGCAATTAAATATTAATAGAATAAAAACGATATACATATGTAAAATCTGTTTAAAACATGCAAATAATTGCAATAGATGAGTCTCATATAACCTGCATGCTTAAGTTTCATTAATGCATGATTATGGCTTTTGCATGTGTGGCAGCAGACGATGGCAAGCGTGCTGGGAAGATTCAAGGACAATCAAAGAAACATTTAAGCAGTTCAGTAAAGTGTATCACAGTACAGTATCAATCTAATTTTACTGGATATACAAACAGAAACAGTATCCACATGTCTCTTCAAGATCACTGGCTATTCTTGTACAGTTCTCCATGACATATTGTTGTGAAGAGGGATTTTCAACTCTGACAAATACGAAAGATCAGAAAAGATAAAGGCTTTTCACTGTGTTGATGAGATGAGAGTTTGTTAGTCTCAAATTGGACCTGATATATAAATGAGGTTACCTGGCAAAAGCAAGCTCACACCTCCCATTGAGTTTGTATACATATCTAAGGTACATATGTAAGAGGCTTGTTTATTAATTATACTTTGGGAGTGTTCTTATGTAACTGCACTGTTTTATGCTTTCTGGGTGTTAAGCTGATCTCCGGCCGTAATAAATTATCTATCCATCTGCTTTCTGGGTGTCCCAGGATCATATGATAAAGTAGTTTTGTTCTGTGTCATAGATCAAGCACAGCTACAAGTTGTTTCTTTTTGTTTTCTAATGTATTTCTTTATCAATTAAAAATTTGGTGAGAGCAATTTTTTATTCTGAAAGTGTGGCCCAGAGGGTGGACGAAGCTTGAGAACCACTGCCCGTGCCTGGGGCTGGCATGTGTGTGCCTGGGTGCGCACAGTTGTGGGGCTGGGTGCACCGCCGCTATGACCACCATCAGCCCATCGGCTGGCCAGCTTTGAAGGGTGCACTCATGGCAATCTGCAAGCCCTGTGTTGCTTTGCAAGACTCGCAAAAATGGTGCTGGGCTCACAGGGCGTCATGAGCTGTTGGAGGAGGGCAGCTGAGAACAATGCAGCAGGCATGTGCCAGCCCAAAACTGCTTTTGTGAGTGCTGCTGGGCACTCACTGCTGGCCCCCCCCCCCAAGTGCTGCTGGCCCCCCCCCCCCAAGTTGAAAGGTAAAAGGACCCCTGACCATTAGGTCCAGTCGTGACCGACTCTGGAGTTGCGGCGCTCATCTCACTTTATTGGCCGAGGGAGCTGGTGTACAGCTTCCAGGTCATGTGGCCAGCATGACTAAGCCACTTCTGGCGAACCAAAGCAGCGCACAGAAACGGCGTTTACCTTCCCGCTGGAGTGGTACCTATTTATCTACTTGTACTTTGACGTGCTTTCGAACTGCTAGGTGGTCCGGAGCAGGGACCGAGCAACGGGAGCTCACCCCGTCGTGGGGATTCGAACCGCCGACCTTCTGATCGGCAAGTCCTAGGCTCTGTGGTTTCATCCACAGCGCCACCCGTGTCCCAGTTGAAGGGTATTGCCATTCAAATGGTGTGCACAGCATCATGTGATCAATTATGCAGGGCACAGCTTACCTGCTCCCCCCAATAAATGTTGGCACCCATGGTGTGAGGGAATTTATATACTGCCCTTCATCGGAAGATCACAGGGTGGTTTACAGTATAAAGTATTTTAAAAGATACTGCTTGAATGTCAGTTCACACCTGTATTGTGACCTCTGTGAACTTGTGCTTGCTTTTCCTGCCTCCTTCCCATTCCTTTTTCCTTGTATGTCATGGCTTTTTCTTCAGATTGCAAGCCTGAGGGCAGAGGCAGCATTTGTAGTGGCTTTTGCAAGCTGCCCTGAGAGCCTTTTAGGTGAATATATAAATCTGCAAGTAAAGAAATAAACGAAAGAGATAAGGTGAGTTTCTTTGTTTTTGTATGCCACAACTGCAGCAAGAATTTCTTAGCCAAAAATTGGAAATCGCAAGAAATACCAACAGTGGAAGAATGACAGATGAAGATGTTGGACTTTTTGGAGCTAGCCAACCTGACTGGAAGAATTCACAATCAGAAAGAGGAGGTATACCAAGAAGATTGGAAGAAATTTAAAGATTATTTAGCTAGATATTCTAATATAAGATAAGTAGAACTACTTGTAAGTACCAAATTGGCCTAGGATTAAAGTATGTTTAATTGTATAACATTTTGGATTCAGAATATTATGGAAAGGAACGAAGAGAGCAATTTGAATGAGTTAATTTTATGAGAAAGTGGATATTGGAAAACTGTTACGAGGAGATCCATTGAAATTCAGTTGGGGGGATTTGAGGAAGTCACTTAACAATGAAAATTAAATTGGCTTTTTACAAAGGATAGGTGTTTATACGTTTGTTTGTTTTTCTTTTTAATATTGTAATGTTTTTTGTGTGTGTTATATTTGTTATAAATTTGGAACATCAATAAAAAAAATTTGAGAAAAAGAAAGGTGAGTTTCTTGGTACTAGAGAAACCCATTTAACTAAACTAGAACAACCGGTGTTGTGGAAAAAGAGGAAAGAGATCCATATCCAAATTTATTGATAAGAAGAAGGTGCTTGTAAATCACCTTGTTTACTTGCTTCATCCTAATTTTAAGAGGCACCTTGTCATACCTGTTCTTGGTTAGGCAAACGAAAAAGCAGCAGCAATGTGATTACAACATTGGTATTTCTAATGCATTGGGAAACACAAGGCTTTGATCTTGCATTCTCAACTGCTGGCATTGGTGCAAAATATGGCTGCCGCATGCACTAGATCAATCCACCGAGTGGCTGTCACCAGCGCGCTCTCTTGCCTGGCATAAGCACCTGGCCTCCCAGGCTGTGGCGTAGCGTGGGTTGTCAGCACCCGGGGCAAGGCAAGTAATTTGCGCCCCCCCCGCTGCACTGTCCCTCCCCCAGATAGTCCCTCGCTCTCTCTCCGCACCGCACCGCACGCCTGGCACCCTCCCCTCCACAGTGGGCGGCGACCCGGCGGCTTGGATTGGATTCGCACAGCCAGCACTGCAGTGAGAGAGAGTGAGTGAGCCAGGTAGGGGCAGAGAGCTGCGAGTGCGAGCGCCCCCTCCCCCCTGATGTTGCGCCCGGTGCAGCCGGGGCCCCCTGCACCCCCCACGCTATGCCACTGCTCCCAGGCCCACTGCCACGGGTGCAATATCCCACCAGTTCCCACCAGCACTGACCCCTGCCTGAGACCCTCCACCCTAGGCAGCTGGGTCTGTGAGCCTCCAGTTTAATATCCCTAAAGTCTAGTTTCTTCCAGAGGCATGGGTGCTCCAGAGCAACCTAGGAGCTGTCCAGGTTGGCCCTTGCTGGCTTAGGGGGTGCAAAAACTGGGCCTCTCCACTCCAGCTGTGGTTGGCTGGGAGGGATGAAGGCAGGCAGGCAGGCAGGCAGGCAGGCAGACAGACAGACCAATGGAGGCAGAGGAGGAGGAGGATGGGAGGCAAAGCAGAGCAGACCCGAACCTAGTGGCCGAGAAAGAAGTCACTGGAGGAGCACGAAAGGCAACAAAAAGCAGAGTTTCTGTTTTGTGGCTCTCCTGGGTTGAAGGCACTAGTACAGCTCCTTGCCAAGGGTGCAAAGGAACCTAGGTATGCTTCTGCTCCAGAGCAGCATGGCCACCCTTGGAAAGCTATTGATACTTATAGTTAAGCCTGGGAGGGGGCATCAACAAGACAGGCTACCAAAAGGCACGCTGTCCAGTGTCTCTGGAACCAGGTGGGGTTAAGCCACAGGCACACCATCTCAGCTGGGGCTAAGATCTGTGCTTTTCAAACCAGAAGCATTTTTATTAGGAATTACAGGTGATCGCCGAAGAATTGATGCTTTTGAATTATGGTGCTGGAGGAGACTCTTGAGAGTCCCATGGACTGCAAGAAGATCAAACCTCTCCGTTCTTAAGGAAATCAGCCCTGAGTGCTCACTCGAAGGACGGATCCTGAAGCTGAGGCTGCAATACTTTGGCCACTTCATGAGAAGAAAAGACTCCCTGGAAAAGACCCTGATGTTGGGAAAGATGGAGGGCACAAGGAGAAGGGGACGGCAGAGGGAGAGATGGTTGGACAGTGTTCTTGAAGCCACCAGCATGAGTCTTACCAAACTGTGGGGGGCAGCGGAAGACAGAAGTGCCTGGCATGCTCTGGTCCATGGGGTCACGAAGAGTCGGACATGACTAAATGACTAAACAACAACAACAAGTACAGTGGTACCTCTGGTACGTTCCGGATCCCCGTTCGCATCCTGAAGCGAACACAACCCGCATCTGCGCGTGCAGCGATTTACCGCTTCCGTGCATGTGCGTGATGTCATTTTGAGCGCCTGTGCCTGCGCGAGTGGCGAAACCTGGAAGTAATGCGTTCCATTACTTCTGGGTCGCCGCGAAGTGCAACCTGAAAGTGCTCAACCTGAAGCATATTTGACCCGAGGTATGACTGTACTGACATTCTGAAGGAGCAGAAAAGACTTTTCATGTATGGACAGTGACAGAGCAAGCCAATTGGGCGCCTTGGGTGGCACCCGTGCCCAGGGGTGGGGCGAGCTGGGGCAGGACACTCCACGGGGCCTCCGAGGAGTCTACCTGCCTCCTCCCACTCAGCCGCCCTACAGCTGGGAGGGAGGCAGCAGGCAGACCGCTTGGGCAGCGGGGAGCCTGTGTGCGCCCAAGCCACCACATCTCTCCCAGGAGATATGCATGGCTCAGGTGTGCTGCAGGCCCTGTGGTGAGTGCCGCCCGGCATTTTGTCACCTCCTCTCAGTTGTGACACCCAGGGCGGCCCACTCCTACCACATACCCCTTCCTCCGCCCCCGTGTATGGAACAACAGCTGTGTGGATGTTATTGGCCCAGAGTTGGAAAGATGATAGTCCCTACCAGAGAATAATGCCAAAGTTGATGGACTATGCTGAGATGACAAAGCTGACTGGAAAACTCAGAAACCAAGAGGATAAAAACTTTATAAAAGAATGGGGAAAATGTATAAGTTATCTAGGAGACCACTGCAAGCAGATGGAAACAAGAGCAGGATTTTGACTCACTTGTAGTGTAAAAAAAAATTATGGATAAAATGGTTTGATATAAAAACTGGAGTATGGACTAATATGCAATTGCAGATGTTTAAAACAAGATTCCATGGACGGGATGGGGGGAAGTTGCGAGATTCAGAGCATCTCCACATGTAGTATGACTTTATTGATGTGTGCTTACTTGTATTTTTTATTTGTAAAACTAATAAAATATATTGGGGGGGGGGGGAGAGAGAGAGATCTGTGTTTTTCCTCGAAGCCAAGCCTTATCATGGTCACCAGCTTTGCTTTTGGGTCTGCTTTGGGGGTTTTGAATATGTGCGCAAAGAGGCTTTCAGGGCTGTAGCCATTCTTTACCTTGGGCAAAGCCGCTAGAACCACAGTTGATACTGATGACTTAAAGTAGTCATAACAATAACAACTGGCTTCAGCTTGCATCTCTGTTCCTGCAACCTCCTGTTCTCCTTGCGTCATCTCTTTGTAGGCAGAGGTCAAGGGCTGCCTTAGCTGGATCCCAACCAGGAAGAAAGCCTGGAAGGGGATTCAAGTGTATTAAGTAATAAAATAATAATGGAATTGGTTTTTATAAGCCCCTATTGGCAAAATGGTGTAGGGTTTAAAGGCTGAAAACAAACCTATCTACCCCACAGCACTTCTCTCCCCCCCCCCCCCTCAGCCACCACTGACTGGTTGTGGGCTGCTGAAGAGAAGAAGCATTTCATTACTGGAGAGAAAATATCTCACTCCCCACCCTGCGCTTAGTTCTCACCTGTGGCTCTTAGAAGCTATCAGCATGTGACAGCAGCCACAACAGTGGCCCCGATCCTCTGGTGACTCGCCTCTCCTGGCCTGGAGGCGAGCACTCCTCCTGTGGGAACTTAGTTCCCTCCGCCTCTCTGCCCTGAGCCTCTGCAGCTCAGGAGAGGCTGGAGGGTTGCCGGACCCAGAGGCAACCTCCTCTTCTCCTGACGGGGCTGAGAGTGGAGCACCTGCAGGCAATGGGTCCTCCATCACCTCAGGTAATGGAGTCCCCACCTCCAGAACCAGCTGAGCCGGGGCTGGGGCCAGAGCAGACTCAGCTGGTGCCTGCGCCTGAGGATCCAGCACAGGTGAGGACCCTTCAGGCTCAGGCCCCAGCCCCGGCTCAGCTGGTTCTGGAGGCGGAGAATCCTGTGCAGGCTGGGATTCCTCAGGTTCAGCCTCTGAGTCTGAATCCCAGGCCATCACAAACAGCTTCGACTGGCCAGCTAAACCAGTTGAGGGTAGTCAATGGGTCTCAAGCCCTCAGCGAGTTAGGGACTTCCCTGCATGCTGAGGGGCTAGGACCAATAGTAGATCCAATAGCCAAGAAGGTGGTTTCTGCTTGTGCTGTAGAGGGAAGTGAGGGGCAGATGGGGCTTGTCAGCCTTGGGAAGGTAGTCCATCTAGGAGAAGGAAAACTCTGATCCTAAACCTTGCTGCCTTGTGGGATATCTTTGAGAGAAGAAAAGGAAAAAGAGTAAACCCTACACAAATCTGGAGTGGTGTCCCCAAGACAGTGGTTTTCAGCCAGTGTGCCATGGCAGCCTGGGGTGCCTTGAATGATGGTCATGGGTGTTGCAGACAACACTGGCCTCTGTCCCTCTTTCCTTCCCTCCCTTCCTCTGATGCCCTCTCAGGTCTCTGCCTCTAGCACAGCTGTTGAAGCCCTGGCTACAAGCTCACATATGAATGGTGCCTTTGGGGCTGTTCAGGGGGTGCTGGTTGCCAGGAGCTGAGGTAGCCTCGGAGTATGGAAGCAAGCTAGCGGGCAAGGGAGCCCAGCCCGCCAGCATGCCAGCCCTTGCTGTTGGGAATGGACAGAAAAGTCCCAGACTCCTGTGGGTCAGTGCAAGGAGGCACCTCTCTTTAGGGCAGGGGGGGCAGCTCAGAGACCAGGGGCAGCAGCAGCTGCTGCCCAGAGGACTCCCAAGGAGAGGGGAGAGGAGGGAGAGAGGAGGCTGAGGGAACCCTCCACAAGGGAGGGTGAGAGGCTGCCAGTTCTGCAGGCAAGGGGTGACATAACTGGGCTCCTGAGCACTACAGGGGGGCCGCAGAAAGAATGTACTTGGTCAAGGGAGCTGTAGACACAAAAAGGTTGAAAACTTCTGCCCTAAGATATTTAAATGACATCTTGTATGCCTCTTTCCGGAAACCCCCACAGCCAATCTGGTGCTCTGCTTTCCTTTGGACAACATCAGCAAGGCCCAAAGTGGGGTCCTGTCACCTTGGCAACCTGGGACTTCCATGCACACTGCCTAGGCTTGAGCCCCAGGAAGGTCACATCCGTGTTACAAGCACAGTGGTTTGACTTCACCCGAGCAGCACACTCCATTGTCTCTTAGATGGCGGCTAACAGATTGAGGTTGAATCCTGACAAGACAGAAGTACTGGGGGGACAGGAGGCGGGCGGGTGTGGAGGACTCCCTAGTCCTGAATGGGGTAACTGTGCCCCTGAAGGACCATACACACAGTCTGGGAGTCATTTTGGACTCACAGCTGTCCATGGAGGCGCAGGTCAGTTCTGTGTCCAGGGCAGCTGTCTACCAGCTCCATCTGGTACACAGGCCGAGACCCTATCTACCCTATCTTCTGGAGGGCTGAGGTTGAGGAAGCCTGCTCTACACTCAGTCGAACTAACAATCTACAATAAATTCAATGTCTTTAACAAAATCACTTCTTAATAATAATAATAATAATAATTTTTATTTATACCCTGCCCTCCCCAGCCAAGGCTAGGCTCAGGGCGGCTAACAAGCAATAATAAAAACAAGTTGAATGAATACAACTTAAAAACAAGATTAAAATACAACATTAAAATATTGAAACATTAAATATTAAAACGCCGCCTCATCACAGGAGGAGAAAGGAAAAAGAAAAAAGACAGAGGGGGGCGGGAATCAAATTGGCTCCAAGCCAAAGGCCAGGCGGAACAACTCTGTCTTACAGGCCCTGCGGAAAGAAATCAGATCCTGCAGGGCCCTGGTCTCATGAGGCAGAGCGTTCCACCAGGCCGGAGCCAGTGTTGAAAAGGCCCTGGCTCTGGTTGAGGCTAATCTAACTTCCTTAGGGCCCCGGGACCACTAGGGTGTTGCCATTTATGGACCTTGAGGCTCTCTGTGGGGCATACCGGGAGAGGCGGTCCCGTAGGTACAAGGGTCCTAGGCTGTGAAGGGCCTTTACATACATATTCAAAGTATCACACACACACACACACAATATTTTACATTAAAATAAATGGGAGTTATATTGGTGTTGGTGGGTGAGCCTGCATCCAGTGCTTTGGAAAAATCAGTCAGTCAAACTCATTGTATACCGCCATAGGTCTTCATAACACCACAGGGCAAAAAGGAAGACATTCATCTAGAATCAGGCAACACAAATGTAAAATTCCACAGCATAAAATTTTGAAAGCACAACGCATTAACACAACTGAAGCAAAGCTTCTTAGCTGCCAGAGCAAATTTGGCTACCAGATGTGTAATTTGTATGTATTTATCGTCTAAGAGTTCAACGATCACTTCCTTGGGGGATTAATCTGAGAGGGGATTAATCTGAAAAGAACAACTCTGGTCATCGTGTATAATGGGCAAATCAACAAATAGTGCATGATGTCCTCAACCTAGTTACATCCATAGGTGCATTTCTGGTCCTATTTCCAAAGTTTCTCCCCCTCCCCCTCCAAGCATGCTGAAGGCTGAAACCTAAGTTCAACAAAAGCCCTGCATAACTGTGGAAAAGGAAGCATCTCCAGATAATGGGGCCATGAGTGGTTGTCCTTGATTCGAGCAGAGCAATGAGCAGTGATAAGGGGTGCTCTGTCTTGGCTGGCGCCATGGTTGCCTGCCAGGAATTGTGTTATGTCCTTGGGTATCCGCAGAAGGGAAGATGGCAGGAACCCCAGGGAAGCTGGCTTCAAGCACTAGACCTGTTGGCAGTTCAATGCTGTGCTACAAAGATGTCTGCAAACGTGACATGATTCCTTGCAAGACAACCGCAGTGCCTGGAGACAGACAGTCGGGTCTTGCATCCACAGCAGTGACCAGAGGAGAAATGACTGCTGGGAGGAACGCAGAGAGAAGAAATGCAATGGTGCATCTGCAGTAGCACAACTGGATGCCTTCATCTGCTCCAACTGCAACAAAACATGTCTCTCATGCAGTGCCATTGCTATGGGTGGGGATGGGGGCTCCTAGCCAGGGGTCTTTGCCCTGGGTGAAACCTCCAGAGTGGCACCACTGAGGTTCCCAGCCTGTGTGTGTGTGTGTGTGTGTGTGTGTGCAAATGCATGTTCATGGGCCTTTGACCCAAGGGACATAAAACCTAGTTTCACCCCTGCTCTCCTGTATTGGTCTGTACAGCCACAGCAGGTAGGGGCAAAACTAGGCTTTCTTTCATCCGGGTCAAAGACCCAGTTTGGCACATACCCCATGCACATTTGCCTACACACACACAGGCTGGGAGCCTCAATGGAGGCTTCACCCAGGGCAAGAAACCTAGAGAGCCAACCCCCTGCCCTGCCCCCAGCCCCATAGCTATGCACTGCAGCAGTCGCTGTAGCTCTCCAGTAGTTTGACTTCACCCCCAAAGGCCCACTCCTCCATTATCTCCCAAGACAGAGGGATGCCAACCAAACCATCAAACAGATGGGATTTCAATGATAAGTAATCCTAAGTTTTAAACATATGTACTTGTCCGTGAGGGACGTGGGTGGCGCTGTGGGTTAACCCACAGAGCCTAGGACTTGCCAATCAGAAGGTCGGTGGTTCGAATCCCCGTGATGGGGTGAGCTCCCGTTGTTCGGTCCCAGCTCCTGCCAATCTAGCAGTTCGAAGCACCTCAGTCTGCAAGTAGATAAATAGGTACCGCTCCGGCGAGAAGGTAAACAGAGTTTCCGTGCGCTGGTCTGGTTTGCCAGAAGCGGCCTAGTCATGCTGACCACATGACTTGGAAGCTGTACGCCGGCTCCCTCAGCCAGTAAAGCAAGATGAGCACCGCAACCCCAGAGTCGGCCACGACTGGATCTAATGGTCATGGTCCCCTTTACCTTTACCTTTTACTTGTTCGTGTATATGACCATCTACTGGCCACCTGGACTTAGGAACCCTCTTACCAAATATGACAAGCTTGGTTTTATAATAATTTACTTTTAGCCGTTCCTTTTTACACAGTTGCCCAAACATGGGTGTAAGGTAAAGGTACCCCTGAGTGTTAGGTCCAGTCGCAGGTGACTCTGGGGTTGCGGCACTCATCTCTCTTTATTGGCTGAGGGAGCCAGCATTTGTCTGCAGACAGCTTCTGGGTCATGTGGCCAGCATGACTAAGCTGCTCCTGGAGAACCAGAGCAGCGCACAGAAATGCCTTTTACCTTCCCACTGGAGCGATACCTATTTACCTACTTGCACTTTGACATGCTTTCAAACTGCTAGGGGGACAGGAGCTGGGACCAAACAACAGGAGCTCACCCCATTGCAGGGATTCAAACCACTGACCTTCTGATCAGCAAACCCTAGGCTCTGTGGTTTGAGGCTCTGCCTCTCCCCCCCCCCCCAAGATAAATCCTAGCTACACCCATGTGCCTGGATTTAACTAGCATCCTTCTAAGTCCAATTTTATTCAAAGAAAGCAAAACTAGGTTATCAGCAGTGCTTTTTTCCTTAAAAAAAATGTTTAGGCGACAGCAGTCACGATATTAAAAGATGCCTGCTTCTTGGGAGAAAAGCAATGACAAACCTAGACAGCATCTTAAGAAGCAGAGACATCACCTTGCCAGCAAAGGTCCGTATAGTTAAAGCTATGGTTTCCCCAGTAGTCATCATCATCATCACTTTTAATTTGTATGCTGTCTTTCTATCTTACAATACCCAAGGTGGTTTACAAGCTGAAGAGACAAAGGATGTACACCTTATAACAATCTAATGCAATACAAAAATGTGATAATAAGACATAACTTTAAAACAAGCAACCTACAGCAAATAAAGTAACATTCAACAACCATTAGACTAGTATAGAATAATATTAAATATCAGCACATAAAAATTAAACAGAAATATACTATTAACAATTACAATAAATAATTTCTAAACTACAGTCAATAAAACAACAGCAAGCCACAGTGCATAAAATAATACAATACAAACTGAGAAGCAGAGACTGGAGGGTGGGGCAAGGCAGGTGGAAGAAGGCCTTGCCTGATGAAGTCTCTCCCCTCACCACTTAAGGACTTAAAAGCTTTCTTCCTATTTAAAAGGGATATCTACACAGTAACAAACCAAAGTATTAAAAAAGTATTTTTTTTAAAAAAGTATTTAAAAAGTGATGTATGGACGTGAGATCTGAACCATAAAGAAGGCTGATCACCGAAAAATTGATGCTTTTGAATTATGGTGCTGGAGGAGACTTTTGAGAGTCCCTTGGACTGCAAGAAGATCAAACCTCTCCATTCTGAAGGAAATCAGCCCTGAGTGCTCACCCAGTGGCATCGCAATGGGGTGGGGGGTGGGGGCGGTTGTGCCCTGGGTGCCATGTCGGGGGGGGGGGTGACAAGAGGGCACCCCATGGGGGCTCGCCCCGCCGTGGCATCACGAGCAACCATTGCGCCGCTGCAGGTGCATGTGGAAGATATCCCATTTGCAGCTGCAGCTGCGTGCAGAGGGCATAGCGCTTTGCTGCCGGCGCTGCTTGGGTCCGTATGGACGGCAGTGGGATCCCTCCATCGCCACTACAGCCACATGTAGAGGATCCTCCGTTCGCGGCTGCAGCCATGAGCAGAGGATCCCGGCACTGTCCGTATGGCGCTGGAGTGGCGCTGGGGGCAAACCGCTATGTACAGTGCATGTGCAGCATCGCTACATGCAGTGCATGCGTCGTACGTAGCAAGGCTGCACATGCGGCCTACGTAGTGTCACGATGCCTTCGTTCGCCCCTGTGCTCACTGAAAGGACAGATCGTGAAGCTGAGGCTCCAATACTTTGGCCACCTCATGAGAAGACAAAACTCCCTGGAAAAGACCCTGATGTTGGGAAAGATGGAGGGCACAAGGAGAAGGGGACGACAGAGGATGAGATGGTTGGACAGTGTTCTTGAAGCTACCAGCATGAGTTTGACCAAACTGCGGGAGGCAGTGGAAGACAGGAGTGCCTGGCGTGCTCTGGTCCATGGGGTCACGAAGAGTCGGGCACCACCAAACGACTAAACAACAACAACATTTTCCTACTCATGTTGAAATACTGCCCCTCAATGAGGCCAAACTTCGATTTACAAAATGTTTAGGCGTATGCATACACCCGCAATGTCCCGCCAGAAAAAAGCACTGGTTATCAGTATAGTGTATAATGGAATGAGCACTTCACACTTTGCAAAACATGGGATGCCATATCAGGAATGCAATTGTTGATATAAAAATTAAGTAAGAATGGTGCCAATATATATCCTTGCTTTAATCTGCTTTTAATAGGAATTGCCTGTGAAAGGGCATATTGTAATTGTAATCCTATGCCTTATGCATAGGAGCCAGCTTCTAGGAGCACAGGTGTATTTGGCCTCCCAATAAAATATCTGAGGACCCCAGGTTCCCACAAAGTTAAAGGGCCCTGCCATTCAATGGAGTGAGTGCACTGCGTCATGTGATCAATTGCGCGAGGGGGGGGGGGTTGTATGTGTGTGCAAATATTCAATTCAAGTCGGCACTCCTGGCCTGATGTAATTGTTGGATAAGCCAGAGAAGTTTTTTTTTGTCATTGTTTGATCGAAGCAATTTGTTCTACAACCTTGAGTTGCATAGGGATCGGGTCCGTCCCTCCTCTCCCGCCCACCTGCGAACACTTTTCCGAAGCGCGGCGGCGCTTCAGTCTCCACCCCGTCTCCGGCTGCGCGCCTCCCACCTCTCCGTACATTGGATCCCAGCTCATCCTGCGCCCGCCCCGGCTCCACCTCCTCTTCCTCTTTATATTAGCTCGTCCGGCCTGTTCCGAGTCCTGTTCCTTTGGATTCTTGCCTTGGATCTTTCTAAGCCAGGAGCTACCCTAGGAGCAAACCGAGAGACCACCGACAGACCACCGTCTACAGATCCCGGACACACACGGCGAGCGCAGAAGTACCAGCCAGGATGTCTCAAGACGAGGCGGCGGCGGCGGCAGCGGCGGGCAGCGAGAACGTAGAGGCCGATGACCCGGGTCTGCTTATGGCGATCCTGAGCTCCCCGCTCAACCTGATGCTGCTGGGCCTTTGCTGCTACCTGCTCTACAAGATAATCCGGGGGGATCGGTCCCAGCCCATCCAGAAGAGAGACGACGAAGACGGGCCGCCGCTGCCCAAGCTCAAGCGCCGCGACTTCACTCTGGAAGAGCTTCGCCCCTTCGACGGCGTCCAGAACGAGCGTATCCTCATGGCCATTAACGGGAAGGTCTTCGACGTGTCCCGCGCCAGGAAGTTTTACGGGCCGGGTATGAGATTTTTTTTTTTTTGCGCCTTTTCCGTCCCTAGTTACAGCGGGGGTAGGGGGGTGGGGGAGCGGGGCAGGCAGGCAGAAGTTCGTTGCGGGGGAGGAGGGTGGTGGCGTGGTGGTTGCGAATTGTGCAATCTTGCATGGCACGCTCCGGGTCAGTCTGCCTGTTGAGTCAGTTTGCTTTACCTCCAGGCAAGGCCACTTTGGGCTAGCGTTGGAAATTGATTCAGTAGAGTCTTTCCAAACAAGCCAGTATTTCTTATATTATAAGAGAGCAATTAGTCCCTTGCCGGAAAAGCCCCTTAAACTGGCAAATGTTGCCTGTATGCTGCTGAGAGGTCTACTCTAGAGGTTAGCCCCGTGGAGTTGCCTGGCGGGGCTTTTGCTCGGGGGGAGGGTGTCTCGCTTTGCGGTCGAATTCGGTTTTTAAAAAAATATATATGTAGCTGAGATGTTATTTTCGAAGCAGAATGCTGTTGGGTCTAGGTTGGGGTTTGCGAGGCTTGAGCCTGCTTGTGTTTGCTCGGAAGAAAGTTCCACATATTTCGGTGTCGCTTACTGAAGAGGGAATTGGGTAATAGCCAAGCTGCCATAGGCCATGTCTAGACTTACTGAGCAGTTAATATTTGCTCTCGAGTAAGCTTTCGTTGGATCGGGGTATTTGCCTCCGTGCTGATCAGCACTTTATATCAATCTGGAATAACCAGTACAATGGCAGCATTTGTTCATTTCCTCCCAAGAATGTATAATTTAAATCCAGGCTTCTGCTACAAGTTTGCATTTGAAGAATTTATTTTCTCTTTTCACCATCTTAATTCTGAGTTTGGTGTTGTGGTCAGTGCCTAAAATCCTGACCCATTTGCTAACTAAAAAACTGCTGCACCTGCAAATAGTGATTAAAGTTGGGTAATCTCATGCTTTGATGGCACCTCTAATGATTTGTGGGACGGCTGTTTCGTTGGGGCTCTATAATGTGTTGCGCCATCTACTTTCTCACTGTGTGTAAATATGAATTAAATAGTTGAGCATTTTCCAATTGATCTGTCATCCTGATTGAAACTGTGTGAGAGAGGGACTTAAACTGTTGTGACAGGAATGGAGGAAATATTTATGTACTGTTATTACATTGTCATCAATTTACATGGCACTTTAGAGCAGTTCCCCAAACCTGGGTCTCCAGCTGTTTTTGGACTACAGTTCCCATCATTCCTGACCACTGGTCTTGGTAGCCAGGGATGGTGAGAGCTATAGACCCTAAACAGTTGGAGACCCCAGTTTGGGAAACATTGCTTTACAATAGGGGCAAGGAACGTGGAGGCCAAATGCCTTTCTGTAAACTATTCTTTGTTCCATCCCCTCATTTGAGTGCTTTTGTTGGTTGAAGAGCATTATTCAACTGTGATGCTGTCTGTCCACCTAGGCCAGTACAGTCCATTCTTGACCTGCAGCGGGCTTTCTGTGCAAAAAGCATGGGGGGGGGCAGCCTGGGAGAGGGAAGGTGTGCACACCAGACTTGCGGTAGGGAGCAGTTGTGAAGCTCTGCGCCAGTTGTGATGGGAAATAGAAGCTGAGAGATGATTGTGAAGTGGGTGGTGTTCAGTTGCTTCTTTGTTTCATTTTAAATTAGCAGCCAAAGCCCTTTAGGACTCCAGAGATTTGTTTGCCATGGTCCCCACATTAAAGTTGTGCCTGAAGCTTAGAACTGGTGCACTGTTTCACAAAAGTTTTGTGTGACTCTGCAAAACGGGTTTCCAGGGCAGTGGAAAGAGAAGCACAGAACATGAGAGGCAGGTAGAAATTTGACGGAAATCATGTTGAGTACACATATGAAAGGTTAGCATCTGGATTGGTCTCGGGTACAAGAGGTGGGCAGAAGATAAATCAGGCTGTATTAATATCTCTGGGTGATTTGCAGATTGGTATGGAATATCTGCAATTCCATCCAGAGATGTTAATATAGCTTGATCTACCTTCTGCCCACCTGTTGTTGAGACTGCAACTAAGCTGCAGAAATGGGGGGGGGACCCTTATTGATAAGGAGCAGGCGTTTATTGTGAAAGTATTGTGCGCTCAATTCAGTTCCGGTGCTGGAAACAAATTCCTAGGCTTGGAATGCACTAGGGAGGCACCCGGTTCAAGGCACCACCTTGCTTTTTTCATTAATGCTATGTGTGTTGTGTGCCTGGCTCTTCAGTGGTAAATCCAACAAGACTAAAGTCTTCCTCATCTTTAGATTAAAATGCTCAGGTACTGGGAACACTGGGAGGAGGTACACTGAAGCAGCCTTTCGGATGTAAGGAGAGACTCTGCCCAGTTCCCTTCCCCCTTGTTTCCCTGCCTAACCAGCCAGTCTTGTTTTGTGGAGGGACTGGCACTGAAAGAGGGAGGGAGGTGACCACTCTGGCCTATTGTCTCTTTCTAGCCCCTCTCAAGGTGAGCTTTGCTTGGCATGCAATCCCTGTGGTTGCACAAGACCCATAGGCACCTCCCCAAACTTTCTCCATTCTCTCCCAGCCCAGATGTTGGGCAAGCCGAAAGGCCAGAGTGTGCAGTCGCAGGATCTATACAGAGCCCTTTGTATAGCTAGCTAAACATATACCATGCCTCTTCCACAACTTTTGCTTTTTATTCAACTGTGGAAGATAGATGGATGATTATGATTAATTGTGGCCCACTCTTTCTGCAAGAGCCTGGGGCCTCACTAGACTTTTGCAGGCAAATGAATGTTAACAAAATGGCAACAAACTTGTTTTGTTGTTGTTGCATGGAAGTAAGAAAGGATTTTATTTCCAAAATAAAAGTTCCAATACAAGCAGCAGAGGTGGCGGTGGGGAGCTGAAGCACCCTCTTAACCTCATCCATACCTCTCCCCCCATCACTTCACCACAAATTGTCCCCCTTCTATTGCTGATTTACAGCAAGGTAGCCATGGGTGTTTTCTCAGAGCTGCATACTTTGGAGTTCCTCCTATTTAATCCTCTCAACAAGCCTGCAAGGTAGGTTAGACCGAGAGCAATTGCCAGAATGTCAACCATAACTGATAGGAGATCTGAAGTCTCCAGTGAACTCAGATGCAACATGCCACTGAAACTTGGAATGGCTTCAAAGTAATCTCACTCATACCTTTTTGCTCCTGGTCAGCAAGCACTTTAATCTTTCGCCTGCCAAAACTTTCTATGTCCCTAAATGTTGTTTGGCAAATATTGTTTGGCAACAGTTTCATATGGCCTACTTTTTGCATAGTTTCTTTCTGCTACTCCTTGTTCCTTATTCACAATGTGCTGCCTGTTGTCTGTTGTTGTTGTTTACTTCTCTTTCTCACCCCCCTCACCCCCATTCCCTCCCCAAGCATAGATCATACTCTTCTTGAAAGTGTCTCAGTAATTCCTACCAGTCAGCTGGAATTTATAATCCAATCTTAATGTATGTTTCTAGACCTCATGATGAAAGTGAATCTATGTTGGGGAAATTGAGGGGGATTCCCCCCTCCTCCCAATTATTTTTTTTAAACCCACAGATTTTGATTGTACAGAAATTTTAAAATAAAATTATGGTGTTCCAGCAACAGTTCAGAGAAATCAGGGAGTGATGAACTAGGAAAGTTACTGATTTACACTTTTATTGTCTAAAGTCCATAGAGAAGCCTGCCAGAATTGCATATACAGTGGGTGGGGGTGACCTTGCCATAATGCCTGTGCTGCTAACTCAAGACTTCCCCTAGGAAGAGAGATGGGGAGCTGCATTTAATTCTAAGTTTTGGTGCAGACCAGGAATATGGAACCACTGGCCTCCCACAGGTCCCTGACCAGCAGCCATTCTGGCTGGAAGGAGTACTGTTTCTACATATTAGCAACACACACGTATATATACACAGTGGTGCCCCGCAAGACAAATGCCTTGGAAGACGAAAAACTCGCAAGACGAAAGAGTTTTCCGTTTTCTGAGGTGCTTCGCAAGATGGATTTCCCTATGGGCTTGCTTCGCAAGACGAAACGTCTTGCGCCTTTTTTTTTAAGCCGCCAATGCATTCCTATGGGAAACCGTCAATACACATTGGTGCTTCGCAAGACGAAAAAACTCGCAGAACGAATTAATTTCGTCTTGCGGGGCACCACTGTATTGGACTATCCTGACCTCTTTTTCTTAATGGTGAGTGCACCTGCTCAGAAAAAGCATTTTGGTTCCAGAAATGCATTCTGACTGTGCAGATAAAATACAGCTGATAGAATTCTACAGGGTGTGTTGCTAATGTGTAGAAACAGTCCAGATCCAATGATCCCCAGGTGGAGATGTCTGGTGCCATCCGGGCACCCAGGCAGCTTCACTTAGTCACAAGTGGTCAAAAGCCAGGTATCTGGGTAACTTCGAACACCTGTTTTAAGTACTCATGTCAGAAGTTTAGAGGCCAAATGGGAGGGGATGTGTGTGCAGGCATTTGGCATGTCATGTGTACTTGACCTTGTTATCAAGTCCTTATGGTCAGGCAGGTATCAGCATTCTAATATCTCACTCTTTTTCTCTGAAGATGGTCCTTATGGGATTTTTGGTGGAAGGGATGCATCCAGAGGCCTTGCCACCTTCTGCCTGGATAGAGAGATTCTGAAGGAGGGACATGATGACCTTTCTGATCTTGATGCCACCCAGAGAGAGACCCTGAGCGACTGGGAACAACAGTTCGAATGTAAGTATTTCAAATGCTGTTGCCCCAAAACTTTTAATCTTTTACACCCTCCCACGAGATCATATTGGTCAATAACTGATTATGGATTGAGGATTGAACCCATCTCACTTTTTTCCTAAACGAGTTGGCCATTGTCTTCCAGATGAATTTGTTTTACATTAGCATTAACTAAAAACAGTGCTATTAGTACGATTCCATACATAGTACGATTCCAAGCATCTTTGCTTAAAAGACAGGTTTGAGGAACCTTTGGCCTTCTGGATGAAGTTGGGACTACAGCGCTCATTCCCGACCCTTGGTTCTGCTGGCTGAGGCTAACTGGAGTTTGTGAGTCCTACATCATCCAGAATGCCACAGGTTGAAGTTGAATGGAATTGGTTCTTTGGGAAGTGCAGTTAGGATTGCTGCCGCAAGCCAGAGGAGCTATTTTAATGCAAACCCATGGGAATTTTCTGCAGGTATTTGCATAAAAACTTGTCATCTTCTTGGCACACACAATCCAAATTTTCCTGTTGCAGAATCTAAACAGAACGGGTTTCTGTTGACTTCACTGTGGGTATCAAGGATGTTCTAACCTTACATTTAAAGCGACACCACAACTGCCTCCCCAAAAAGTGTTGGTACCCAAAGTTTGTGGATGTTTACTAAAGTATTATTCTTTGGTCTTCATTCAGTTAAATACCACTACGTGGGCAAACTGCTGAAGGATGGGGAAGAGCACACTGTATATTCAGATGACGAAGAAGGAAAAGCCCAAGAAGGAGGAAAAGCCCAAGAAGAAGGGAAAGCCCAAGAGGAAGGAAAAGCCCAAGAGGAAGAGAAGCCCAAGGATCCTCAGGCTCGCAAGGATGATTAGTGGAGAACGATCTTGAAATTGTTAGGTTTTTTTTTAAAATCTTGCATTCCGATTTTCTCTCAGTCTAAACACCAGTTTTGGTTTTAGAAATAGTATGTGAATTATCTTTAATTAAATACATTTAAATCTACATTCCTACATAACCTTACCAAGTCAGCACTAAACTTCTTAAAGATAATGTGATACAAATCTGGCAATGGGGTTACAACAGAACCCAGTTCTTTGGTAAATAAATAAAGCCACCCAAGTCTTGATGCTGTGCAGTTTCCATACATTTAATGGTGCTTTCCAAAAGGCCTCCAGCTTGGTAGATAGCAGGTATTTGTTAAGGTAGAGTTTTTCTCCCTTTCCTGTATTTACGGTGAATCGAAGGGGATCAAAAAGCTTTCCATTCCTTTACAGCAGCAATGTTGTTGTTATTATTTTTTTAAAAAAATCTGACCTCTGTTTATTAACTACAGCTCCACCATAACCCATATTCGGGCACATATTCTCAATTTATGTCTACTGCAAGTTGCTTCTGTATGGTTTACTCAGAATCTTGATTACTGTTAATATTTGGGAGTAGGGGCTATTATATGGTTCCTTAGTGATGCATTGCTCCAAATATGGGGTGTATATATAAACATCTGCCTTTGCTGGGTCAACCCAATGGCAAAAGCCCCTGCATCAGATTTCATTAGAACGGTCTGGGAGCAAGCAGGATCCATGAACACTGGACCTGGAAAAAATCCACCAATGCAGCCTCGAACAAATGGTAAAACAACAGCTTCAAAACCTGCAGAAAGACTTGTTTAGGTCTGAGGAATATCTTCCTTGATGTTAGTGTGTGTTGTGGAGCCTAGATTAGATAGCCATAGTTCATGTACGGCTTAAAATTTGATTTTGTGAAGCCTGAACTGCATCCTTAGCTGAGAGGTTCTTTGGAAGCTCACCAGCATACACTGATTGCAGTGTTTAAGGATTAGACAACCATTACTTCAAAGATGGGTGGCTCACCATTACTGTACAGCTTCAGGGTGCTCTGTACCACAGAACCCTTGCAAAGGGCAGAAGACAAAAATGAAATTAGGGTTGGCTTTACTATGGGTAAATAGCTTGAAACAACAAGCACACAGACCCATTTAGATAACCCCAACAGTGGGAATAATTGGATTAAGGTTATTGTACCAATGTGTTTTATTTTTTACATGACTTAGTTTCTTTCCTGCATTCTTTATACAAAGCAATAAGTGGTGTCTCTTTGAATTTCCAGTATGATAAAGAACAAAAGTTCAGCTGCTGCTGGATATTCTCAGTTTCTAATGCAAGATTTTGTTATATTTTTTTGTCACTTGTTGGGTGAACTATATCATGACCTACCCCTGGAAGGTTAACTGATAGTACACTAAATGATGTTTAATTGTACTGCTGTGTCTCTTGGGGGGGGGTGTTTCCAACTCAAGACGCATGCATTTGTTTTCTAAATGGCAAAATAAAATCTTCCTTAAAAGTTGGAGCCTCATTGTCTAATTGAAAACTAACCAGCAGTAATTAGCACTCCTGTGTCACAGGAAATGGAAGTGTTTATAATGGAATCTCTCACTTGTGTGCCTTCCAATGCTCCTCATGAAATAAGCAGTGGGTTTCTAATCAGATGTTTATTTCAGTCTTCACACATTCAGTAGAGCAAGGCTGAAGCTACTTCACAGCTTTTCAACACAATTTAAGAAATTGGGTAAGAACAGCCCTGTGGAAGGGCAAGATACATAGCTTTCTATAACACATACAACACAAGCCCTCTCTCCAATGTACTGGTTTGTTCACACAACTAAGGTGTTCTTATTCTATTGACAAGAGTCAACTGAAGCCACTAAGCAGAAGATTTTGGGCACCATTGAGTGGCAAAGGATCATTTAAGGAAATATTTTTGAGGCCTCACCCCTGCTATCAACACAGATTTAGGCTGGCCCAGGGCAGCAACCAGATCAGTGATAAAATGGTTAATAACAAAAGTAATTGCATACACTCATGGCTAATACTTTTAAGTACAGTGGTACCTCGGGTTAAGAACTTAATTCATTCAAGAGGTCCGTTCTTACCCTGAAACTCTTCTTAACCTGAAGCACCACTTTAGCTAATGGGGCCTCCTGCTGCTGCGCCATTTCTGTTCTCATTCTGAAGCAAAGTTCTTAACCTGGGTTAGCGGAGTTTGTAACCTGAATCGTCTGTAACCTGAGGTACCACTGTACGTGACAACAGCGGCAAGAGTTTTGATTGCTAGCTATTGGAAAAAGGATAGCATTCCAACAAAAAGAGAATGGCTGGGGAAACCACTGTACTCTATTTTAAGAACTCTATTTTTCAGCCAACAGTATTTCCCCCCAAAACACTTAGGAAAGCAGAAATGATTTTAAATCTCCCCTGAAAATTAAGAAGTTTTCACCCAATTAAAAAATATGTATTCATATCAAGTTTGAACTGCACTTGAACTTTTTCTCCAACATAGCACATTCAAGTAGGGAAGTAGGCTTTCAGTTAGAATTCCAAAGGTTAGGACTAGATTTATAACTATTTTAGGGTAATAAATTGACCACACGTTTTTTGGCTTTGTACCTTTAGACTCCTTTTGAACTACTAAAAAGTTCAGAGATAGGAAATCAGACAACACAAAGAAATTTGCACATGCTATATATAGTGCTCTCAATTTCTGCAAGTTGAAAGTAGTTTCTGTAATAATGTTGCATGGAATTGCATGGTGTCTTGCTTCTGTAATGGACTGGATGAGATCCAACAAACTGAAGCTCAATCCAGATAAGACTAAGGCACTGTTTCCTAGGCCAGATGGGTGGGAGGTGGCTTGCTCTCGAAGGGTTTACACTCCGTCTTAAGGAGCAGGTATGTAGCTTGGGGCAGGGATGCTGGTGGTGCTGTGGTCTAAACCACCAAGCCTCTTGGGCTTGCTGATCATGAGGTTGGCAATTCAAAGCCACACAATAGGATGAGCTCCCATTGTTTTGTCCCAGCTCCTGCCAACCTAGCAGTTTGAAGACATACCAGCGCAAGTAGATAAATAGGTTCCACTGTGGCGGGAAGGTAAACAGCGTTTTTGTGTGCTCTGGCATTCGTCACAGTGTTCCGTGCACCAGAAGCAGTTATGCTAGCACAGGAGTCAGCAACCTTTTTCAGCCATGGGCCAGTCCACTGTCCCTCAGACCATGTGGTGAGCCGAACTATATTTTGGCGGGGAAATATGAACAAATTCCTATGCCCCACAAATAACCCAGAGATGCATAAAAGGACACACTCTACTCATGTGAAAACACTCTGATTCCCGGACCGTCCACAAGCAGGATTGAGAAGACAATTGGGCCACATCCGGCCCACGGCCCTTAGGTTGCCTACCCCTGTGCTAGCAGCATGACCTGGAAAAGCTGTCAGTGGACAAATGCCGGCTCCCTCGGCCTGAAAGCAGAGATTAGCCCATCCAGGGGTCCTTTACCTATGTAACTTGGGGGTTATCCTGGATCCTTTACTGTCACTTGAGGCTCAGGTGGCCTCAGTGGCTTGGAGTGCCTTCCAGGTTGCTCACCGGAGCAGGTTTGAGCATATTACGCTGATCCTGGTCTGGCTGCAATGGCTACCAATTAATTTCTAGGCCCAATAAAAAGTGCTGCATTTGGCCTATAAAGCCTTAAATGGCTCAGGACCACAATGCCCCTCAAGAACTGCCTCTTTCCATATGAACCTACCCAGACCCTGAGATCATCATCTGAGGCCCTTCTTCATGTGCCTCCTCCTTGAGAAGTCTGGAGGGTGGTAACTTCAGGCGCCAGGCAAATACATTCCTCTTTAATCAGGCCTTTGGCTGATTGACTTCCAATGCCCTTTTTAAATGTGCTTGGGAGGGGGTTTTATTGAGTTTTTATTCTTATGTATTTTTATTTATATTGTGGTTTTATGTTGTAACCACCCTGAGACCTGTGGGTATAGGGCGATATACAAATAATAATAACTGCTCTGTTATCCTTGCATCTCCCAGTAACTTCACACCTTCCAACTAAGGAAGTTCTATAAATCTCTATGGACTTCAATCCACCTTTTTTTAACTGTCCGAAACTAGGTTTTACATAACCAATCTCTATGCCACTGGGACAGGGATTCTATCATATTTATGTAAGCAGTGGCAAACTGAAGAGCTCAAAATCCCCACGGTACCAGCTAGTAGCTAGAATGTTGCTGCTGGAGAATAATAATAATAAAAAAAGACACTTGCAATACATTTTCCAAGCAAAGTTGTGTCAAACCATGTTGTGTGCAATGTTCACAATTTAATTAGGTTCTTCAATCACAAAGCCAAGGCTTAGTTCAGAACGTTCCTCCTATCAAGTCAGCACATTGGTTTGCCTCGCACAGTAACATCCACTGCACCAGGTCTCCAAGGTTTCAGGTGGGGAATTTCTCAGCCCTACTTGCAGATGCCCAGGGTTGAACCTGCCGCTTTCTGAATGCAGAGCAAGCATTCTGCCCCTTAGCTACACCCCTTCTCTCTGCTTCTAGAACAGGTGACAAAGAATGTTTCTGAGTATGTACAGTGGGCTTTCCAATTGCCACATGACAGCCACAGCAAGCCTACACACGGGTTCAGCAAGAAGACACAGTGTTATGGCATAGGCCACTTCCAGAGTGGATAAGGTAGAGGAGGGATGGAATTAAAACCTGTCCACCACTGCAATTCAGGCTCTTCCCAAACTTTGCCTGGTCACTCGTGTGGCCAAAGGGCACTTGCATCGAACTGATTTGGGATTCCTGGCACCTTTTCCAGATTCCAAGTTTAGTTTAGTTTAGCTAGTCCCGGGGTGAGCTCCCGTTCTTTGGTCCCAGCTCCTGCCCACCTAGCAGTTTGAAAGCACGTTAAGTGCAAGTAGATAAATAGGTATCACTGCGGTGGGAAGGTAAACGGTGTTTGCGTGGCTAGTCCCGCCCCCTCCCACGGAATAGAACAAATAAAGACACAGGACACCGAATTTAAGTTAATGGGCGTAAAATGGCCACAACTTTATTGATTACAGGTAAGAGCGGTATTGGCTTTAGGCATTGGCCCTATCAGACTAACCGGTATAACTGGGAAGGCTTAAGCACCAACAGGGGGAGCCCCCGAGATGCACATCCCTGGGCCGCTCTCCAAGGGGTTACCGCTCGGGAGCGCGCTTTAGGCCCTAGCCTCGTAGGTTTCGGACGAGGGGACGCCCCCGGAGTCCTTTAACAAACTACCTGTCAGCATTTGGGGGAGGTGATGGCGTTCCTCCCCCCCATCTCATTTGCATAATAATACCCCTGCCAATGCCTAACCGCCAAACCCAGGTGTTGTGACATTTTGCTACGAAGTAGGCGAAAAAAACCAAGTGGCTTCCGAAATATAGCCAATTAGCCAAATGGAAAAACTCCTACCAGGCCCCTTGCAGCGACCAGCCGAAGCCCATAGCAAAGTCCAATGAGAACCTAAAGGGCGGGAGGGAGGGAAACCGCAGCTGCTGAAAGGAAAAGAAAAGGGGCGAGTAAGGGCTGCCCCAACCTTAAATGCCCTTTAGAAGCCCCGCCCCCGCCACCAGCCGATAGGCTGGCGCGGTGAATAATGAATAATAATGATCCCGGGATTTCCTTGGTCTAGAGGGGCTGCAGCCAGCCCTGCGGGGGTGTGAATGTGGCATGAGCTGCAACACCCCCCCCCCCCCGGATGTCGGGAGTGGCTTTCCGTGCACTGCTCTGGCTCGCCAGAAGCAGCTTAGTCATGCTGGCCACATGACCCGGAAGCTGTCTGCAGACAAACGTTGGCTCCCTCAGCCAGTAAAGCGAGATGAGCGCTGCAACCCCAGAGTCGTCCGCGACTGGACTTAACGGTCAGAGGTCCCTTTACCTTTACCTTTTTAGCCTTTACCTTTACCTTTTTAACCTTTGGAGAGCTGCGGGTTTGCCACCCATGGTTTAGGCAAATAGGATCAGGTAAACTGCTGTGCAGAATGGAACACACTCACCCCTGGCATATCTCCTCTCCTTGTCTTTGTATTGGTGCAAGTCTGAAATTCAAAAGCCTGGATCTTATGTCCAAAATCCATTAAGTAAGGCAGCAGTAATACTAAGACTGCAATCTCCTCTGTGCACTTAATGTGGAAGTGTAAGGCCCATTTAATTCAATGGGACTTCTGTGCAGATATTCTGTATATATATATTTGCTGCTAGGCTGCATTCTTAAGTGCACTTAAGTAAGAGTAAGCCCCATGGAAAACAGCACAACTTGCTTCTGAGTAGACATGCATCAGAGTGCGACAGGGTGAGCTCCTGTTGCTCGGTCCCTGCTCCTGCCAACCTAGCAGTTCGAAAGCACGTCAAAGTGCAAGTAGATAAATAGGTACCGCTCCAGCGGGAAGGTAAACGGCGTTTCTGTGTGCTGCTCTGGTTCACCAGAAGTGGCTTAGTCATGCTGGCCACATGACCCGGAAGCTGTACGCCGACTCCCTCGGCCAATAAAACAAGATGAGTGCTGTAACCCCAGAGTCAGCCACGACTGGACCTAATGGTCAGGGGTCCCTTTACCTTTTACACTAGCTTCTTACATCAACAAATGATTAGCATGAAAAAACCCTGTTAACATGCCGTGAACTGCCCCGAGATCAGTGGGTGAAGGGTGGTATACAAATTTAATAAAGAAATAAAAACTAAGACTTTCAATTACGTACTGAAAAGGCACAGAGGTCACAGGAACATTTTGACCCAGACACTTCTTTTTGGAAATTCAACACTGACGGTTTTGAAACATGGTAATTGCAACAGAGAACCAAACCTTCCTATTGCCTCAGGCCCAGCCTGTTTTTGTGAGCAAATCAGGCAGCTGAGCCCAAGGCCCATTCTTGATGGGGCAAAGGCCAAGCATTAAATTATTCTAGCACTAGTTTTGCCTGTCGTGGAACAGCCATCTTCCCTCCTTTCTATAAGCCCTTCTGCTACTGAAAAGTCTGGCCTATGAATCAGTTCTCAGTTCCTGGGATGAACGCAAAGCTAGAACGTAGCAATCGAATTTTATGTGGCTGGTTTAGCACCTCCAGATGATATGAGTGCAAGCAGGAGGAGCAAAACTCTGCAGTAGATGACAGTAAACTTAATATTCTTTCTCCCTCCTTGTAAAGGTTTCTCACTTTTCTTGCCGTTTCTCAACTGCCTGGCCATTAGAACCACCTTAATTTCAAAACAATACACTATGTTGGTTGTTGCTTGCCAATAATCATCAGGAACTAGCATTTAAACAAATTTACATAAATATTTTTATTTTTCGTAAGACAGATTTCCCCCAAGCAGTACAAGCTTGAATCAGAACACGTATTCACACTTGCTTTAAAAAGACATTTAACAAAGCATCCTAGAAAACATCTGCAAGGTTACTTTGCACATGTCTTATCTTTTGGCAACCTAACCATTGTTTTTTCTATATATATATATAAATAAATTCTGGCAGCACATAAAAAGCAGGGAAATAGTTCAGCACAGTTTTGTGTAGAAACTGACACTCCCGAGTGATTAAATAAGGGAGCTGCTAGCTAAAGTTATCTTCTGCAGTGCTATATGAAGAAGTAATTGCTTTTTATCTCTGGAGGTTTGGAGAGCATTCCTGGAGGGAAATTGGCTGGGATTATCAGTGGGGTGAGGCTGCGGGTGGCGCTGTGGGTTAAACCACAGAGCCTAGGACTTGCTGATCAGAAGGTCGGCGGTTCGAATCCCTACGAAAGGGTGAGATCCCATTGCTCAGTCCCTGCTCCTTGCCACCTAGCAGTTCGAAAGCACCTCAAAGTGCAAGGTACCGCTCCGGCAAGAAGGTAAATGGTGTTTCCGTGCGCTGCTCTGGTTCGCCAGAAGTGGCTTAGTCATGCTGGCCACATGACCTGGAAGCTGTACGCTGGCTCCCTCGGCCAATAAAGCGAGATGAGCACCGCAACCCCCAAGTTGTCCATGACTGGACCTAATGGTCAGGGATCCCTTTACCTTTACCTTTATCAGTGGGGTGATTTTACTTGTGCTCCCCACAGAAGTGAATGACCGAACCAAGGAGCGTCTGCATTCACCGAAACATGGAATACTCCCCTGAACCATTCAATCTTTTCTTTCTATGAGAAGGAAAAGAAACAAACCCAAGCCCAGCTCCTAAATTCAATCCATGGGTGACATCTCAGATGCCCCATGGCTTCATTTGGTGTTAAGGGCCATGAAAAAGCCATATAGTGGTACTTTGGATTAAGTACAGTGGTGCCTTGCAAGATGAAATTAATTTGTTCTGTGAGTCTCTTCGTCTAGCGGTTTTTTCGTCTTGCGAAGCAACCCTATTAGCCGATTAGCGCTATTAGCGGCTATTAGCGGCTATTAAAGGCTTAAAGGATTAGCGGCTTAGCTGCTAAAAGGCTATTAGCGGCTTAGCGGCTTAGAAAAAGGGGGTGGGGAGCGGAAAAAAATCTCAAGACATTTTCGTCTTGCGAAGCAAGCCCGTAGGGAAATTCGTCCTGCAAAGCGCATTGAAAAACGGAAAACCCTTTTGTCTAGCGGGTTTTCCGTCTTGCGAGGCATTCGTCTTGCGGGGCACCACTGTACTTAATTCGTTCTGGAGGTCTGTTCTTAACCTGAAAGTGTTTTTAACCTGAAGCACCACTTTAGCTAATGGGGCCTCCTGCTGCTGCTGTGCTGCCGGAGCACGATTTCTGTTCTCATCCTGAAGCAAAGTTCTTAACCTGAAGCACTATTTCTGGGTTAGAGTCTGTAACCTGAAACGTATGTAACCTGAAGCGCATGTAACCTGAGGTACCACTGTATTGGCATTTCATTTTAAGATGAAAGAGCTATGTCTTTGTTCGAATCGGAGCATTAGCAAAAGCTGTATGGAGCACAGAAGCACACAGCATTCTCTTGGGAGGCTCTTATAAAACGCAACTTCAATTGTGGCGTACTTCCATGGAGATTTGACGTTCAGCAATCGACAGGTAGACCTAACCAGGTCCCCAAAATTTCTAACTAGTGAAACTAGAAGATACTTGACTTCCCAAATGCCATACATAGCTAACCTTGAAATACCAAAACAGCGAAGGGCTTTCACCTTGGCCCATTGTCAGGCCCTCCCTTCAGCAGTCCAGGAAGGCTGTTATAGGAAGACACCTTAGGAGGGGAGGAAATGCCCATGGGCTCTGAGCAGCAGGAAACAATGGAGCATGCCCTTATTGCCAGTACAGTGGTGCCCCGCAAGACGAATGCCTCACAAGACGGAAAACCCGCTAGATGAAAGGGTTTTCCGTTTTGGAGGTGCTTCGCAAAACAAATTTGCTATGGGCTTGCTTCGCAAGACGAAAATGTCTTCCGAGTTCCTGCGGGGTTTTTTCCCTCCCCCCCCTTTTTCCCAAGCCGCTAAGCCGCTTAACAGCTGATCCGCTAAGCCGCTTATCAGCTGATCCGCTAAGCCCGCTAAGCCGCTAATAGCACTAATCCGCTAAGCCGCTAATGGGCTTGCTTCGCAAGACGAAAAAAACCGCAAGACGAAGAGACTCGCGGAACGAATTCTTTTCGTCTCGCGAGGCACCACTGTATTATATAGACATTCGAGGCAGGTTTATCCACCCCATCCTATATATCCCATCCCAGGGCATTCAGAACAACACAAAATTTCGCTATTACTACAGGACGAAAGCCCAGAAGTCATATATTCAGGCGCCAGATTCTGCGCTGTCATGATAGATACTCGTCGAAGGATGGTCTATGCTACAAATCAGTCCTAAAATGAAGGCCCATATTGTTAGATCTGTATCACTGAAGCACCACCCCATATAGCTGTTTTAACTGGTCTTTTTAATTCTTAATAGTTTTGGGGGCCTGCACTCGCCGCCACAGCTTGAGGGCCTCCATCAAGGCCTCCGGGAGTAGTTTAATTTGAGCACTATTGTTTCTTGCTTTGTTTTTTATTTTTATTATTCTGTTAAGTTATTATATAGTTTGTATTTTGCCTTTTAAGGGGAAGGGTCAGGGCTGCCTGGGAGTGGGCCTCAGCCAATCATGGGCAGGAGAAGGAGTTACGCTAAGACCAGACCATGTCATTACCGGGGAGGCAGGTTTAGTCGTTGTTTGAGGACTATCCCTGCCTCCGGGTCTGGTCTTGACCTGATGGATACTGGAATCAACAAGGGAAACCCACATGACCTGAAAGTGTTGTTGTGCAATGCCAGGTCAATGATGAATAAAACCACTGCCATCCACAACCTGATCGTGGATGGAGGATTTGACCTGGCATGTGTGACAGAGACCTGGTTGGATGAAACAGATGGGCCTGTCCTTGCTGCTGCTTGCCCACCAGGTTTCTCTTACGCACAGCAACCCAGGTCATGTGGGCGGGGAGGGGGGGTTGCAGTGATTTTTAGGAAGTCATTAGTCTGCACCAGGCATTCTATTGGGAAGACCCAGTTTTCTGAGTTCATGTTCTGGAAGTTGGGCAATAGGGGCAATACAGGATTCTTATTGGTGTACCGACCTCCCTGCTGCACCAAGGATTCCCTGCCCGAGCTGCTTCAGGTTGTGGTGGATATGCTCCTGGAGACACTTAGCTTGGTTGTCCTGGGGGATTTTAACATCCATGCCGACACGACCTTACAAGGGGCTGCTTGGGACTTCGTGGAAAGCATGGCCTCCATGGGGCTGCCCCTGAATACGTTTGGCCCAACTCATAGCCGTGGCATGCCTTAGACTTGGTGTTTACCTCTACGGATGTTGGTGATCTGACACTAACTAAAAGCAAAACAAAAGAAGTGCCATGGTCAGATCACTTCCTGGTGCAACTGGACTTCTCCGTGACCCTTCCCCTCTGCAGGGATGTGGGACCGATTCGGATGGTCCGCCCCTGCCACTTAATGGATCCAATTGGCTTCCAGAGAGTGGTAGGGGATGTTTTATCCCAAGTTGATGGCCTTTCAGCTGATTCCCTGGTGGCACGCTGGAATGCAGAGTTAACCAGGGCTATTGACTGTCTGGCTCCGAAGCGCCCTCTCTGATTGCATGGAGCCCGGACAGCCCCATGGTTTTCCCCAGAGCTGAGGGCGATGAAACAATCGTTGAGACGGCTAGAGCGCCGGTGGCAGAAAACTCATTCTGAATCAGACCGGACACGGGCTAGAGCTCAACGTTGAGCCTACCAAGTGGCAATGGCGACGGCAAGGAGGGCCTTCTTCACAGCCTCCATTGCATCTGCAGAAAACAGCAGCAGGAGACTTTTTCAGGTGGTTCGCAGTCTATCGGAACCACCTATACCACCGGGGCCTGGTAGGGACCCCAAGATCTCCTGCAATGCTTTTGCAAAGTTTTTTTACACATAAAGTCGCTCAGATTCAGAAAGAGGTAGGCTCCACCTTGGGAGCAGGGCCAGGGCGGGAGAGTGCTAGAGTTCTGTCTGGTCCTGTTAAAAGGTAAAGGTGCCCCTGCCCGTTCGGGCCAGTCTTGACAGACTCTAGGGTTGTGCGCCCATCTCACTCAAAGAGGCCGAGGGCCAGCGCTGTCCGAAGACACTTCCGGGTCACGTGGCCAGCGTGACATCGCTGCTCTGGCAAGCCAGAGCCGCACACGGAAACGCTGTTTACCTTCCCGCTAGTAAGCGGTCCCTATTTATCTACTTGCACCCGGGGGTGCTTTCGAACTGCTAGGTTGGCAGGCGCTGGGACCGAACGACGGGAGCGCACCCTGCCGCGGGGATTCGAACCGCCGACCTCTTGATCGGCAAGCCCTAGGCGCTGAGGCTTTAACCCACAGCGCCACCCGTGTCCCTGTCTGGTCCTGTTACATGGGATCAATTCCAATTTGTTACCTCTGAGGATGTGGACAGGCTGCTTGGACAAGTGAAACCAACCACCTGTCTCCTTGATCCTTGCCCATCCTGGCTGATAAAAGCGAGCCAGGAAGGGCTGTGCGATGGGCTCTGCGGGGTGGTGAATGCTTCCCTCTGTGAGGGAGCCTTCCCAGACCCGCTGAAAGAGGCGGTCATTAAACTGCTTCTTAAAAAAACATCTTTAGACCCAGCCAATTTCGCCAACTATTGCCCAGTCTCAAATCTACCATTCCTGGGCAAGGTGATTGAGCGGGTGGTTGCCGAACAACTCCAAGCACGCCTGGAGGATGCAGACCGTTTGGATCCCTTCCAATCGGGATTCAGGCCTCACCATGGGACTGAAACTGCCTTGGTCGCGCTGGTTGATGATCTCCGGCAAGCTAGGGACAAAGGTGAGAGCTGTTTCCTAGTTCCTTTCTCCTGGGCTGTGTCCAGAAAGTGGGGGGGGGATGAGTGTTCAGACCCCTGGGCTCTCACTTGTGGGGTGCCTCAGGGTTCTGTCCTCTCCCCCATGCTTTTTAATATCTATATGAAGCCGCTGGGAGAGATCATCAGGGTGTTTGGACTGGGTGTTCATCAGTATGCAGATGACACCCAGCTCTATCTCTCCTTTAAATCAGAACCAGAGAAGGCGGTGAAGGTCCTATGTGAGTGCCTGGAGGCGGGTGGAGGATGGATGGTGGCTAACAGATTGAGGTTGAATCCTGACAAGACAGAAGTACTGTTTTTGGGGGACAGGAAGCTGGTGGGTGTGGGGGATTCCCTGGTCCTGAATGGGGTAACTGTGCCCCTGAAGGACCAGGTGCGCAGCCTGGGAGTCATTTGGACTCACAGCTGTCCATGGAGGCACAGGTTAACTGTGTCCAGGGCAGCTGTCTACCAGCTCCATCTGGTACGCAGGCTAAGACCCTACCTGCCTGCGGACTATCTCACCAGAGTGGTGCATGCTCTAGTTATCACCCGCTTGGACTACTGCAACGTGCTCTACGTGGGGCTACCTTTGAAGGTGACCCGGAAACCGCAATTAATCCAGAATGCGGCAGCTAGACTGGTGACTGGGAGTGGCCACCGGGACCACATAACACCGGTTCTGAGAGATCTGCATTGGCTCCCAGTACGTTTCCGATAACGATTAAAAGTGTTGGTGCTGACCTTTAAAGCCCTAAACGGCCTTGGTCCTGTATACCTGAAGGAGCATCTCCACCCCCATCGTTCAGCCTGGACACTGAGATCCAGCGCTGAGGGCCTTCTGGCGGTTCCCTCATTGCGAGAAGTGAGGCTAGAGGGAGCCAGACAGAGGGCTTTCTCGGTAGTGGCGCCCGCCCTGTGGAACGCCCTCCCATCAGATGTCAAAGAGATAAACAACTACCTGACATTCAGAAGACATCTTAAGGCAGCCGTGTTCAGGGAAGTTTTTAATATGTAACGCTGTACTGTTATTAACACTTGATTGGGAGCTGCCCAGAGTGGCTGGGGAAACTCAGCCAGATGGGCAGGGTATAAAAAATTATTATTAATTATTATTATTATTATTATTATTAATTCACCCGTTATTTATGCTTAATCAAATATTCTATGTATGTTTTAATCTACAGTTGGTTCTTGCTCCCATTTAGTCAATAATTGTTTGCTTAGATTCATACTGTTATGCTATTTATTTAGGTTATGCTGGTCTGTGGCAGAATAAAGACGATCAGCAATGCTTCCAAGGGACCTACGCTGAGAGCACTTTGCCACTTTTTGCCCTTTGCAGAGGATCAGCAACCTCCAACAGATGATATGAGCTGCAGGGTTATGGTGATACCACAAGCCCCTCTTGATTACCATGCAGGAATGCCTGTTTCCCCAGCACTGCATCTCATGCTTGCCGTCATAAAATGAAATGTGTACAAACTGTGTACCAAAAACATGCACACACATGTAAAATGTATTATTCACTGCAGGGTGGTGAAGATCCAGAGGGGGAAATGGAACCCCTCAACTGTCCTCTCCCCTTAACTGCCATTTGGGGGTAGCCATTCCATCAGGTTGCCTCAGTGGAAGAGGTAGGAAGCACGGTTCATTTCATTGGCTTTGCGGAAGACCCTTTTACTGTGCCAGCTGGTCATTACAGCACACCTGTTTAGAAATTGGTGCTTGAGTTTTGGTTTTTTACTTTCCTCGTCCTTCCCTCCCTGTCCCTTTCCCCTTGTGTGTCCTTTCTCCCACCCCCCTGGATTATAAGCCTACAGTGGCACTGTGTTAGTTTGATTGTATGTGAACCACTCTGGGAGCCATTGGCCGAAGAGCACTAAATGATCTAAATGAATAAATGAAACCCAAGTGCAAAATATTACTTTCGGATTAAATAAACATTTGTTGGCTGCATTGGGAAATCCATTCAATTTTTGCAAGCTAGGTTAGCGTTAAAGAAAAGACAAGCTTAGAGGACTGTGGAAATTGCCACTACCCATCAGCCTGACGCAAAACATGAATCTAAGCACAGAAAATAT
Organism: Podarcis tiliguerta; assembly: GCF_965153285.1. NCBI lineage: Eukaryota > Metazoa > Chordata > Lepidosauria > Squamata > Lacertidae > Podarcis > Podarcis tiliguerta. The sequence continues at coordinate 39,879,727 of NC_139553.1, read as the reverse complement.
CTGCATACATTGCTTCATTACTACTTTATTGGAGCAGAGGTTAACAAACATGGATGGTATGCTAGGGAACGCTTATTCACATGAAAATTACCATGACATGAAATAAATAAAGCATATTAAAAGTATAAGCAAAAACTCAAACTATAATTTGTTCCTCTTCTTACAGCTGTGACTATCTGGTGCAACAAGCGACAACCTAGCTTGCAGCCCTCGGAACTGCCTATTCTTGTCAGTAGAATGGTTTCAGGTTGTAGTCCTTGATGGTCTTTGTTTTGCCCGTTCCATGTTTCATAAAATTATAAGCAATAACTGAACAGAATAATTTCTATGGGCTCAGACTACATAGCTATGCTTAGAAGGTCACTTACTCAAGGAACAAAATACCAACCAGCACTTAAGTAGATTTCATACCCCCTTTTTCCCTGCTCAAAGCATTCCCTGTTCAGCAGATCCATCGAATACAAAGTACAGCACCCCTAGCCTGTCAAGTACATGTGAAAATATGGACTTCTTGCTTTCTAGTTCTGTCTTTTGAAATGAAAGTAATTAATTCTGCGACATTTAGGAGAGGACTGGGGGAAATTTCATTGGTTCTCACACAACATCAACCATGATTTTAATTTAGCTCTCCCCTCTCAAGCCCCACCTATTCTTCAAAATAAATTAACTTGGGGGCCAAACTCTGTGTGAGTTCCTGGTCTCCTGATATGAGTTTGTTTTTTAAAAAAGGGGGGGGGGAAGAAAAAGACACTTTAAAGCAACCTTGGTGCATCCTGCTTTGATTGGCGCAGGGATGCTGGGCTCTAGGGGTGCTAAGCCCTCCCTTTCCCTGCTGTTTCCTCCCACCTATAGTCCCCTTCTGCCATTTACTTCTGTCCCATGGCAGGGGGGGGGGGAACAGATACAACTGGCCCGCCACTTAAAGCGAGGGTTCTGTTCCAGGTGCCCATGCACAAAAGCAAAGTTGTGCAGTCAGGAACCCCCAGAAATGTCCCTCTCTCCCCCCCCCCCATACAAGGCGAGGGCTGTTTACTAGGCTCTGGGAGCTTCCCATTATCTTCCCAAATCCTGGCAAGCAAGGAAAAATTGCTGGGTGCACAGGTGGGGGGAAATAAACAGCTGTGAATGGAATGTTTACCTCGCTCTCAATTTATGTATTTACCATCACCACCACCCCAAATATATATATATAAGGTGGGCATAAGATACGGGCCCAACCTTACCTCTATCATGCCCACATTTCCACCTTACCCTGACGCTAGTAGGGAGTTACTTATTATTAGTAAAGTGACTGGGGTGGGAAGGGCTGAACACTTCCTCCCAGCTCCACTACTATGATTGCCATCTGAGCACCCTGAAAACTGCTCCTTCAAAAGAAAAAAGAAAAAGAAAAATGAATGGCAGGAAATCTGATAATGGCTCTCCTATGTCCTGTGTAACTTTGCCCTCAGCTGGTTAATAAAGGGCAGAAGATTTAGGAAGAATTAAAGGGAGTAGCCATTCAAACCAGGGCACCTGTTGTTCTACTCAAACCATTCCAATAAACCCAAAGGGACCTGCCACAAAGAGGGTCTGGACTGAGAAGCAGAATCTGGCACACAGCATATACTGCCCAATGCTGGATTAAGCTATGCTAATTGCAGAGTTTTCTGATTAAGTGGCATATAAATCTTTCTAAATAAATAAAAGGCTTCTTGCAAAATAAATAATAATGATAATTAAAAAAAAAAAAAAGCTTGAGTATCTCAAATTGCCACGTCTGCAGTAAATTATAAACGAACACGTTCCTTCTCTGCCTTTTGGATAAATGTTTCATCTCTCACACCATCCCCTTTCTGACATCACTGAGGAGGCACTTTCTTTTTTTAATCTTATAAATTAAACAATTTGTTCAACTAACTCCTTTAACTGTACAGTTACTAGGGAGCATTTTCATATTCTGTGGCTCCCTCCGAAATTGGCAGGGACCATTCACTTCACTTGGCTCAGATTCTGAGTAGACCATTCAACATGGCTTCAATCATGCACTGCAGTAACTTTTTTTAATAAAAAAAAAAATTTGGTCATTAGTACAGATGTTGAATCTGTTGACCAGTTTTTGCCAAGCTGTGTCTGCCCTCTCGTGCTCTGCCAGCATGCACAGCAGCCCAAGCAGAGCACCCAAATCACCAAATGTGATTTATTTTTAAGTCCTTAAGTCCTTAAGAGTCCTTAATTTGAGCTTTCAAGAACCACCACCATCACCCCCCAAGACCAACCAAGTTAGCACCCTCTTCCAGTTCTCCTCCACAGACTGTCTCTGCATATGGATTGAATTGTTTTGACAGGAAACAAAGGGCATCCTTCAGGAATCTGTTTCCACCTATTTTCTTAACAGCAAGTCCCCTGAAAACCAGGAGTTGCAGCAAAACCTCCTGGCGTGAAGAATGTCCTCGTTGCAGGAGCTGCTCATTAACGCCAAAAAGGGCTTCCAAAAACTGAAAGGTGCCCCCATCCTATTCCGCCCACTTGCTTGTTTCACCATTTCTCTCACCTCTCCTTACTGCCCTGACACCACTCTTCTTGAACTAGCCTTGAAATTTCTCTGCTTTTCATTTATTCCGCACCCATTCTCACCGGTCTTATTAATGTCTACATTCCTCTTATCTGCCTTTGGGTGAGCTTCTTGAAAAGGAGACCCGCCCGAATGGGTGGCATCTTTTGCTTTTACTGCCCCTGGCATGATGTGATGAGTTTTACATTTCCTTTTGTGATGGGACATCTTGCCAAGAGACTCCATCTCTTCACAACGGTTTGATTTAAAGAACTGCGGTTCATCATCAGACAAATTGTTTCCAGAATATCTCTTTCTGCTGTTATTCCGATCAGTTTCCCTCTCCTCATCACTTGATGTCCATTTTACTCTTGGTTCTTCACCCCTTACTTTGCTGCTGGTTCTTTTGTATGTTGTCCTAAGCTTTAGCTTGGAGTGCCTTGCTGAATCACAGTACTCAGAGCGCGAGAAGAAACTGTGTTTGCTGCATTCAATACCTTGAGCACCACAACAATCATTTTGGACAGAAATCGACAAATCTCTCACCATTTTCTGACCGAAGGGTGACACCTTGCAGCCACCACCATTTTTTCTTTCTTTTTTGCTTCGTGACTCATTAAGTGCCTCACTGAAGGATTCAGAATCACTGCTGATCTCTTCCAATACATCCTTCAATTTATTCACACGGCCAACTAGCTTGTGTGATGCCATAGCCACCATTTCAGTGTCTTCAGCTTGAGATTTTCTATCATGAGCTGCACTTACTAGGACACGACTATTCAATTTACCACGCAGCGTTCCTTCTTCAGCCTCATTTGACAGATCTTTGCCCTGATAGTTTTTGGCAAACTTCCTAGCACATGCCTGGCTTTTTGGCATAACCTCAGGTTCCTCATTCATTGCTTCCCAGTTATCACTACGTCGGGAGCTTTTCTCTTGGTTATTTGGTACGCAAATCAAATCCGTCATGCACTGCCTATCTTTGTTCTGCAAGTTAATCTGTAAGCTGTCCTTATTGAAATACACCACCCTCTGCCACTGAGACTTATTCGCTGGGTTATCCACCTTTGGAAAGTCCCGTGCATATTCTGGGGTTTGATAGTAGTTGAGTAAATAATGTGTGAATTCATCAGTTTCATATACCTTGGGCTTCCTGAATTCTCTCTCCCTGGAAGCTTCAGGGGAGCACCCAAACGAGCCGCTGACATGGGGTCTGTGTGTTACGTAGGTGGTGATGGTTTGAGCGATTGGCCTGTTCAAAGTATTTCTCCAAAACGGATCAGGTAATGGAGGCAACGTAAATGGAATGTGCTGCTGCTGCTGCTGCTGCTCCTCCTCCTCAATAAAAGCATCCGCCAACTGAGCTGACTGACACTTGGATTCTCTATTATTCTTCGACTCTTGTTGCCCAAGGCAGTTTACTTGTTCCTTTGGTGCATTCTGTATCTGAGATGCAAAGGAGCAATTCTCCCTTTTGATTTCAAGATTCAGCAGAGGGCCCCCTATTTGCTCGGATGCTTGTGCAACGTCCTTAGGGGGGGAATAAAAGAAAGAATTATAGCGCAACAGAACAAGGGACCTGAGCAGAAAGCAAATACCGGTAAATCAGCAAAGCCTAATGATAAATGATTTTATGTACAAGTTGGGCTAGTCAAAGACTCTTCAGTGCCTAAGACAGGAAATCCAAATGGCATCCACCCACCCAGGTCAAACAAGCCAGAATGCACCTGGTGTGTGGCCAGAAGCTCTTGGACTACAACTCCCATCATGCCAAATGGCCTGGGATTGCAGGAGTTGGAGTCCAAGAACAGTTGGAGGACACCAAGGATGGATTACTTTGTCCTAGTGATTCTACTAAAATGCAAAAGCTGCACAAAAGCATTGTTGTGTTTTAACAGCTCGTCCCCACCCCCATAAAAAGGGGCTTATGCATAACCTCCCTGTGGGTTGTACCTCATGGGTGAAATCTGCCTCCCTCCCTGCCAATCTTAGCAAGACCCAAAATACACTGCTTGGGAAACACACTTAAGACTTCATTCACTGTAGGAGTTGTCTCTGTAGACTGCTGTTTGAGGCGGTTCAATTTTTCCAGAAAGGAAACCTGTGTTTTTTGTTTTTTTAAATGCCAATTCACTTCAAACCACATTTTAAAAGGCTCACATAGCTGCACAAATCATAGCCTTTAAGATAGAAGCCAGCTTGATTTTGCCTTTTTTCAAAGGAAAAATAATTATTAATGAAAGTCACTTGCCATAGGCAATAGTCAAATTGCCGGTTTATTTGCTTTTTTAATGATAACTTCGGAGTCGTTCTACTAAAATAATGACCCCACACAAGAAAGCAAGTTTCAGCCCCACCTCAATAATTCACAGCAATTTCCTATATGAAAAGATAACTACTACCAACAAGCATTTGTATGATCCTTTATCACAGGATGAAAAGGAGAAGTTATCAAAAGCCTTACATCTTGCTTTACTTAAATCGCTTCATTCTCAGAGTCAACATGTAAATCTCCCAGTGCACCCAGTTCAGTGTGGTGTGCCTTGGATGTGGAAACTGAGAAACCTACTGCCCACTTGTGGCGAACTCTGCTATCATATATGCCTACAGTTGTCCACAACTTATTACATATATTTTTAAAAAACAAAAACCCTTAGAATATTTTGAAAATTATATCCTTACTTTTACTTTGTTTAAGAGCAGGGAAAGCAGCCTCATGGACTCCTCTCTTTTCTGAGCTATATCGTGCTTCTTCTCTTCCCAATTGGGCATCTTCTCTGTCCACAAATCTTCCGCATCTGTTACCTTCCGCTGCTTTCTGTGGCGTTTTGTATCCCAATCTATCTCCCTTTGCCTATGCCTCTTGTGCTTATGCTTCCTTTTTCCTTCTCCAGTTTTCTTTTCTTCATCATCGCGTCGTTTTCTAGGCAATTATTAATATGGGACAATTTAGGTGCAGGAGGGAAATAATTTTACAGTTTTAACCCTTGCAAGGTAGAAGGGAAGATAAGGAGGTAACAGGAAGGGCTTCCACCCTTGAAATCTGTTTGGACACAAGAGAGAACACTTCCTACAAATTTGTGTTTTGGAATGTAAACATATATACTTCACACATTCTAAGGAGATGCAAAATGTTTGAAGATAACCTCAGGGCCGCTCTCTCTTGAAACAGCTTCTGGTCCTAACATTTCCCAGTACTGCATCTAAAGTTACATGAGCTATTTCAAACACTGCCATAAACCATGGTTTATCATGACAATAATGAACCTAGTCTCACAACCCTGTGCCCACACCTGGTCCTTCAACGGTGTGGCACTTTTGCTCAGTGGCAGACCTACATTTTGGAAGTTTGAACTGTTATGCGGGCCCCTGCACAATCAGCAACAAGGTCTGGGTACCCACTGTTATCTGCAACGGGGTATTCCGTGGCAGATCACCATATACACACACACACTTAAAAATGTTAACTGCTATATCTCAGATTTTGATTAAAATTGCTATACTGGACAGATTATCTCACATGTCAAAATCACTGGTGTGAATTTAAAAAATCCTATACCTTATAGTTTTTGAGTTGTGGGAGGAATGCTATATACAGTGGTACCTTGGGTTACATACGCTTCAGGTTACAGACTCCGCTAACCCAGAAATAGTGCTTCTGGTTAAGAACTTTGCTTCAGGATAAGAACTGAAATTGTGCTTCAGCGGCGCAGCGGCAGCAGGAGGCCCCATTAGCTAAACTGGTGCTTCAGGTTAAGAACAGTTTCAGGTTAAGAACAGATCTCCAGAACGAATTAAGTACTTAACTCAAGGTACCACTGTACATGTGTGGCTAAAGTCTTTTCTGGGGACCCTCCAAGATTAGGGTCCCCGAAGCTTAGATCCACCACTGCTTTTGCTATTTTAGATTAGTGATATGGGTCTTCTGGACTGATTGAAAAGCAAGGGTAATTTGCACTGAATACATTTCTCATGCCAATACAATGAACCTGAGCAATCCCTGGGAAATAGTGAAATGGATGAGGACAAGCAAACTAAGCTTGGATCCTGGCCAAACAGAGGCACTGTGGGTGAGCAGCTCCCTTGTCTGAGAAATTGGTCAGTTCCTACCATGGATGAGGTTGCACTCTTCCTGAAGGAGAAGGTTCACAGACTGAGGTGCTTCCAGATCCACCTACATCACTGGAGGCTCAGGTAGCCTCAGCAGCTGGCAAGGCCCTTTACCAACTACAGCTGGTTCATCAGCTGTGGCCATTCCTGGACTGGGAAAGCCTTGCCACAGTAGTTCATGTGTTGGTTACATCAATACAGTCATACCTTGGGTTGAAGTAGCTTTGGGATAAGTATTTTCGGGTTGCGCACTGCGGCAACCCGGAAGTAATGGAGTGTGTTACTTCCGGGTTTCGCTGCTCGCGCACGCGCAGACGGTCAAAATGACGTCACGCACATGTGCAGAAGCGGCGAATCGTGACCCACACACGCGCGGATGCAGGTTGCATTTGCTTCTGGATGCGAATGGGGCTCCGGAACAGATCCTGTTCGCATCCAGAGGTACCAGTGTACTGGACTACTGCAATGCACTCTACAAGGAGCTTCCCTCACATGTGAGCTGGAAAATGCAGTCAGCAATCATGCCACAGCATACCACACTAAGAACCATCTTGTTTAGGCAAGCCTACCCTGATGCTTAGAAAGTTGAGGTGATGTGTGTTTTAACTTTATGTTTCAAAGCATGTTTGTGGTTTTTATTTATTTTCTTGTTTTATCTTTTGGTAAACCTCTTTGAAGTTTTTTTTTTATTTTTACAATCAAGCGGTCTATAAATTTTACGAAATGATTAGTGAATAAAAATCTAGTACAGTGGTACCCTGGGTTAAGAACTTAATAGGTTCTGGAGGTCCGTTGTTAACCCAAAACTGTTCTTAACCGGAGGTACCACTTTAGTTAATGGGGCCTCCCGCTACCACCGCCACACAATTTCTGTTCTCATCCTGAAGTAAAGTTCTTAACCTGAGGTACTATTTCTGGGTTAGCGGAGTCTGTAACCTGAAGCGTCTGTAACCTGAAGCGTCTGTAACCCAAGGTACCACTGTATAGCATGTTCACTTATATTTGTTTTTTAAAAAGCTAAGAAACCCATCTTAAACTTTTCTCCCCAATTCTTACAGAATAGTTTCTACATGTCATTAATGTTCCTTCATTCTTGCTGCACCTTTAGTGTGTTCATACCTGCAATACTGATAACCTAACAACTTTCTTCCGCCCTTCACTGGCTTAATTATAATGATGCCAAACGCTAGGATTATTCCCCATCACTCCTGAACAGGCATCATTATTACTACTCAGGGAGTGCTCAGATGCACTATGAAAGCTAACAGATTATATACAAACACTTTCACCTTCCCCAGCTCAAGAAAAGAAATAAGACACTCGTCTGGAGGCCTTGCGCATTTGCTGACCTTGGCTCCTCTTTTTTACAGTCAGAGCTACAGACCACTTTGCTTTCAATTTAATCATTGTTCCTAACCTCCAGTCAACATTTCTATGCCTCCACAGGCCACAAAAATGGTCTCAAGACACAGAATGCAGATCTAAGCAGTTCTGGCCTTGTAAGTTGCTGAGCCCTACTGCAGACTGAACAGAGCAGCTAATTCCCAAACTCTGCGCTGTGTGAAAACTGCTAGTATGTCACGTGGGCATATATACTGCTCCTGTGAGTTCAAAAGTACCCAGCCACAGAAGAGGATGCTTCTGGTATCTATGTGAGTCACTACTCTGATCTTTCCTCCTCCTAACCTGTCACTGGATGTAGATGGATCATTCTACCACTCCTCATGGAGTAACATAGAACGTCCTGGTCTGAGAGGTCTGTTGTGTCTGTGCATGAATCACTGCTCTGACCTTGCCGTCTTCTAGCTAGGAGGGCACTTCTAAAGGCAGGTGAATTGTAACGAACATAGTATAAAAGTAGACCTTTTCCAGGAGCATGAATGAAGCACATCTCTCCAAATTTAATTCGGAGAAAGTGTTCCAGAGTTCTCATAAAGCCCGAGAAGCATTGCAGAAAGGATTTTGTAAGGGTTCTATAGACCTGAACGATTCCTGATTGAGAAAAAATATTTTGTAAAATCCTTGTTGATTTTCTAGGAAACAATTTCGGTACGCAGCCAACTCGGACTTCTGTACATACTGGTGGCTCTCCATGTATGGAGGGGCTATGTATCAGAGATAGCACCTAAAGCCAAAATTGTGTGTAGTCAAAACACATTGCAACTGGGCTTGCCCAAGTCTTTTTTCCCCCAGACACCCACCCATTTTCTGCCCTGCCTTTGTTAATTTTTTTTTTTTTTTTTTTTTGCCTACCTCAAAGCTAAATGCACACAAGTTTAATGAGCATATGTTGCAAATTACCTGTAATAGGAAATCCCGGGGCCTGAGGGTCTGCATTTTATATCCTAATTGCTAAATAGTCTTTAAACAGGGGAGGGGTGAAATAAAGTCTTGCAAAAGCTGAATTTGTTGAGAGTTTCGTAAATCTAGTGTTACTATTTCAGTCTTTTGGCATAACAACTTTTGTTCTGAACGCAACAAAGAAGGTGGAGCCCAAGACTCCCTGAAGAATAAGAACATATGTGCTCAGATGTAATCTGGCATTGAAGAAGCCCTCTGGAGAGCCCAGGAAGGTTGAGAAAACAAGTGGTGACACACATTTATCTTTGAACTCAGCAGCAAAACCCAAATTACATTATATTCTCTCACAAAAATTAATCTAACTTCAGTGTAGGCATAATGCTGTGATACAGAATTTCAGCAATTGATAAAACAAACCAAATTGCAAAAAAAAGGTCTTATGCAACTATGCGCCTAAGGTTCATCCTCACACAGAACCGTCACTTGTTATCTATTAACGTAAAGCAAAGGACATATTGCCCTTTCACTGAAGGCAAGTTTCTATTTGTTAATTACCACAAGGAGGCAACTCTGAACTAATAGAAAAGAACTAAGCATCTATGGAAAAATTCATGCAGCTATATAACCAACAGCTAAAATGGCAAAAATATCCTTTTTAAACTCCTTTTTTGTTCCCCTTGGAACAAATTCAAAGACTTCCTGATTCCCCTTGGAATCAGGAAGTCTCTGATCAGTAAAATGGCAGAATTTGGAGTCTGCTGGATTTTCAGTCGCCCAATAACAGCTACCTGAAGGAGCGTCTCCACCCACATCGTTCAGCCAGGACACTGAGGTCCAGTTTTGAGGGCCTTCTGGTGGTTCCCTCTCTGCAAGAAGCAAAGCTACAGGGAACCAGGCAGAGGGCCTTCCCGGTAGAGGCTCCTGCCCTATGGAACGCCCTCCCATCAGATATCAAGAAAATAAACAACTATCTGACTTTCAGAAGACATCTGAAGGCAGCCTTGTATAGGGAAGTTTTTAATGTTTGATTTTTTGGTGTGTTTTTAATATTCTGTTGGGAGCCGCCCAGAGTGGCTGAGGAAACCCAGCCAGATGGGCCTGGTACAAATAAATTATTATTATTATTATTACCAGATAGAAACATGTTTTGAATAGCAGGACATGAAATTAGTAACCAGATAGTAATCCCATGGCCAAAAGTTGGACTGGTTATATCTTGCTAGTTTTCTCCAGTAATCTAGATGTCTTTACTATCAAGTGTACACCTACAGATACTGTTTTGAGTTTGTGGATGCCAGACTCTTCTAATCTCTGGAATAGCAAGTGTTCAAAACTACTCAAACCAAGCTAGCCTCCTAGTAAGGAGAGCAAAAGGGGGGGGGGGTCTGTGGAAGGCAGAGTTTAGGAGTGATGATCTAGAAGTAACGCTGCAAGCTAGAGAGGCAGAGCACAATGTTTGATGTCTACTAAATCTAAGGCTATGGCTGTGGTCACCCTCTTGGGGTGTTAATGCTGTGAACCCCTCCATAGTAGGTTCAGGCTGCATGTATGTGTAAATAAACCATATATCCTAAAGACATACAGTCCCCACTGTGCCTCATTTCCAAAAGAAAACACAAACTCTGGGTTAAGCACCAGGAACCCCTGGAATCTCACGCTGATCGGAGATTGGGATGGCTTGTAACACTATTAACAGCTGCAGATAAAACATGAAGTGAGAAACAGTGTTTTGATATTTGCAGCCTTCTGTTAAAAGTCTTTTAGCTTTATCAGTTACACTGAAATGTACTTTAGTGAAGACAGTAAAATAATCATGGTTATGTGAATGCTACAGGAGCACACAATTTAGTACCGGGTAAACAAATTAATTTCCCAAGACTCAACTTTCATTTGTTTGTTTTAAAAGAAATGTTTCTAGCCCTCATGGCAAGGCGCATATTATGTATAAATGCCTGCAGAAAGGTGTCTGGAAAAGATTTCAAGTACTTGGGGGGCATGTTTTCCATTATCTCACATAGATATCCCAATAACTAAACAAAATCTGAATTATGCATAACTAATAAAATGGCTAAAAAAGGGAAAGTACGCAGATTTTCTCTCCTTGCATAAACCTTAGGTAAGTCACAAGGTCCAGCTGATTTTGGTACACAATGTCAGCTGCCATTATGCAAAGAAAAAGTATGGAGCCCTCACAGCCACAAAAAACAATCCTCTTATCTCAGTTTCCCCACTAACAGGGTATGCTCAATCTTGTCTTTTTAAAGAAAAAGCCACAGAGATTCCTCACCTTTCAGTCCCTTTCCCCCCTCTGTCTTCTTTCCTCTTTCGCTCTCTCTCTAGTTCTTGCAGAGTTGTTTTTTCCAGGCTTCTCTGATTTACAGCAACATCACTGAAATGGTCAGTAGTATCAGACGTCACCTGTTTAAAAATCAAAAAAGTACAAATTGTAGTATCGCTCACTCAAGCATACAAAATCTACAAGGTCTCCAGAGCCAATTTTAAGATCTCAAATAGAACACAGGGAGCCTTAACAGCATTGGGACATTCCCTAAACCACTTTGGCTCAACTATCTCCATACCAGAAAGAAGGCCTTTGCTATGCAGCCCAACACAGATGACATAGGGGTGGCAGGGAGACTCATGTTCAAGTAAAGGAAGTTGTGCTACTGAGAAATAACTGCTTGTGATCGTAACCCATGAACACAAACACTTCCCACCTGGTCCCTATGCCACACTGCAAGCTTCTATTTTTGGAGCTGGGGGTTGGAATTATAAAGGCAGTTTAAAGGTTCAGTTGGGATAGGGTGTAAACAGAATACAGGTGTCACGTGAAGGTACCCATGGGATATCCCTAAGGCTCTGAAAACCAGCTGTTATTTGCCCTCAGTTTTAAAATGAGAATTGGGCATCTTTCAAACCTCTCCCATATTAAAAACCACAGTGCTGAAAATGAAAAGAACTAAAAGGTGTCCGTGTAACTAGGCTACATACATTTAATAAAATCAAATCCAAGTAATCTAAGAGGTGAACAAAGTGAAATTGTTTTCAAAGCTGCAGTTGTATACCCATTAAAGACCAAACATGGAAATAATGCTGAAAGATATTCCAGTTAGGTAGCCCCAGAAAAATGCGTATTTTTTTAGGAAGTTGTGATTTACTCTCAGTAATCATTCAAAGTTTCTGTATATGGAAGCAGATGCCCCATATAAAGAAGACCAAATCTGTCAAAACCATATGGCAGCAAGGGGGAAGGGGGTGAATTGTGCTCTTCAGTTCTGCTCCAGTGAGTTGTGAGACCCCTTGCAACAGCATGGAAGTGGCTATAGGAGGTTGTAGGAGAGATAGGCAAGCATCTCTTCACCTCCTCTTCCATTAGTGCTGGCTTCTGCAAGACTCTTCCACAAACGGAAGGACTCCTGTTTCCTAAAGAATATGGTTTCCAGAGGTTGTTGAATTGCAGCTCCCATCAACTTTGAGCCAATATGGCTAATGGTCAAGGATGAGAAAAGCTGTAGCCCAGCAGCCTTGGAGATCCACAGGTTCCCCATCCCTGGCACAACACAAAAAACTCTGGTGCCACCTGAAAGGGTGGCAGATTAATTGTGGAACATGACTCCCACCATCAGACGCATGAAAAATTTAATTCAGCATATCCTTTCATGGGACTAGATTCCACATCACTAGGCACTTCCACCTATGGTAGAAAATAGTTCATAATGCCTATGCCAAAATAAAACTGCCAGCCTTTCAAGGTGGCATAGGACTTGGTAGTTTTTACAGCAATAGACTAAAAATAGCTACTCCTAAGCAATACTTCTTACCTTGATGTAACAGGCAAGAGCTTTTCCATCATCCCCTTTAAACACCAGCTTCATTCCCTTAAATGTCTCCATAGCTTTTGAACAAGATGTGGACTCCTGGTACTGGACAAAAGCTTCAAATGTCCGCAGGTTCAAAAGGGAACGCAAAGTCAAATTATTCATGCGTCCTCCCACTACTTCTTCCCTATAAGGGTCAAGCATAGGGATATCTATGTTCTTGATCTTTCCAAATTTTTCAAATACTGCTCTCAAGATATCTTCCCTTGGTGATTCACTACCTGAGCCTTTCACTGCAAACCATTTGCATGGCAGTCCTTCCAAATAGATGCAACCAGGACTATCCTTGCTTTGCTCTGCTAAGTCTTCCTCTGGCAATTCTCTAGTGGGTTCCAACTCCTCAGGAGCTGGCGGATTGGAAGGTGGCTCCATGACAACCACTTGCAAATCATCTTTGAAGCCACTGAGGTTTATCGTCTTGCCATGAAGCTTCTCCTTCAGCCTACAAAACACGCGATCGGTGTCTGCCTCTCCCTCACACAGAATGAAACCCTTAGTGTTCTTGGTAACCTTAACACTGGCGAACCGGTCTGGACAAACCATTTTCTTCAGCTTTTCAATCACTTCCCACTTTGGGACTATGTAGGTAGGTCCGGTGGGTTCTGGAAGCACTATACATATTGTCATTTTCACTATTGGCATAAGATAGAGTCGATGAAAAGCACAGAACTCCACAGTTTCTGAGGTATCATATACTATAGTGTGATTCATGATGTCCAGAGGTCCTTTAGAAAAACAATTAAAGAGGAGCAGTTATGATAAAGAGCAAATAAAGAATGCTCCTTTATATTCTACATAGTTACTAGGGTCAGCTGCTTGCACCATGCAAACAGTGCAAGGTGACATTAAACACAGCTGTCATTCATACCACACCTCTTTCAAGCTGGACCTGTGTTTTCCAAATTTCTGACAAGTACACTATTTTCTGAATTAAAATTAGAGGCACATTTAGACCTAAAACTGTTTGCTCTTGCAGAATGACCCTATCTTTGCAAATTTACTTTGAACGAAGGGCCTTTTATTTCAATGGAGCTCACTGCGATTGCAACCTTGCTTGTTAGCTCTTTTAAAGGTTATCTTCTAAAAGCACAAAATATCTTTAAAATGATATACAGTCATCTTAGAAATGGCATACAATCATCCTAAAATGTTGGTAGGGAAGAGATATAATACACACTGTGATGAGTGTTAAATACAACACATAATCCCAATAGGATCTCTTATTGAACTACGGAAGAGTCTGAAATTACGGTAAATCCAAACTCCCAGCAAAATGCACACACATGAAAAACTATGCAGATACAAAAAAAGCATTTGCAGCTGAAATACACACCACTCCTGGATAAATCACTAAGCATGTCACAGAATGCTAACCAAGAACCAATTTGAAAGAAACCCAGTAAGATAGCCAAGAAACCAAGTAAGATAAAATACACACTCGTGGCACGTTGCAAACTATGTTTACCCAGAAATGAGTTCCACTGGTCTTGCTCCCTAGCAAGTGTAATCAGGACTACAGCCTTCAAGCTCTAATAGCCATGAAAGAATTGCAGCTAATGTATCCAAGCTCTCTTTAAAATTAAAATTGAACTGCTGGGGAAATGGTATAAAAATATTTTAACAAAGTCTAAAACAAACTACACAAAAACTGCTTTCTGAAACTTTACACATCTACAAATATATATAAACACAGCTTAGTAATTCTAGCAAATGGGTACTTTAGGAAAAGTCTCTAGACTTAACTAAGCTATTTCCAATACATGAGAACATGTAAACTGCACAAGTCAAACGTTCTTTTCCGTTAAAAATAAAATGACTATTGCTTTTAAAGAGCATCTGCAGTAATCAAAAACCATTCTGTCTTCTTAGACAACCCACAGTCAAGTCAAGCAATGCAGTTACATGGATGAACTAGTTTCCATTAACATAACAAAGAAATGCTTCCACAATTCACTCACAACTATGTCAAGTTTCAAGGCAAGATACACATACTGCATATGTGTATTTACTGCTTTATTTATAACAAAGGTCAAGTGCATAAGATGTCTACACTCCAAGTTTAGTTTAACGTAACTTAGGGAAATCTGTTCCTCACACTCCATACAATAATTAATTACACACCTTGGAATGCAGTTTACTTCGAAAGGCAATATAATCCAGTTATTTTTTTTTATCTTGAGATTTTCTGGCTTTTCAGAATACAAGTCATGAATTCCATTCCTCCACACTGTAGTATGTTTCCCTTCTCAGTCTTCTAGTTTGTCTTTAAGCTCTGCACTAGAAATTATGATATTCCAATTTGTATAGTTTGCATTCTCTCCTAAAATGCCATAGCTCTCAGCAGATTTATTTATTTTTGGTATTCAAGTCAGAGCATAACAAAATACTCATCAGTCTGCTATATCAATGTGTTAGGAAAGTACACTGGCAAATCCTTGCCAGCTCTCTTCTGAGATGTCAGGGTCCAAATTGCAAGACTCAAGGGAAACTGGAGCAAATAATAAAATGCAGCTGCTGGCAAAGCCATCACCTGTTCCCATCCTTTAAAAAAACACCTTGATCACAGGTGTACACCCACATGTGCTGCTGCTTATCTTGCTTCTTAATAAACATCCCAGTAAAATACCTACACCCAATGAAGTTCAAACACAACGCTGAAATGGGCTATATAATGTCCTTTGCCATACTTTAAAACAACAATAACCAGAAAGCATCCTATCTTAAAAATTAAAATCACACAGAAGAGAACTGGAGTGTAGCACATATAAATAACTTCTCGATAGCCTGGTAAGTGTCCAATGATGCTGGAAAAAAACTCAACTACAGTAGCAGGCTCATCTGCCTGTATCTTGGTTCCCATTGGTAAACTTAGACTGTTAGGACTTTTGTTCCACAAACAGAAGAGGAAGTTTTATGAAGCAAATCAAAAAGAAATTTGTTCCTTTCTTCAATAATACTGCATGATGGTAGACACCGGAGAGGAATTTATGGCTGAGCAGAAGATTATAGTGAAAGCTATATACAATGGTCCAGCTGCAGCCACATTCACACTGCATGGTGATGCAAGTGACCTTTTAGCGGTTAGCAGTAGACTTGCACTAGTACTGTCATGCTGCAGTGTGGGTTGTAACACAATTCAACCCCTTCTTCCTAAACACAGGCATCCTATTTTGCTTCCATCTTCACGGTCCCTTCTCCAGAATCTGTCCACCCAACTCTGTGCATCTTCAAGGAGGGCTACAAAATGTTTTTGAGGGGCTTGCTTTCAAGCATGTGTAGAGCTATTCTAATTTTATAGGTGTATTGAAAGAGCTGGCATACTGTTTTTACATAACTGTACTTTATATTACTTTAGCCTTAGAAAAAGACAAGACAGAAACACCCTGATGCTCCTCTTCCTCCTAACCACCCTTCTCATCCCTTATACAGGGACCCATCACTGTCAAAATATCATTACATTTGCTGATGTGATAGGATGACATGATGCCCTTTCTTCTGCAAGCAGGAAGAGTATTCTCAGCAACTGTGCCCCGCTTGTGGCAGACCATCTGTGGAAAGGCTTGCCTTTCACCTATTCTGAAATTATTTTGGGACCATCAAATACCTTATTTTTCCAGGCTTTTAAACTGATTTTACTGGTCCTATCTACTCTGAATTTTGAGTGCTGTTCTTGTGAATTTTGCTGTTCTTAGTGTGTTTTTGTTAGTTACCCTGATAACTCTCTTGAAGGATTTTAAAAGGTAATAAAATTAAGGAGCTATTTGGTTTTATTTTTACCCTTTTATCTCCCCAGGGTCTCGGTGGGGCAAAAAAGACTAAAACACACACTGGAAATATTGTGGGGTCATGGCAGTTAGGCCAATATTATGTCAATTTATGATTAACCAAGATCACTCTATTATGTGATCAAGCATAGTCAAGCAGAAATTTGACCCTTCTCCTCAATCCAAGCCTAACATTGGCTCTTCCTAGACCCTACCAATACTTGGAGATACCAGTTCCTGCTTCCCATAACATATAAATCCATCCCTCCTTTCAATCTAGATATGCAGTCTTCAATCATCTGGTTCCTTCAATTCATATCTAAAAGGGGGCATAGCTCCCTCTGGTGTATATGCCACAGAAAGGCACTAGAGTCTAACTTGTAAAGCACAGTTCCCTCAAATTGAGTCTATTCTCATCCATAAAATGAGACCTCCACTACCCTCAGCTCTCAATACTGGACTTCACAACATCTCTTCTTCCTCATCCACATATATGTTCCCCTTAGATAAGCTGCTACTTCCTAAGCCCACCCCCCAAATAACACCTTCCCCCCAGGTAGTGCCCTATGTACAAAAATAGAGAGCTAAGCTCTTTTTCCTTCAATCCACCCCGAAGCATTTCCACATTACACATATGTGACCCAAACACTTCTGATCAGTGGGCCTCTCAGTACATCCTCATTTTGCAGCACATGCACCCAAACATACACACACTGCACATGTGGTCCTTCTCACATACAGCTCCAATAACACATGCAGAGGCAAACACACCCTACACGGCCAAGCCTAAGTCATGAGCAGGCTTCAACTATTTCCCTAGGCCCAAACGGCTTTCTTGCTCTTCTTTCATACAGCAACAAGTCCCTCTTTAAATTATACGCAGTAATGTTGCCATAGACCACTCCACAGGTCCTCAGCTTCCTGCACCCCAGAGCTGACAGACCCTAAAGTTATTCAACGTGCTTTTTCTCCCCCCCCCCCAATGCCCATGACTCCTTGAGCCAATTCAGAAAGCAGCACAGTCCATTCCAGAGGCCTCTAATCCCCACAGCCCAATCCCAATAATGTCTCACACCCCACAGAGTGCTGGCCCACTCCACTCTCCTGTGGCTTGCACATTGATCCTTCTTTCACACCTCTAGGGCAACAAATAACCCCCTCTCTACTGCCACGGCCTACTCATCTCCTTAAGGAAAGGCCTTTGCTGCAATTGTGGTGTAGTGACTGTACAGTGTGAAGACTAGGGCTGGGGAGACCCGAGTTCAAATCGCCACGCAGCCATGTAGCTCACTGGGTGGTCATGGGACAATCTCCCAGTCTAACTTGCTTCAGAGCTGTTGTGGGGATAAAACGGGAGCCAAGTGAATGACACCCTGAGTTGGCTGAAGAGCCATAAATGCCATAAATAGTCTCCCACAACCCAGCCCCACACAGAGCTTTCCTCACACGGTCCAGAGAGAGCAAAGTAGCTGTACCTCGCAAACCCTTCTTGCCCAAGAAAGGGCTTCCAGAGCCTATAAAGACCCCCACACATAAACCCACTCAGCGAACCAGACCCCTGTGTCAGGCAACCATCCGCACGCAGAGCCCGTTATACTTTCCACTACCCCCTTTCTTCCATCGCATAGGGTTCCTTTACCCATACAACAACACCACAGGCAAACCTTCTCCACTGCTAAGGAAGATGCTTCTTTCCTTGCCCCAACCTTACCCAACACAGCCAATATTCTCTAGAATGTGTGAGGAAAGCTATCATTGCCCTCTACTTCCTCACCACAGGCTCCATGCCCACACTGCCACTCGCCACCTGCGGCCCAGCCTCACTCCATGAGGGAACAGTCCATGGTTTTCTGCAACCCAGCTTCACAGGGAGATTTCCTGGCACAAGCCACAGAGCCCGTCGTGCCCACCTTCTTCTCCACTACAGGGACTTTTCTGAAGCCATGTAGACAACCAACACCTCCACCCCAACGGGGATAGTTCCCCTGTTCCTGCAACCGTGCAGAGCTGAAAATCCCATCTTCAAACACAACCCAGGCACCTTCGGACCTTCAGAGCCAACACTTAGCACCCCTTCTTCCACCCCCACAGGGCTCAGTGATGCCAGCCCTTCCCACTCCTCCTGCTTCTTCCCCCAGGCAAGCCGCCCCCCCAGCCTTCTTTGAACACCCCAGAGAGCACCTCTGGCAGCCATGCCTCATGCCCCCTTCTGCCAATGCAAGGGTTTCCCCCACCCACCCCTGCATCCCCAACTAGCACCCAGCCATTCAGCACCACCAGGACCCATGGGTGTAGCCAGGGTTTGTTAGGGGAAACAGGCTTCACGTTATGGGGGCAGGCTTCATGTTGGGGGTGCAGAACCCCACTTAGTTATTTTCATTTACTTGTTGGGGGGCAATTTGCCCCTGTCCCTCTTAGCTATGCCCATGCTAAGACCTCAGCCCCCCCCCCTGCAGCCCTAGAACTATTTCCCCAAGCCATGCAGCCCCACAAGCACGCCAGCTACCTACCCCTACAACCCTAGACAACTCCCAAGCGATGCAGTCAGGTCACCCACCCCCTGCACCCCTAGACCACCCCCCAAGCCATGCAGTCAGGCCACCCACCCCCTAAGGCCCTAGACCACCCCCAAGCCATGCAGTCAGGCCACCCACCCCCTAAGGCCCTAGACCCCCCCCCAAGCCACGCAGTCAGGCCACCCACCCCCTAAAGCCCTAGACCACCCCCCAAGCCATGCAGTCAGGCCACCCAGCCCCTGCACCCCTAGACCACCCCCAAGCCATGCAGTCAGGCCACCCACCCCCTAAGGGCCTAGACCACCCCCAAGCCATGCAGTCAGGCCACCCAACCCCTGCACCCCTAGACCCCCCCCCCAAGCCATGCAGTCAAGCCACCCACCCCCT
This sequence comes from Podarcis tiliguerta, assembly GCF_965153285.1. Lineage (NCBI taxonomy): Eukaryota > Metazoa > Chordata > Lepidosauria > Squamata > Lacertidae > Podarcis > Podarcis tiliguerta. Next base: position 39,860,238 of record NC_139553.1, on the reverse strand, counting down.
AAGGCCCTAGACCACCCCCAAGCCATACAGTCAGGCCACCCACCCTCTAAAGCCCTAGACCACCCCCAAGCCATGCAGTCAGGCCACACACCCCCAAGGCCCTAGACCACCCCCCAAGCCATGCAGTCAGGCCACCCACCCCCTAAGGCCCTAGACCACCCCCAAGCCATGCAGTCAGGCCACCCCCCCCAAGGCCCTAGACCACCCCCAAGCCATGCAGTCAGGCCACCCACCCCCTAAGGCCCTAGACCACCCCCTAAGCCATGCAGTCAGGCCACCCACCCCCTGCACCCCTAGACCACCCCCAAGCCATGCAGTCAGGCCACCCACCCCCTAAGGCCCTAGACCACCCCCAAGCCATGCACTCAGGCCACCCACCCCCTAAGGCCCTAGACCACCCCCAAGCCATGCACTCAGGCCACCCACCCCCTAAGGCCCTAGACCACCCCCCAAGCCATGCACTCAGGCCACCCACCCCCTAAGGCCCTAGACCACCCCCCAAGCCATGCAGTCAAGCCACCCACCCCCTAAGGCCCTAGACCACCCCCTAAGCCATGCAGTCAGGCCACACACCCCCAAGGCCCTAGACCACCCCCCAAGCCATGCAGTCAGGCCACACCCCCCCAAGGCCCTAGACCACCCCCCAAGCCATGCAGTCAGGCCACACACCCCCAAGGCCCTAGACCACCCCCAAGCCATGCAGTCAGGCCACCCACCCCCTAAGGCCCTAGACCACCCCCAAGCCATGCAGTCAGGCCACCCACCCCCTAAGGCCCTAGACCACCCCCCAAGCCATGCACTCTAGCCACCCACCCCCTAAGGCCCTAGACCACCCCCCCAGCCATGCAGTCAGGCCACCCACCCCCTAAGGCCCTAGACCACCCCCAAGCCATGCAGTCAGGCCACCCAACCCCTGCACCCCTAGACCCCCCCCCAAGCCATGCAGTCAAGCCACCCACCCCCTAAGGCCCTAGACCACCCCCCAAGCCATGCAGTCAGGCCACCCCCCCCCCCAAGGCCCTAGACCACCCCCAAGCCATGCAGTCAGGCCACCCACCCCCTAAGGCCCTAGACCACCCCCTAAGCCATGCAGTCAGGCCACCCACCCCCTGCACCCCTAGACCACCCCCCAAGCCATGCAGTCAAGCCACCCACCCCCTAAGGCCCTAGACCACCCCCTAAGCCATGCAGTCAGGCCACCCACCCCCTAAGGCCCTAGACCACCCCCAAGCCATGCAGTCAGGCCACCCACCCCCTAAGGCCCTAGACCACCCCCAAGCCATGCACTCTAGCCACCCACCCCCTAAGGCCCTAGACCACCCCCAAGCCATACAGTCAGGCCACCCACCCTCTAAGGCCCTAGACCACCCCCCAAGCCATGCACTCTAGCCACCCACCCCCTAAGGCCCTTGACCACCCCCAAGCCATACAGTCAGGCCACCCACCCTCTAAAGCCCTAGACCACCCCCAAGCCATGCAGTCAGGCCACACCCCCCCAAGGCCCTAGACCACCCCCCAAGCCATGCAGTCAGGCCACCCACCCCCTAAGGCCCTAGACCACCCCCAAGCCATGCAGTCAGGCCACCCACCCCCAAGGCCCTAGACCACCCCCCAAGCCATGCAGTCAGGCCACCCACCCCCTAAGGCCCTAGACCACCCCCCAAGCCATGCAGTCAAGCCACCCAGCCCCTAAAGCCCTAGACCACCCCCAAGCCATGCAGTAAGGCCACCCACCCCCTAAGGCCCTAGACCACCCCCAAGCCATGCAGTCAGGCCACCCACCCCCTAAAGCCCTAGACCACCCCCAAGCCACCCACCCCCTGCATTCCTAGACCACCCCCAAGCCATGAAAGCCAAGCCTCCCACGCCCTAAATCCCTAAACCACCCCAAGCCACCCACCCCCTGCACCCCTAGACCACCCCAGCGGGCGGCGGCAGGGGACCAAGACCGTCCACGGCTTCCTATGGACGATTCCGGCCGGCAGGCCTCCCTCTCCCAACCACGCCGACGACCCCGGCCCACCTCCCCCTTCTTCCCCGCCCCACAGGTGCTCCCGGCGAAGCCCACAGCTACAACCCCGAAACCCTCTCCGCGGCAAAACCCACCCCCGGGGGCAGAGGCCGGCCAGCGCTCCCCCATAGTCCATCCAGCCCCATTCCCCCCCACCCGCCGCCTCGCCCCCTCCCTCCCTCGGCCGCCTCCGCCCCCCAGGGCCTCGAAGGGCGACTGCCGAGCCCCCCGCTCCGCTGCATGGCGTCCCCCACCAGCATCCCTCCCGACCCTCCTCCCGGGGAGAGGCCTAGTCGCTGGCGGAGGGCGAAGCCGGACCCGCGGCTGGCTTCCCCCTCTTACCGGAGGCCTCTACCGCCTCTCCCGCCGCCGCCGCCGCCCCCAAACCGGCACCTCGCGGCCTCTTGCTCGGGCCTCCCCGGGGCGAAGCGCGCCGGGCCCCGCTGCCCGCGGGGGAGCTGGGGAGCCTTTGCTTGCCGGAACCCCGAAGCCGCCTCCTTCTCCTCCTCCTCGCTTGTCAAAGGGACGTTGCCTCGCCGCTGGAAAGCCGAGCGAAGCCAGGAACCCCTCGGACGCCCAGCGCTGATTGCTATTTATTGCCCCCGCAGGTAGAGGTGTCCCACCCACTCAGTTTCCGTGCGGACCCGATCCGATGCTGCGCTCGCGAGTAAAAGCCCCCTCCGAGGGCTGCTACTCACTTGCAATAATAATTAAAGGTTGCTACGTGCCCTTTTTTTTTTTTTTAAAGGGGCGGGGGTAACAAATTGAGACAAATTGCATTTATTCGCTTTGAATAGCCGGCGCAAAGTCCTCTTTTTTAAATATATATATATCATTATTTTGCTCTTCCATATACAGTGGTACCTAGGGTTACAGACGCTTCAGTTTACAGACTCCACTAACCCAGAAATAGTACCTCGCGTTAAGAACTTTGCTTCAGGATGAGAACAGAAACAGTTTCCGGTTAAGAACGGACCTCCAGTTCTTAACCCGAGGTACCACTGTATAGCAACCCTAAAGTGACCATAATGACAGCGGTCAATTGACAGGTTTGCAGACGGGTCCTAACTGACCACGTTTTATTCCGCAAGGAAAGGCTCTTGCTCGCAAGTAAACACATCGCGATGCAGGTGGTTTGTTTTTGTCGGAGCGCTGAGCATGTTTTGTTTTCTCCTGCTGCGGAGGGTAAGGACTCGAACCAGCGGATTCAAAGTCACAGGAAAGGAGATTCAGCATCTGAACATCAGGAAGAGTTTTCTGGCGGGAAGAGCTGTGTTCGACAGTGGAAAGGACGCCCTCGGGAGGAGGTGGCTCCGCCTTCCTTGGAGGCTGGATGGCCATCGGTCAGGGATGGTCTAGTTGAGATTCCTGCATTGCAGGGGGTTGGCTGGATGGCCCTTAGGGGTCCCTTCCAACTCTACAATTCTCTGGTGCAGGTTTGTGCAGATTCCTGGGGCACAAGGTGGATGCAAGGGGTGCATAGGATTGCAGCCAATCTGATGCATCGCCGGCAAGGGAATAAGTCCCACTGATCACGACGTAGGCGAGTGTATTGCTGCTGTGCAGGCTGATCTACCACCCTGCTTATTTAGAAGCAAGAATAAGTGTTTTCCTTTTCAAACAATACAGAGCATGGTGAAATCACAATAAGAAAAACCTCCCCTTCAGTAGTTTCAAGCACTACTACAGGTTCCACATAATACCTGTACTGTACCACATTGTTTAGTGTGGCAGCACCTGCACTTTGAAACTCCTAGCCTATTGCAATAAAAGAATACTGTATGAAACAAAGCCAAGCCATTTTTTGCAGACATGGGGTGCCTTGTCTTTTTGTTGGTTTCCGTATCCACATACCCAGTCAGTTAACTTGCCTGTCAAAGCTGGGCTGCAGTTTTGTGCCAACCACACATCTCAAATAAATATATATTTAACGTTCTCCAGTCCCCAGCTATGGCCAATTGTGCTGCGGTCATTGGTTGTGCCATAAGGTCTTTAGAGCATTAACCTGCTGCGCGCGCACACACACACACACATCCAATACAGACAGTACAGTGGTGCCTCGCAAGACGAAATTAATTCGTTCTGCGAGTTTTTTCGTCTTGTGAATTTTTTCGTCTTGCGAAGCACCACTGTGCATTGACAGTTTCCCATGGGAATGCATTGCCGGTTTTTTTAAAAAAGGCGCAAGACGTTTTCGTCTTGCGAAGCAAGCCCATAGGGAAATTTGTCTTGCGCAGCAACTCAAAAAACGAAAAACTCTTTCGTCCTGCGAGTTTTTCGTCTTGCGAGGCGTTCGTCTTGCGAGGTACCACTGTATTGCTATTTTAGAATCAAGATCCTTGCGTTACGAGTCCCATTTTATGAGAGACTTTCCCGAAAAAATAGATATACCTGAGGGATCATCCACCACATGTGAAAAACAGAGGCTGGGTATATACCCCAGGCGGAAAATGTACAGCATAGCTGAAAGACCATCAATGGGCCATGGGGCAGAAGTGGGAACACCCACACTTCAGAGAGAAACTGTCATAAAATGAATGGACATCAAAATAGAACTGTTTAATGACATAATGTTGTTGACAAAGAAATGCTGCTTCTCCACAGAAACAAAGCAATCAGAGCAGAAAGGACTAAAAATGAAGGTACCCAGCAGCAGGTCTATGGCACAGTCGTATCTTGCAACTTGAACATTTCGGCTCCGGAACGCCACACGCCCGGAAGTGAGTGTTCCGGTTTGCAAATGTTCATTGGAACCTGAATGTCCAACGCGGCTTACGCAGCTTCTGATTGAGTGCAGGAATCTCCTGCAGCCAACTGGAAGCCGCGCCTTGGTTTTCAGAAGCCGAACAGACTTCCGGAACAGATTCTGTTCGAGAACCAAGGTACAGCTGTATTTGAAAACTAATGTTCCATTTCAATATGCCCCCCGCTTTTATCTAAGATGTTTCAAATCGATTTTCTTATTACACTGTGTGCACTAGTGTGGCAAGAGAGGATGGCATGTGTCGTGGGAAGATTCAAGGACAATCAGAGAAACATTTAAACATTTCAATGTATAAATATAGTGCATATGGTTGTTGTGTGTGTGTGTGTGTGTGTGTGTGTGTGTAGGGAGAGAGAGAGAGAGAGAACGCAGAATATGGATAGATATCTTTTCAAAATGAGAGCAAAAGCATCAAGCGATACTGAGGACAATCCTGGTTGTGTTTTCCCATGCATTTCTTACCAATAAAACAGCAATTGTGTGGTGCCAGCATATTTTTATTCTGAAAGTATAGCCCAGAAAAAGAAGTTTGAACCTGCTTCTCTATTCCATTGACGGTGCTGGAGTACCCTCTGCTGGGCACATATGGAACTATTTGTTGAATGTATTCTGAAGGTTGCACAAAAACAGACTAATATACAGTACATAGGATATATGGATTGGATGAGAAAAGTAGTGATTATTTGCATGAATGAGCACAGGTATAAATGCAATTGCTTTAAATGTGAAGGGGTTGGAAAACCTGATAAAATGGACTAAGACAGCAGCATTTCTTTATAAAAAGGACCCACAAATATTTTTCCTGCCAGAAACACACAAAGCCAATTGGAAAAAACATGTTTTATTCAGTCATGGGTGGGACAAAGGTTCAGAGCAAGAGGTTCAAGCTAAGGAGGAGGTATAGGCATATTAATAATACACACATTATTTAATTTCCAAACTACTAAAGCGCTGAGAGATGTAAATGGAAGACTTGTTTTTGTTGAATGGATTTTTAATGGAATGCCTAAGGTAACATTGGCATCTGCCTATGTACCAAATAGTGGTCAGTTTCCTGCAAAATAACTTTGGGGAGAGCTGCTAGGGATTTAATAATTTTGTTTTTGTTGTACTAATTATGTATATTGTGAAATAAGAATTGCAGTGCTATCTAGTATACTGTCATCATGTTGCTTGTGTTGTTTGTTGTGTTAGGGATTTAATAATTGACAGTGGCCTTAATTGGAACATAAAAGGATTATCATAAGCATTTGGCTGATTCTGCTTAGAAAAATAAATGTTAAAGTGCACTGGGACTTTAAAAAGGCAGATAGCTGCTGAAACTCTCAAGACTGCTGCAAGAGTGGGAATTAAGAGACATATGCTGAGAGGCACATGAACCCAGGGGAAACCAGTCACTCACATGGGCCTCCAATTTTCAGCTCACAATCTAGATTTAACTTCTGCCTCACTTCTGAATGCAGTGTAAGGGACGCAGACAGGAGACATTAAAATAGCAGAAAATGCACCAGTCTGCGCAAAATTTGACTTTGCTCCAGTGTGGTACTTCAGCCCAAATCAGCTGATTAGGGTAAAGTTTACAAAAACACTAGCAAATTTCTTTAAAGAAAATAATACTGGAGGAATAAACTCCAGTTTGTTTTGGGGAAACTACGAAGACAGTCATGAGTGGCGCTTATATTCAGATAAAATTAAACAAATAACACAGAATGGAGAGAGAAAATATCAATTAGAACATGAAATCTCCTTTTTAGAACAGCTACACAGAGGAAGAGGATCAAAGGGCATATTTAAAAAGCTGCAAATAAAATGGAAAGAATTCGAAACTATAGAAGCAGAGAAAATGATACAGCTGTTATATTTAAAACAAAAAGTACGAATTGGGGGGGGGGAAAGAATCAAAACTCTTAGCAAACAGATTATGGAGAAAAAAAGAAATAAAACAATCACAACTGGTATAAAAAGCAAAAATAAGAGAAATTGCATTTTCTACCAAAAAAATCCCTAAAGAATTTAAGGAGCTCTAAATGATTCTTACAACTTTGTGAGATAGTCCAGTATTCTTATCCCCAAGATGCAGTAGTGGAGCTGGCAAATAGTTGCCTACCAAAGGCTGTCCAATAAGCTCATTAGTGAAGAAAAATACAAACCACATGCATGTCTTGTCAACAGACCACTCTGCAGCATACAATTTTTCTCTGTATAGAATCTACCTTGCTATAGAATAATAGGGCAGTTCTGAAAGACCTAGCAGCTTTAAAAAAGAATCCAACTACATCCAGATTACTTAATAACCAAACAGCAGCAGATTATAGCTGAAATGGAGGTTCTCAGAGAACCAACATCTGCATATATAGCAGATATAGCAAAGCATTTCAATAGTGGGGCAGGTTGTATAGAGTCAAGCTGTTGGGACTCTGCTCGTCTGTGGAGTAAACACCTAAACGTGATCTTTCTTGCTCTCCGCATCATTCTGGCAAACACTTGTCTTTTTTTTTTTTTAAATAATAATATTTTATTGATTTGCCAAAAACAAAACAAAAAATACAAAAGCAAAACAAATTTACTTCCATCTAGTCCCTTCTCTGGTTCCATTACAGTGGTACCTCTGGATACACACACCTCTGGTTGAGTATCTTTCAGGATGCGAATGCGGCAAACCCGGAAGTATTTTTCTGGGATTCACCACGTGCACATGCGCAGAAGCGCTCTACCGCGCTACGTGCATACACAGAAGCACCACCTCAGGTTGCGAATTCCTCAGGATCTGACCAGAGCTCCAGAACAGATCCCGTGCACAACCGGAGGTACCACTGTATTTGTCAACATGCTGCATATCTATTGTTATATTTATTACATATTTATATCGCCTATAGGGACGCGGGTGGCGCTGTGGGTAAAAGCCTCAGTGCCTAGGACTTGCTGATTGAAAGGTCAGCGGTTCGAATCCCTGCGGCGGGGTGCGCTCCCGTTGTTCGGTCCCAGCGCCTGCCAACCTAGCAGTTTGAAAGCACCCCCGGGTGCAAGTAGATAAATAGGGACCGCTTACTGGCGGGAAGGTAAACGGCGTTTCTGTGCGCTGCGCTGGCTCGCCAGATGCAGCTTGTCACGCTGGCCACATGACCCGGAAGTGTCTCCGGACAGCGCTGGCCCCCGGCCTCTTAAGTGAGATGGGCGCGCAACCCTAGAGTCGGACACGACTGGCCCGTACGGGCAGGGGTACCTTTACTATCACCTATATGAATTTAAGGAAGAGTGGAAGATGATTATTGCATATATGCAGAAGCAATGTACACAGGTTAATACATTAGCAGGGTTTTAAGTTTATTTGTAATTTTACATAAATGGATTAGGTGAAATAGGTGAATAGCTGGGAAAGCCAGGATAATTGCACCAGGCCAGCTGCAGGTGGCACTATTGTTTAAGGAATGCTGCTGAACCAAAATCCAGTTTAATTAAGTTTAAAGAACTTTCCCGGGGTTTGGTCTTCCACTCAATCCATAAATAATTACTTGTTGTAATTTACCTTTACCTTTACCTGTTAGTGCGGCTCCAGAACTACTGCAGTAGTTCATGGATAGGCAAACTAAGGCCCGGGGGCCGGATCCGGCCCAATCGCCTTCTAAATCTGGCCCAGAGACGGTCCGGGAATCAGCATGTTTTTACATGAGTAGAATGTGTCCTTTTAATTAAAGTGCATCTCTGGGTTATTTGTGGGGCATAGGAATTGGTTCATTTTTTCCCTTCAAAATATAGTTCAGCCTCCCACAAGGTCTGAGGGACAGTGGACCGGCCCCCTGCTGGAAAAGTTTGCTGACCCCTGCAGTAGTTCGTTGGTGCAGTGCCAAAATTGTTGCAAGTTGCCAGGTCACAGTGACCTTCAAACACTGATCAGGAGACCTGCAGGTGCAAAATAAGGGTACCATGTCTCACACGTACAGCAGATTTTTCTAACAGCAATTAAAGGAACCTCGACATCTCCTAGCTGCTGCAACAAGCTTTCCTGCCCCCTGGTCACCCAAAACCAAAAGAGGCATGAAAAGGACAAAGGAGAGTTGGTAAAAGCCCTGGAGAGGAGGAGGCATAGACAGCTGTGGGGACGCAGGGCCTTTCGGTCTTGACAGCTGATCAAAGAGGCAGAGCTCCTGTCTTCATTAGGCCCAACAGTCCACCAAGTCTGTGCTGATTGTGTTCTTGCTAATAAAGGGTTAACTCCAACTTGCATGGTCTGATTTTCTGCTGGCTCCCACCTAATATGCAGGCACACCAAAGTGAGCAGGAATTGCTTAATTGCTTAATTGCTACGGCAATGTGGACAGCACAGAAGAGCAATATTATTCTAGAATGTGCTGCTTGAGTTGGAGCAAGGAAGATTCTAACCCGTTTTCTTCAACGTTGCTGATCTGGTACTTGCAGGGTCTATTTCTCTCTGAGGCCACCCTGTACCTAATCTGTACCACTTAAGTATGTAGGCAGTGCAGACATTCATCTCCCTTAAGCCTCTGGTGCATGTTGAAGTATTACAGTTGTAACTGTGTGTGTGTGTGTGTGTGTTTAGTAGCAGAATGTATTTAAGAGAGACAGAATGTATTTAAGAGAGAATATGGTACAGTGGTTAGAGTGTTGGACTAGGGCCTGGGAGACCAGAGTTCAAATCACCCCTCAGCCGAACAGCTCACTGTGTGACCTTGGGCTAGTCCCTGCCTCTCAGCCTAACCTACCTTGGGGTTGTTGTTGAGAAGATGAAACAGGGAGGAAGAGAACCATGCACACAACCTTGAGCTCTTTGGAGATGTATAGATGTATGTATAATATATATAATATGTGTCTCTCTCTGGGTGTGTGTGTGAGAGAGAGAGAGAGAGACTACACACATATTTGTATGGTGCACCTACATCAGCACAACCCAATGCCTTCAGCCCCAGCTGCATCAAAACATCTCTCCCCATAGGTGCCAACTCCATGGGGCCTGGGTGACCGATCACCCACAAAATTCCCTCGTGAAGGGACTAGGCACCCACAAATTTTTTGTGCCAGGGCCTTGCATGCAGCATGGCACCCACGGCCCTGGGCACACCACAGTCGTGGGGCCATGTGGCGCTCCATGTCAAGTCTCTACAGCCACAGCAGGCGCTGTAACCCAATGGTTTACAGTAATTCCTCCCACAAAGGCACACACTTCCATTCAGTGGCGTAGCGTGGGGGGTGAATCATAGAATCATAGAATCATAGAATCATAGAATCATAGAGTTGGAAGAGACCACAAGGGCCATCGAGTCCAACCCCCTGCCAAGCAGGAAACACCATCAGAGCACTCCTGACATATGGTTGTCAAGCCTCTGCTTAAAGACCTCCAAAGAAGGAGACTCCACCACACTCCTTGGCAGCAAATTCCACTGTCGAACAGCTCTTACTGTCAGGAAGTTCTTCCTAATGTTTAGGTGGAATCTTCTTTCTTGTAGTTTGTATCCATTGCTCCGTGTCCGCTTCTCTGGAGCAGCAGAAAACAACCTTTCTCCCTCCTCTATGTGACATCCTTTTATATATTTGAACATGGCTATCATATCACCCCTTAACCTCCTCTTCTCCAGGCTAAACATGCCCAGCTCCCTTAGCCGATCCTCATAAGGCATTGTTTCCAGGCCTTTGACCATTTTGGTTGCCCTCCTCTGTACACGTTCTAGTTTGTCAGTGTCCTTCTTGAACTGTGGTGCCCAGAACTGGACACAGTACTCCAGGTGAGGTCTGACCAGAGCAGAATACAGTGGCACTATAACTTCCCTTGATCTAGATGCTATACTCCTATTGATGCAGCCCAGAATTGCATTGGCTTTTTTAGCTGCCACGTCACACTGTTGGCTCATGTTAAGTTTGTGGTCAACCAAGACTCCTAGATCCTTTTCACATGTACTGCTCTCAAGCCAGGTGTCACCCATCTTGTATTTGTGCCTCTCATTTTTTTTGCCCAAGTGCAATACTTTACATTTCTCCCTGTTAAAATTCATCTTGTTTGTTTTGGCCCAGTTCTCTAATCTGTCAAGGTCGTTTTGAAGTGTGATCCTGTCTTCTGGGGTGTTAGCCACCCCTCCCAGTTTGGTGTCATCTGCAAATTTGATCAGGATGCCCTTGAGTCCATCATCCAAGTCGTTGATAAAGATGTTGAATAAGACCGGGCCCAAGACAGAACCCTGTGGCACCCCACTAGTCACTCTTCTCCAGGATGAAGAGGAACCATTGATGAGCACCCTTTGGGTCCGGTCAGTCAGCCAGTTACAAATCCACTGAGTGGTAGCATAGTCAAGACCGCATTTTACCAGCTTCTTTACAAGAATATCATGGGGCACCTTGTCAAATGCCTTGCTGAAATCAAGGTAGACTACATCCACTGCGTTCCCTTCATCTACCAGGCTTGTAATTCTGTCAAAAAATGAGATCAGGTTAGTCTGACATGACTTATTTTTCAGAAATCCATGCTGACTATTGGTGATCACAGCATTCCTTTCTAGGTGCTCACAGATTGTTTGCTTAATGATCTGCTCCAGAATCTTCCCTGGTATTGATGTTAGACTGACTGGGCGGTAATTATTTGGGTCCTCTCTTTTCCCCTTTTTGAAAATAGGGACAACATTTGCCCTCCTCCAGTCTGCCGGGACTTCGCCTGTTTTCCAGGAATTCTCAAAGATGACTGCCAGTGGTTCTGAGATCACATCTGCCAGTTCTTTTAATACTCTTGGATGCAGTTCATCTGGCCCTGGAGACTTGAATACATCTAAACTAGCCAAGTATTCTTGTACTATCTCCTTAGTTATTCTGGGCTGTGTTTCCTCTGCTGAATCATTTCCTCCAAATTCTTCAGGTCGGGCATTGTTTTCTTTATCGGAGAAGACTGAGGCAAAGAAGGCATTGAGGAGTTCAGCCCTTTCTGTGTCCCCTGTTTGCATTTCACCATCTTCTCCTCTGAGTGACCCCACTGTTTCTTTGTTCTTCCTTTTGCTACGAACATACCCATAGAAGCCTTTTTTGTTGCTTTTAACCTCTCTAGCAAGCCTGAGTTCATTCTGTGCTTTAGCTTTTCTGACTTTGTGTCTACACGTGCTGGCTATTTGTGCAGGGGGGGCCGGCCGCACCAGGCACAACATCTGGGGGGGGGGGTGCTCACACTCGCAGCTCTCTGCCCCTACCTGGCTCACTCACTCTCTCTCACTGCAGTGCTGGCTGTGCGAATCCGATCCGAGCCGCCGGGTCGCCGCCCTCTGTGGAGGGGAGGGTGCTAGGCATGCGGTGCGGTGCGGAGAGAGAGCGAGGGACTATCTGGGGGAGGGACAGTGCAGCGGGGGGGGCGCAAATTACTTGCCTTGCCCCGGGTTAGGGGGCGCAAATTACTTGCCTTGCCCCGGGTTAGGGGGCGCAAATTACTTGCCTTGCCCTGGGTGCTGACAACCCACGCTACGCCACTGCTTCCGTTGTCTCCTGAGACAGACGAATGCCAACCAGGATGTGTGTGTATATGTGTGTTTGTGGAGTGACATTCTTAGTGAATCAGGATCGCCCCTATTCGCTGCCAGACCCCTCTGGCATCAGTGCCACCGACGCAATCCCTTCAGCTCCCTCACGGCTGTGGGCGCTGGACAGGGACGTCTTTACCATTGGGAGTAGTGGCGCAGTGAGTCAAGGCACCAAGCAGTGGAGGGCGCCAGGCGGAGAGTCCGGGAAGGGAGAGCCCGGAGGTAAGAGAGGTGGAGCAGGGGCTTGGTGCCTGCACGCCTCCAGCGCCCTTTGGGGGCAGTAGGACCCTGTTCTGCTCTGCAGCACCAGGGTCATCCCTCATCCCAGTTGCACCTGATTGATCTCCCGCTGGGAGAACAATGGACTGAGTCTACCAAAACCTCCTCCTTATCTTGTTAACTCTATCATAACCTGGATGAAATGTAACAAGTCAATGTCAGAGTCGACTTTGGAAATTCATATAAAATTCATATAAAATCACTAGTTCCACCGATTTGCTTCATTCCAATGCCCTTTAATACCTTTAATACCTTTGGCCAAGGACTTCAAACCCCATCAGTTCCCGCCATGATCCCTCAGGCGTGCAGTCACGTACGCAAGCTCTCCTGGGCAGCCCCTTTGCCACTGCGGAGCGCTCCTTCGGTTCACCGGGTCTCACCTGGTGAATGGGGCTTGGGCTACAGGGCACATACCAAGCTTTCTGTGGGTTGGCCGCCCCTGGAGCCCTTTCCAGTGACTGCCACAGGGAAGCCTGTTTATTTATTTCTTGGAGTATTTTAATCAAAGTATCACAGAACTGGACGGTTGGAAGGGACCCCAGAGGGTCCTCTAGACCAACCCTCTCCAGTGCAGGAATCACAGCACAAGCATCTCTCACAAAACACATTTGCTCCATCTTCCCTGTGAACTGAGGAGATTTCACCCCTCCCATATCCAAGAATCTCCTGATGAGTCTGGTGATTTTCCAGAGAGAAGAGGGCTGTGTTCTGCTCTCTACTTATTCCACTCCAGCCTAACATCAAAGAGTCAGTCAGTCAGTGGGGGGGGGGGGTAGAGGGAGAGAGACTGAGTGTTAGAGATCTTGTGTATAGATAAGATTGCTGCTAAAAGCAGACACTCAGTGCAGTTCAGAAGCTGCTGGGCAGGTGGGGGAGGGAGAGACACCCCCCCACCAAATGAAGGGAGGTGGGTATGCAGCTAAGGTCCCCCCCCCCATTGCGAGCATTCCGAATAGCAAGTGGGATCATCTTAATAGATGGTCCTGGTTGCAGACAGGCCCTCAACCCAGTCCCCCCACCCTGGCATGGATGGAGCCATTACCCTCACACCAGGGTGGCACCACGATTACCCAGCGCTATTGCCCAATCAATTTGAATTGGTGATCATGGGGGGAAGTATAAAACTGGCAGCACGACGTGTGCCAAGCACCTGCTTCGCGCTGCTGACCACAGAGCTCTGTCTGGATTGTTTCCGTGGAGCCTTTTACGGTTTGCCGTGACCTTTCCATTTTGCATCATCTTGAGCTGCCTTGAGTTGCTCGTTCTTTCCAAATACGGCTTCTGTCGGGCCTGACGCCTCTCCAGTTAATTCACAGGTCTGTGGTGTGGCGTTTGTGACTTGGTCGGGGCTGTCACTTCTCCCGGTGATTCTGTGTCTCCCTTTTTGGGCTTTGCTTACGTTGCGCCTTCAATACAAGGTTTTAGGGTGCGGAGGTAAATTTTGTGGGGGCTAAATTTTTGCACCCCAAATTCACCATCAGATCACATAGCATGTCCATGACTACAGCCTGCACCAAAAAAAAATCATGCACCTACTGTTTCGTGGGGCCGAAATGACGCAAAAACGTGGTTACAAAGCACGGATCCACATGGATTCTCCAAACTCACCATCAAATCATGTTTGTGGCCACAGCATGAACCACAAAAATCATACATCCACTGTTTCGTTCAGAATATATATTTTTTCCGTTTTCCTCCTCTAAAAACTAGGTGCGTCTTATGCTCAGGTGCGTCTTATGGGGCGAAAAACTGACGCCTTTATTATTGGTAGCAGGGTCATTTAATTTCTACCTGATCAGTCTTGTTGGCTGGATTTAATTATTTGTTACTTATTGGCTCTATTTGGTGGTTCACAATATTTAGTGTCCACTGCTGCGTCAATTCGGCATAAAAGAAATTAATTGTTTGCTTGTTGTTTCTTAGGGTCCAGCGGCATGCCTCCTAAGAAGAAAATGCCAGCCAAAGGTGCTTCTGCTGCAAAGAAGCACTCAACTAAAGGTACAGACACCCAGACAAAGTTTGCGAGCTTCCAAATCCACAGGGCACACTGAGGATCTATTGGGGTCCCTGATGGCCAGTATGGCCCATGACCCCGGAGCTTTGTCGTGTTTTGTCTCCGACTTTGATGTCCTATTTAAACGTTTTGAACCTCAAAGGGATACTCTGGGTGGAATTTCTTGGGCTAATCTGTTAACTGCTCAGGTCCCTCCGGGTTTTATCCCTGCTACAGGTTGTGGAGCTTCCACTGTGTCCCCCTCCTGTGTTTGAAATTCTAGAATAAGAAACTGCCTCTTTCCCCTCAGCTGCTATGTCTGTTTGTGACATCACAGGAGACCATACATAGACAGGGCTGGGAAACTAGGCCTCAAGGGGGGGGGCATTTATTAATAAACAAATGATGACTGAGAAGCCCCCCCCCTTGTGACACATGTGGCATGTGGATTCCATGGCACCCTAAGATACCCTCCTTAGCACCCACCAAGGCCCCCTGACCCTCCCATTTTTAAAAAGTTTCTCCGAAAATCTGTTAGTTTTTACAGTGCTGCAAAACCGCTTGTTTTGGCAGTTGAGGGATTGCTATTATTTATTTTGCCCTTTGTGAAAGACAAATAAACTTGTACCTTTGACTTAAGGTCTCTGGATCCTTTTAAATAAAGTGATCTGGACAAAATTGGTCAGTTTGGAAACCTTTTTATTATACACACTTGCAATTGGGGTAACCCAAGATCAGGAACATCTTCATCAGGAAAAACAAATCTTATAAAGTCGCTTGTCCGGTCGCAAGTCCCTCCTTCCACGCCCACAAGAAGGGGCGTGCCAGTTTACAGAAGTATCGAGTCCGCCTCATTAACAGTGTACCATTCCACTTCCATGTTAATCATAATACAATACAATACAATACAATACAATACAATACAATACAAATACAAATACAAATATTTTTATTGGCATTTCAAGTTAAGACATTCAAAATGGAATGGGAAACAAAGTCTTTCTTCTTCCTGTTTCCGAGAGATTTGAATGGGGAAATCCTTTCTATTCCACAATAATAAGAGGCAGTGGAGTGAGGGAGGCCAGGGCCACATCCACACCATTTAAAGCACTATGAAGCCGCTTTAAATGCTCATGGCTTCTTCCCCCAAAGAATCTGGGAGCTATAGTTGGAAAAGGGTGCCGAGAGTTGTTAGGAGACCCCCTGTTCCCTGGCAATAAGGGAACCTTAACCCTACCCTTACCCCTGATGCTAACACTAACTCTAACCCTAATGCTAACCCTGCCCCCTAACTAGTGCTACAATTCCCAGAGTTCCCTGGCAAGAAGGGAACCCTACCCCCTGATGCCTGTGGTGCCAAGTAATTAAAAATAAGAATAAATGACTAAAACAATATCCTTGTGTCTGCATAGCAAGCTCGTGGCTGCTTAGGCTTCTGCCAATTAAACGGTCCTCTTCTGATCTCCCTACAGTGGAAAGGCACACCAGCCAGTGAGCGCTTGGTAGGCAGGGCAGAGGAGTCAGACTCTTAAGTCAGGGACACTGAGAACTTGGAATGTTTTTGTTCCTCCCTCAGAAAGGGAGAAATGGCTACCAAATAAAAATAAATTGGAAAAAACAAACTCAAAGAAACTGCAAGTACATAGTTCAGATAAGAGATGCAGGGGGAAAGTAAAATGACACAGGGATGAAATGGTTTCAAAATTTCTGATTTTGGAGTGCATTATTTGACTTTCTGAAACTTGCAGCATTTCTTGGAGTGCTACATTAAAAGTATTCTCTTGGAAGTCTTCCTTTGTAACATAAGAAAGCTGCCTGGATCAGGCCAGTGGCCCAAGTTCAGCATCACATTCTCACAGATGCCTGTGCAAAAACCACAAGCAGAATCTGACCACAACAGCCCTCGTGATTCTCAGGAACTGATATACAGAAATATGCCGCCTCTGAACCTGAAGGTAGTATGTCGTCATCACTTGACACATCGCTGAGTTCACATGGCATCAACCTGGCTTCTTCCCCCAAAGAATCTGGGAGCTATAGTTTGGGTCATTGGGTTTGGTGCTTTTGTAACTGGATTTATAATGGGTTTTAGTCAAATACAATAAATGCTTGCTTGCTTGCTTGATTGATTGATTGACTGATTGACTGATGAAAAAGTTTTTTTTTTTGCTGAGATGCTAACTTTCTTTCTGCATGTCATTCCTTGAACAGCTTCCTGTGCAAAGATAAGGCTTGCTTTCATTGCTCTGGTCATTTGTGCATTGGACTAGTGTTGTGTGGAGGGAAATGTAACCACTGGGCTGAAAAATGTCCCCCTCCTGGGGGTTTTTTCTGGTGTGGCCTTCACAGATATTGGCACAACTTGTGTGTGTGTGTGTGTTTTGGCTGCTCAGCTGTGCTCACCATTGTGAGGGCTGAGGGGGTGATGGTGATGCCTCCCCAGCTGCTGCCATTGTCTGTGGGTTGACTGTGATGTGACAAAAACATTTGGCTGCTGAGCAGGTATAAATGTGGGCCAAGGCGCAAGCCTCGGCAGTTGCCCTCCCCAGAGAGAAATGGGCAGCTCGGTGGCACTCAGCCCAGGTGGTCTCCTGCCTCATGGTGGCAAGCTGGCAAGTGGAAGGAGGCAATTGCCTGGTGCTGGGATGCTGTGGCCCTGGTGGTCTCCTGCCCCGTGGTGGCGAGGTGGCAATCGGAAGGAGGCAATCACCCGGTGCTGGGATGCTGTGGAGCAAGGAGAAGGCAAGTACAAAGTTTACTTGCTGGTGGGATCGCTACTTGAAGGTGACTGACACTCAGCTCTGAAGCTGGTTGATGTCTGGCAATGGACCTGGCGAGGCTGCAGCTGGTGGGTGGTTGTTGGAAGAGTTTGCATTAAGGCTAGTTTTGGCTGCTCAGCTGTGCTCACCATTGCGAGGCTACGCTGGCTGAGATGGAAGCAAAATGTTTTGGAAGCTTTGTTAACAGGCAGCTAGAGGAGGAATCTGGGGGGACTCTGTCGGGTGTTGGCCATCCCACTCACCTGTTTGCCTTTGCCTTACAGGGATGTTTGGAGCCAGTGAGGTTTTTCTCAAGTCCAGCCTTAAAAGTCATCAAGAGAACCGCAGGATATCCCTATTTACATCGGAGAAATGAAACGTGAAGTACTGGCAGTGAGGAATGGACAAGGCCTTGGCCATACTTGAGAGAAGGAGCTTCGAAGGGAGACTGCAGGTGGACATCTGCTGCATTGCAAGTGATGGGGCAGTGGGGAGAGAGAAGAAAATGAGGGAGGCAACATTAGGCCACATGAGGCGCACCATTGGAACTGCTATGAAGTCGCTTTAAACAGGAATGGCTTCCCCTGGGAACTGTAGGTGGTTAAGGGGACGGAGACTTGTTACGGTGGTTAAGGATTAGGATTAGGGGTAGGGGTGGGGGAGGGGTGGGGGAGGGGTAGGGGTAGGGGTAGGGGTAGGGGTAGGGTCTCTTGGCAGAGAACTCTGGGAATTGTAGCTCTAGTTAAGGGTTAAGGGTTAGAGTTAGGGTTAGCGTCAGGGGAAGGGGTAGGGTTGGGGTTCCCTTGTCAGGGAACTCTGGGAATTGTAGCTCTAGTTAGGGGGCAGGGTTAGGGTTCCCTTCTTGCCAGGGAACTCTGGGAATTGTAGCTCTAGTTAAGGGTTAAGGGTTAGAGTTAGGGTTAGCGTCAGGGGAAGGGGTAGGGTTGGGGTTCCCTTGTCAGGGAACTCTGGGAATTGTAGCTCTAGTTAGGGGGCAGGGTTAGGGTTCCCTTCTTGCCAGGGAACTCTGGGAATTGTAGCTCTAGTTAAGGGTTAAGGGTTAGAGTTAGGGTTAGCGTCAGGGGAAGGGGTAGGGTTGGGGTTCCCTTGTCAGGGAACTCTGGGAATTGTAGCTCTAGTTAGGGGGCAGGGTTAGGGTTCCCTTCTTGCCAGGGAACTCTGGGAATTGTAGCTCTAGTTAAGGGTTAAGGGTTAGAGTTAGGGTTAGCGTCAGGGGAAGGGGTAGGGTTGGGGTTCCCTTGTCAGGGAACTCTGGGAATTGTAGCTCTAGTTAGGGGGCAGGGTTAGGGTTCCCTTCTTGCCAGGGAACTCTGGGAATTGTAGCTCTAGTTAAGGGTTAAGGGTTAGAGTTAGGGTTAGCGTCAGGGGAAGGGGTAGGGTTGGGGTTCCCTTGTCAGGGAACTCTGGGAATTGTAGCTCTAGTTAGGGGGCAGGGTTAGGGTTCCCTCCTTGCCAGGGAACTCTGGGAATTGTAGCTCTAGTTAAGGGTTAAGGGTTAGAGTTAGGGTTAGCGTCAGGGGAAGGGGTAGGGTTGGGGTTCCCTTGTCAGGGAACTCTGGGAAATGTAGCTCTAGTTAGGGGGCAGGGTTAGGGTTCCCTTCTTGGCAGGGAACTCTGGGAATTGTAGCTCTAGTTAGGGGGCAGGGTTAGGGTTCCCTCCTTGCCAGGGAACCCTGGGAATTGTAGCTCTAGTTAAGGCTTAAGGGTTAGCGTTAGGGTTAGAGTTAGGGTTAGCGTCAGAGGTAGGGGTGGGGATAGGGGTAGAGGTAGGGTTCCCTTCTTGGCAGGGAACTGGGGGTCCCCTAACAACTCTCGGCACCCTTTTCCAACTATAGCTCCCAGATTCTTTGGGGAAAGAGGCCATGAGTGTTTAAAGTGACTTCATAGCGCTTTAAATGGGGTAGATGTGGCCCTAGCCTCCCTCACCCCACTGCCTTTTATTATTGTGGAATCGAAAGGATTTCAATGGAGCCAGTGAGGTTTTTCTCAAGTCCAGCCTTAAAAGTCATCAAGAGAACCGCAGGACATCCCTATTTACATCGGAGAAATGAAACGTGAAGTACTGGCAGTGAGGAATGGACAAGGCCTTGGCCATACTTGAGAGAAGGAGCTTTGAAGGGAGACTGCAGATGGACATCTGCTGCATTGCAAGTGATGGGGCAGTGGGGAGAGAGAAGAAAATGAGGGAGGCAACATTAGGCCACATTAGGCGCACCATTGGAACTGCTATGAAGTCGCTTTAAACAGGAATGGCTTCCCCTGGGAACTGTAGGTGGTTAAGGGGACGGAGACTTGTTACGGTGGTTAAGGATTAGGATTAGGGGTGGTGTAGGGGTAGGGGTGGGGTCTCTTGCCAGGGAACTCTGGGAATTGTAGCTCTAGTTAAGGGTTAAGGGTTAGAGTTACGGTTAGCGTCAGGGGAAGGGGTAGGGTTGGGGTTCCCTTGTCAGGGAACTCTGGGAATTGTAGCTCTAGTTAGGGGGCAGGGTTAGGGTTCCCTCCTTGCCAGGGAACTCTGGGAATTGTAGCTCTAGTTAAGGCTTAAGGGTTAGCGTTAGGGTTAGAGTTAGGGTTAGCATCAGAGGTAGGGGTGGGGGTAGGGGTAGAGGTAGGGTTCCCTTCTTGGCAGGGAACTGGGGGTCCCCTAACAACTCTCGGCACCCTTTTCCAACTATAGCTCCCAGATTCTTTGGGGAAAGAGGCCATGAGTGTTTAAAGCGACTTCATAGCTCTTTAAATGGTGTAGATGTGGCCCTAGCCTCCCTCACCCCACTGCCTTTTATTATTGTGGAATCGAAAGGATTTCCCCATTGAAATCTCTCAGAAACAAGAAACAGGAAGAAGAAAGACTTTGTTTCTCATGCCATTTTGGAATGTCTTAACTTGAAATGCCAATAAAGGTATTTTTATTGTATTGTGTTGTATAGTGTTGTGATTAACATGGGAAGTAGAGTGGTAAAATACGTTTGTCTTTCTCCATGTGTTTATAGTATCCATATTGCTATTTGGAATACTCGAAATAGGAGGGGGGGCCCTCAGCTGCACACCCACCTCCCTTCATTCTCCCTCCCCCACCTGCTCAGCAGCCTCCCTGCCTGCTATCTTCCTTGCATCACCCCACTGGCATTGCATCCTTGCCCCCCAGCCCTTCCCAAACTTGCTGCGCCCCAAGGCGTTTTGCACTCGCCTGAACCCTTGTGGGGAACAGGGCAGGGTACAATGGGAATGGGCGGGGTGACCAGGCTGCTTAAACCACACCCCTTTTCCAACGGAAGCGCCATGGGGAGTGGGCCCTCCGAGAGAAAACAACAGAACAGAACAAAGAGCAAAGAAGACGGAAGTGGCGCATAGTTCCTTCTGTTCCCTCGCTTCCAAAGAATGGAATGTCAACACACAGAGCATGTGATCCAGTACAGACACACACTCTGCAGCAGGGGAGAGACTGAAACTGCTGACATCCAGCACCCCCTTCTCTGTTTCTCTTGAAGTCTTTGACTGTAACCCTGTCCAATCTTTTTTCAAAGAGGGCCAGGTTTGTTGAAGTGAAGGGCTGTGAGGGCCACCGAAACAGCCAACCCAAGTTGTTAACCATTTTTGGGGGGTTGAATTTGTTGACGGTTGTGCTTTTTTTTAGGATTTTACCCCAGGAAATAAATAAACTGCCACAGGGGCCGGATTAAACTGACCGGTGGGCTGGATTAGGCCTTCAAAATGGACTTTGAACATGCCTGATAAGTGCACGAAAAAGATGTAGTGTGTGCACCATTTCATGTTTTACTGGAAAACTTTAGGTCACTGTTAACTTGTAGGCAGGGCCTTGGGGGCAAATCCCCCCTTGAATCTGACTTATGACTTCAGCACTGCCACTACAGAGTAACAGTGTCATCATAATTTCACCATGGCAACCAGCTGCTTCATTTACACTTATTTGAAAGGCAGGTCATTGAGTATTTATTTTATTTATTTATTTTTGTATGTAATATTTATTAGGTTTTCCATAACTGAACATGTGACCACTTTCTTTCCCTTGGAAATTGACTTGATGATCCACAGCCAGTTACCAAGCATCTAAGAATATAGAAAAGAGCATCTTGATCAGAGGTCAAGTGGGAACCTTGGCACCTCTTACTTAAGCTTTCAAGAAATATGTCTTCTTATGTCACAGATGGGTGATAGCAACCTCAATGAGCCTCCCCACGTAAATGTCAATTCTCCAAGCATTAATATAAATGCTGCCTCTCAGAAATAAAGATCTGCTCATGATCAGATCTCAAAACACAATTCCTTTCTTTTCTCTCCTATTTATTCTGGAGTAAGTCACAACTAAGCCCACTAAAGTTAGTGACGCTTGACCAAGCTAAATGTTCTGTTAATGAGAAGTGAATTGGGCCATATACAGCTTCCTGTGCAAAGATAAGGCTTGCTTTCATTGCTCTGGTCATTTGTGCATTGGACTAGTGTTGTGTGGAGGGAAATGTAACCACTGGGCTGAAAAATGTCCCCCTCCTGGGGTTTTTTTCCGGTGTGGCCTTCACAGATATTGGCACAAGTTTGTGTGTGTGTGTGTGTGTGTGTGTGTGTTTTGGCTGCTCAGCTGTGCTCACCATTGTGAGGGCTGAGGGGGTGATTGTGATGCCTCCCCAGCTGCTGCCATTGTCCGTGGGTTGATTGTGATGTGACAAAACATTTGGCTGCTGAGCAGGTATAAATGTGGACCAAGGCGCAAGCCTCGGCAGTTGCCCTCCCCAGAGAGAAATGGGCAGCTCGGTGGCACTCAGCCCAGGTGGTCTCCTGCCTCGTGGCGGCAAGCTGGCAAGCGGAAGGAGGCAATTGCCTGGTGCTGGGATGCTGTGGCCCTGGTGGTCTCCTGCCCCGTGGTGGCGAGGTGGCAATCGGAAGGAGGCAATCACCCGGTGCTGGGATGCTGTGGAGCAAGGAGAAGGCAAGTACAAAGTTTACTTGCTGGTGGGATCGCTACTTGAAGGTGACTGACACTCAGCTCTGAAGCTGGTTGATGTCTGGCAATGGACCTGGCGAGGCTGCAGCTGGTGGGTGGTTGTTGGAAGAGTTTGCATTAAGGCTAGTTTTGGCTGCTCAGCTGTGCTCACCATTGCGAAGCTACGCCGGCTGAGATGGAAGCAAAATGGTTTGGATGCCTTGTTAACAGGCATCCAGAGGAGGAATCTGGGGGGACGCTGTCGGGTGTTGGCCATTCCACTCACCTGTTTGCCTTTGCTTTACAGGGATGTTTGGAGCCAGTGAGGTTTTTCTCAAGTCCAGCCTTAAAAGTCATCAAGAGAACCGCAGGACATCCCTATTTACATCGGAGAAATGAAACGTGAAGTACTGGCAGTGAGGAATGGACAAGGCCTTGGCCATATTTGAGAGAAGGAGCTTCGAAGGGAGACTGCAGGTGGACATCTGCTGCATTGCAAGTGATGGGGCAGTGGGGAGAGAGAAGAAAATGAGGGAGGCAACATTAGGCCACATTAGGTGCACCATTGGAACTGCTATGAAGTCGCTTTAAACAGGAATGGCTTCCCCTGGGAACTGTAGGTGGTTAAGGGGACGGAGACTTGTTACGGTGGTTAAGGATTAGGATTAGGGGTAGGGGTGGGGGAGGGGTAGGAGTAGGGTCTCTTGCCAGAGATTTCTGGGAATTGTAGCACTAGTTAAGGGTTAAGGGTTAGAGTTAGGGTTAGCGTCAGGGGAAGGGGTAGGGTTGGGTTCCCTTGTCAGGGAACTCTCGAATTGTAGCTCTAGTTAGGGGGCAGGGTTAGGGTTCCCTCCTTGCCAGGGAACTCTGGGAATTGTAGCTCTAGTTAAGGGTTAAGGGTTAGCGTTAGGGTTAGCGTCAGGGGAAGGGGTAGGGTTGGGGTTCCCTTGTCAGGGAACTCTGGGAATTGTAGCTCTAGTTAGGGGGCAGGGTTAGGGTTCCCTCCTTGCCAGGGAACTCTGGGAATTGTAGCTCTAGTTAAGGCTTAAGGGTTAGCGTTAGTGTTAGGGTTAGCGTCAGAGGTAGGGGTGGGGGTAGGGGTAGAGGTAGGGTTCCCTTCTTGGCAGGGAACAGGGGGTCCCCTAACAACTCTCGGCACCCTTTTCCAACTATAGCTCCCAGCTTCTTTGGGGAAAGAGGCCATGAGTGTTTAAAGTGACTTCATAGCGCTTTAAATGGGGTAGATGTGGCCCTAGCCTCCCTCACCCCACTGCCTTTTATTATTGTGGAATCGAAAGGATTTCAATGCAGCCAGTGAGGTTTTTCTCAAGTCCAGCCTTAAAAGTCATCAAGAGAACCGCAGGACATCCATATTTACATCGGAGAAATGAAACGTGAAGTACTGGCAGTGAGGAATGGACAAGGCCTTGGCCATATTTGAGAGGAGCTTTGAAGGGAGACTGCAGATGGACATTGGCTGCTTTGCAAGTGATGGGGCAGTGGGGAGAGAGAAGAAAATGAGGGAGGCAACATTAGGCCACATTAGGTGCACCATTGGAACTGCTATGAAGTCGCTTTAAACAGGAATGGCTTCCCCTGGGAACTGTAGGTGGTTAAGGGGACGGAGACTTGTTACGGTGGTTAAGGATTAGGATTAGGGGTGGGGGAGGGGTGGGTAGGGGGAGGGGGAGGGGTAGGGTCTCTTGCCAGGGAACTCTGGGAATTGTAGCTCTAGTTAGGGGGCAGGGTTAGGGTTCCCTTCTTGCCAGGGAACTCTGGGAATTGTAGCTCTAGTTAAGGGTTAAGGGTTAGAGTTAGGGTTAGCGTCAGGGGAAGGGGTAGGGTTGGGGTTCCCTTGTCAGGGAACTCTGGGAATTGTAGCTCTAGTTAAGTGTTAAGGGTTAGCGTTAGGGTTAGCGTCAGGGGAAGGGGTAGGGTTGGGGTTCCCTTGTCAGGGAACTCTGGGAATTGTAGCTCTAGTTAAGGGTTAAGGGTTAGAGTTAGGGTTAGCGTCAGGGGAAGGGGTAGGGTTGGGTTCCCTTGTCAGGGAACTCTGGGAATTGTAGCTCTAGTCAGGGGGCAGGGTTAGGGTTCCCTTCTTACCAGGGAACTCTGGGAATTGTAGCTCTAGTTAAGGGTTAGAGTTAGGGTTAGCGTCAGGGGAAGGGGTAGGGTTGGGGTTCCCTTGTCAGGGAACTCTGGGAATTGTAGCTCTAGTTAGGGGGCAGGGTTAGGGTTCCCTCCTTGCCAGGGAACTCTGGGAATTGTAGCTCTAGTTAAGGCTTAAGGGTTAGCGTTAGGGTTAGAGTTAGGGTTAGCGTCAGAGGTAGGGGTGGGTGTAGAGGTAGGGTTCCCTCCTTGGCAGGGAACAGGGGGTCCCCTAACAACTCTCGGCACCCTTTTCCAACTATAGCTCCCAGATTCTTTGGGGAAAGAGGCCATGAGTGTTTAAAGCGACTTCATAGCTCTTTAAATGGTGTAGATGTGGCCCTAGCCTCCCTCACCCCACTGCCTTTTATTATTGTGGAATCGAAAGGGTTTCCCCATTGAAATCTCTCTGAAACAAGAAACAGGAAGAAGAAAGACTTTGTTTCTCATGCCATTTTGGAATGTCTTAACTTGAAATGCCAATAAAGGTATTTTTATTGTATTGTGTTGTATAGTGTTGTGATTAACATGGGAAGTAGAGTGGTAAAATACGTTTGTCTTTCTCCATGTGTTTATAGTATCCATGTTGCTATTTGGAATACTCGAAATAGGAGCGGGGCCCCTCAGCTGCACACCCACCTCCCTTCATTCTCCCTCCCCCACCTGCTCAGCAGCTTCCCTGCCTGCTATCTTCCTTGCATCACCCCACTGGCATTGCATCTTTGCCCCCCAGCCCTCCCGAAACTTGCTGCGCCCCAAGGCGTTCTGCACTCGCCTGAACCCTTGTGGGGAACAGGGCAGGGTACAATGGGAATGGGCGGGGTGACCAGGCTGCTTAAACCACACCCCTTTTCCAACGGAAGCGCCATGGGGAGTGGGCCCTCCGAGAGAAAACAACAGAACAGAACAAAGAACAAAGAAGACGGAAGTGGCGCATAGTTCCTTCTGTTCCCTCGCTTCCAAAGAATGGAATGTCAACACACAGAGCATGTGATCCAGTACAGACACACACTCTGCAGCATGGGAGAGAATGAAAAGCATGTTCTCAATAAAGGAGAGCACGTGTTGCGGATGGGGCCAGACAAAGCACCCAGGGTTACCAGGCAGGCTACTTTCAAAGGGTTGAAACTTGAGTGGCGGTTGGTGTTACTGGGGTAAATTTGATGTTGCAAATTTAGGGGTGGGATCAGGGCTTATTTAAGCAAGGTACACAGCGTTTCTCTTTCTCTTTCGCTGTGGGCACCGGATCATCAGCACCGGAGCGATTTCAGCGAGAGAGTGGTTGTATACTTTCCTTTAATTTCCTCCTTTCTCTCGTCCTTTCCTATTTATTTTGTCGCTACTGTCACCTTCTTGGCTATTCCTTTTTCTTTTAATTAATTTCTTGTTTTAGAGTTACTCTTCCCCTTATACGCCTGCTTGGCGGGGGGGGGCATCCCCTGGTCCCGGGAGGTTTACGGCCCGATTCTCGGCCGGAATTTTATAGACTGGGCCGGGGAGCGTATTTCCGATTTACGGACGGCGCAGGGTGGCCTTAGGGCGCCGGGACTAGGCCGAGGCCCTCCGCGGCCTGGTTAGGCCGCGGTATAGGCCCGATCCCGCCTCCGCCTTTACCCCCCTCTCCCCCCCTTTTTCTTCTTCTTGCCCCGGGCCTCCGGTGGAGGCTGGAGGAGCCCAGAGCGCGAGGAGGCACTTACCTGGTGTTGAGCGCGTCTCCTTGCTCAGCCGCCCCGATTTCACGCCATTTAGAGGTGTTTTGGGCCTCTTGTGGCGCTCAGCGCCCCCACATTTATTTTGGGCGGGTGGCGCCGTGAGGGGCCCTTGTAGGCCAATCTGCGCGGTAGCGCCTTCGGCGCCGCCTTTCTTTCCCCTTTTCACTGCTGAGGCTTTGGGGAGCATTTCGGCTGGGGGGGGCGGATTGGTGACTCCGCCATTTTGTGCGTTTTGGCGGGAGCGCCATTTTGTCTTCTCAGGTGGCGGCCTCTAGTGGCCAGGCGCTGCAATTGCAGGTTTCGCTCGATTATTGAGCCGATTTGGCAGTGCAGCTTCAATATACTGAGAGTTAGTGGGCTATTTCCACTAGGGTGGTGCTTGCCTATTGGGTTTGTTGCCCAATTTATCACTGCTAATAATTGTTAGCCTTTTCTTACTGGTAACACGAATAAATTATTAAAAATAATTAATAACATATTTGACAATAATAATAACATTATTTAATATTGAAGGTATGGCACCAAAGAGGGCGGCGAAGTGGCCTGGACCTGCCCCCTCGGCGAAAAGGCCCATAAAAGGCCCATCCCAGGCCTTACGTTCCCCTGAGCCTGGCCAGTCGCTCAAGCGTCTCCAATCCATGGTATCTGGTATGGCTGGCGACCCGGTGGCTCTGGCACGCGTTGAGGCGGAGATGGATGGCTTGATGCAGCGATGCTCAACTCCGTCAACCTCCTCGGCAGGGCCGGCTCCTCTTGTGGGGGTTCCTTCGCCGCAGTCCTCCTCTAGTGGGGATGAGAGTGAGCCATTAACGGCTAGCGGCTTCTTACCTGATGCGCAGCTGGCCCAGTCCCAGATCTTACCTGTGCCGCAGGTTGCAGCGCCAAGGGGCCGGGGCCATTCCAAGGGTGTGGCCGGACGCAGGGCGTCAGCCCGAGGTCGGGCTGTGGGGAGTCCATTCGCGCAGTCTCCAGTAGCGGGGAGTTCGCTTCCGGGTCCTTCACAGGTTGTCTCTTTTCAGTCAGTTCCAGGTCCTTTGCACCAAGGTGATATGTCTGAGTCTTCGGTCAAAGACAGCCTTCCTCCACCTCCGAAGGCCTCTTCTGGTGGGCATCGTTGACACAGAAGGAGCTCCAGGAGGCGTGCCAAGAGGAGACGTAAGGATACTTCATCCTCCTCTGCAGGTACTACTTCGCAGACCTCCAGTAGCGATGAGGAAGCTTCCCTTAAGCTGTACTGGGGCTTTGGCGAGGCTTCGGGGCTCCCCAAGTGGGTTTGGGAGCGCAGGGCAAACTCCCATAGGGCGAGATACGGGGCGGTGCAAAAATGCCGGGATGGGGTCCTAGTGCCTGAGGTGAAAGTCTCCACCAACTCGGCTAGGGATCTTATTCCTGGGGCCCACTTGTCCGCTAAATTGCGGGCTAGGATTCTGAACGGCCGTTATGTTGATATTTTCGGCCTTGCCCCCCCCCCCGCTCGACGGGCAGGAGCCTTTGGACAGGGGCTCTGTGGCTTCAAGGAAGCGGTCAATTATAGCTAAAGCAGACAGGACTTTTGAACGCTGGCTAGATAGTTTCCAGGTTTTTGCTGGCGTAGTGTCAGCTGCATATCCCAGGAGATCTTTGCATTTGTGGGTGTATCTGTCCATAGTCCGCTCGGCCTTTACGATGGCTGGAGAGTCTGCTGCTTTGGCTTATGATCAGAATTTCAGACGCAGGGCAGCCAAGATCCCAACAGCCCGCTGGGATCAGAAGGATTTCGGACGTGTGGACCACTTATGTGGCCCCATGTATTGACAAAAAGGTCCCTGATCCTCCTAAATTCAAGGTTGTCCCAGCAAAGGCGGGTCGCAAGCTGTTCTGCTGGGATTTCAATAAAGGTGTCTGCCAGCGGCAGCCTTGCAAGTATGCACATGTTTGTGAAAAGTGCTCTGGGAACCATTCTGCATCTGCTTGTGGGGGGGGGGCCGGCAGCCCTTTCGAAGGACAGGGGGCTCTCAACAGCCCTCCAAAGCCGCCCCCCAGGTTCCAGCTGCCGGATCAGGGAAGTGATAGTTTATCCTCCCGGGCCTATACCCCGGTTCGGTTGCAGCCGTTGCTGGCCTTGTTGAAGCTTTACCCTGACCGGGCCTCTGCTTCTTATTTGAGTGAAGGGTTTTCCTTGGGTTTTAGGATTCCAGTGGCCTCAGCTCCGTTAGCTGGGAGGCCTGTAAACCAGAAGTCGGTTAAAGATATGCCTGAGGTGGCGCGCAAGAAAATGGGCAAAGAACTGGCTTTACATCGTATGGCTGGTCCTTTTGCCGCCCCCCCCCCTTTCCCTAATCTGCATGTCTCCCCTTTGGGTATAGTTCCCAAAAAAGTTCCGGGGGAATTCCGCCTAATTCATAATCTTTCTCATCCTAAAGGCACATCAGTAAATGATGTGATTCCCCCGGAGCTTTGTTCGGTAAGGTATGCATCTCTGGATCAGGCGATCAAGATGATTCGGAAATTTGAGCCTGGCGCGCTGCTGGCGAAATGCGACATTGAATCAGCATTTCGTCTGCTTCCAATTCATCCTGATGACTTCTGGTTGTTAGGTTTTCAGTTTGAAGGAAGTTTTTACTTTCATAAGGCCATGCCCATGGGCTGCTCTGTTGCCTGTGCGGCCTTTGAATGTTTTAGCTCTTTTCTAGAGTGGGCCTTACGTAGGAAACTGGTTTGGGCGGAGTCACGCACTATTTAGACGATTTTTTATTGGCCTCAGGGAGTGACTCAGGGGACTGTGTCACGTTATTGCAGGCCTTTGCCTCCCTAGCGGAAGAACTAGGCGTGCCATTGGCGGCGGAGAAGACTGAGGGCCCTTCCGCGCAGCTGACTTACTTGGGTATCTTACTGGACACAGTGGCCCAAATCTCTAGCTTGCCACTTGATAAGATAACCACGCTATGACAGGTTATTGAAGAGCTACTTCCCAAGAAGAAGGTTACCTTGCAACAGCTGCAGTCGTTGCTGGGTCACCTAAATTTTGCTTGCAGGGTGATCGCCCCAGGGCGACCTTTCTGTTCCCGTTTGGCCAGACTGACGTCAGGCTTGCGGACCCCTCAGCATAGGGTGCGGCTTTCTGGTCAGGTTCGGGCTGACCTCCGCATATGGTTGGATTTTCTGGAGGACTTCAATGGGGTGTCGCTTTGGCAGGACACCTTGAACCTCCACAGTGACTTTCAGGTCCATTCTGATGCCGCAGGGTCCTTGGGGTTTGGCCTCTATTGGGATGGTAGGTGGTGCGCCGAGCGCTGGCCTCCAAGTTGGCGTGGGAAAGCTATTACTCGGGATCTAACCTTTCTTGAGTTCTTTCCCATTGTAGTGGCTGTACATTTGTGGGTCGAGCACTTCAGGGACCATCGTGTTTGTTTCTGGTCCGATAACCAGGCGGTGGTGAAAGTGCTGGCCAAGCAGTCTTCACGTTCCCCTAGGGTATCAGCCCTATTGAGGGCTTTCGTTTTACATTGTTTGCGTTTTAACATTGTATTCTCTGCATGTTTTATTCTAATCTCTAACGAGATTGCTGATGCTCTGTCCCGTTTTCAGATGGAGCGATTCAGGTCCCTGGCGCCAGTGGCTCGAGACCGTCCAGAATTTTTCCTGGATCATCTCTGGAACCTTGGCAGCACTTAGTTTTACAGGGAGTAGCTGCATCTGTTGCCCCCTCCACCTTGAGGTCTTATAAGAAGGCCTGGGCTGATTTTTTATTATTTAATGGGCAGTCTGCTGGGGAAGTTGATAGCCCTCATTCTACTGCCCAGGTGCTTCAGTATTTGGCGCACCTATTTCAGCTTCGGCGGGCAGCCAGGACGCTGAGGATCCATTCAGCGGTGATTTCCTTTTTCAGCAGGGCCTTCTTTAACAAAGACCCATGCGGAAAGTTTGTGGTGCGAAAGGCGCTGGAGGGTTGGGGGCGCCTTTGCCCTTCTAGGCCTGTGGCTAGGAGGCCTATTACGTTTGAACTGCTGACAAGGATGCGCAGTAAGCTGCGGAATATCTGTTGGTCGAAGTTTGAGGCTCGGATGTTTTCTACAGCCTTTTCTTTAACCTTCTTTTGGGCCCTTAGAGTAGGGGAGGTGGTCCTGGAGCCTTTGAAGGCTGGAGGCTCACGGGGTTTGACGCTGCATGACGTGAGTGCTTCTCCGTCAGAAGTGCAAGTCAATATCAGAAGTTCAAAGACTGATCAGCTAGGGAGAGGAGCAGTTGTTCGCCTCCCGGCGACTGGGATAGGAGGCCCTTGCCCAGTTAAGGATCTTAACAAATATTTGGCCTTGCGCCCGGCGGCGGAGGGCCCCCTATTTGTCCATAAGGATGGGCGTCCACTGGCGAGGCACTAGTTTGCTAAAGTGTTGCACAAGGCGATTGCGGCATGTGGCCATCCGGCTTCGGAGTTTGCTCCTCACTCCTTCCGGATTGGCGCCGCAACAACGGCTGCACATTGGGGTCTATCAGTGAGACGGATCAAGGATATGGGTCGTGGGGGGTCTGAAGCGTTCAGGGCTTATGTGCCAAAATGATGTGCCTGTGTGTAATTATGCTGTGTTTCAACCCTAGGTTTGCCCACCATCAGTATCTGGATTGTGGGGCACAGTATCGTGCACTGGGCTGCTGCCAGAGCTCGTCAGTCCGGATTGGGAGACGGTCTGGGCCTTCCGCAGCAAGTACGAGTGTCCTGGATTTCCAGAAGGGGGATGCTGTGGAAGGAATTCTTACCACTTATGCACAGGTGCATTCTCCTGGATGGCCCCCCTACGGCGATTGTGGTGCAGGTGGGGGAGAATGATATGGTTTCATCTTCCTGTTACGCCCTGAGGGCCGCTATATTACAGGATTTAAGGGAGTTGGCGGCAATGGTGCCATCATCTAAAATCATTTGGTCACAATCGCTGCAGCGCCGTATTTGGCGGGGCAGTCCCTGCCCAGCTGCCACCGAGCGTGTGAGGAAGCGGATTAATTCCGCAGCAAGTAAATTGGTGGTTGGTCTGGGTGGCTGTGTGATTTCGCACCCTCGGATAACATTCAGGGCTGCTGAACTTTTTAGGGAAGATGGGGTTCATCTTTCCTCTGTTGGGAGTAATGTTTGGTTGGAGTCAGTGGTGGCTCAGTTGAGGGTGTGGTTGAGTTTGTGAGTGGTTGGCGGCGAGCGTAAGGGCTCTGGTGGCGGTTAGGCATTGGTTAAAATTGGTTGGTGGAGGGGTGTGGATTGGCTGTGCCTACCCCTCCAATGCTGCTGCTGCACGGGAATTCCGTTAAAGGAATTCAGGGGCTTACCATCCCCCTCGTCCAAACCCTTGGTGCAGGGTGCGGGCCGAGTAAGCTCCTGGGAGCAGGCGGGGATGGTACTGAGGGTCTGTGGCGCAGCTCCAGTAATCCCTGGGTCCTGTTCCTCCACACTGGCTCCCGCCGGAGTCCGGGAGTCAGTGCTGTCCCCAAGGTGGGGGGGGGGGGGACAGCTAGTCATAACCAATGCCTAAGCAACCACTCACAATTTGTATGATAATAAAGTTGTGGCCAAAATTATGCCAAAAACCTTAAACAAAAATAATGTGTGAAGTGTGAGTTATTGGGTTAGGGTGTTTTGGGGGACCTCAGCACGCAAAGCATGTTCTCAATAAAGGAGAGCACGTGTTGCGGATGGGGCCAGACAAAGTACCCAGGGTTACCAGGCAGGCTAGTTTCAAAGGGTTGAAACTTGATTGGCGGTTGGTGTTACTGGGGTAAATTTGATGTTGCAAATTTAGGGGTGGGATCAGGGCTTATTTAAGCAAGGTGCACAGCATTTCTCTTTCTCTTTCACTGTGGGCACCGGATCACCCGCCCGCCCTCCCTTGATTGGGCTTGCGCTTTGACCTTGCTATGCCTGTCTAGGGGTCGCCTGCATTGGTGCGGGGGCCTGGTAGGAATTTACCTTTTGGCTGATTAGTGTGTGCCAATTGGGTTTTGCTTACTGCGTAGCAAATCGTCAGAACTTGTAAGGTTGGCGGTTAGGCATTGGTTAAAATTGGTTGGTGGAGGGGTGTGGATTGGCTGTGCCTACCCCTCCAATGCTGCTGCTGCACGGGAATTCCGTTAAAGGAATTCAGGGGCTTACCATCCCCCTCGTCCAAACCCTTGGTGCAGGGTGCGGGCCGAGTAAGCTCCTGGGAGCAGGCAGGGATGGTACTGAGGGTCTGTGGCGCAGCTCCAGTAATCCCTGGGTCCTGTTCCTCCACACTGGCTCCCGCCGGAGTCCGGGAGTCAGTGCTGTCCCCAAGGCGGGGGGGGGGGACAGCTAGTCATAACCAATGCCTAAGCAACCACTCACAATTTGTATGATAATAAAGTTGTGGCCAAAATTATGCCAAAAACCTTAAACAAAAATAATGTGTGAAGTGTGAGTTATTGGGTTAGGGTGTTTTGGGGGACCTCAGCACGCAACTGCTGACATCCAGCACCCCCTTCTCTGCTTCTCTTGAACTCTTTGACTGTAACCCTGTCCAATCTTTTTTCAAAGAGGGCCAGGTTTGTTGAAGTGAAGGGCTGTGAGGGCCACCGAAACAGCCAACCCAAGTTGTTAACCTTTTTTGGGGGGTTGAATTTGTTGACGGTTGTGTTTTTTTTTTTTTCCCCTTCATGGATCACTGCCTTGCCGTGGCGAAGGGGCTTGAAGAACTCAGAGAAGCTATGAACTATGCCGAGCAGGGCACCCAAGATGAACAGGTCATAGTGGAGAGTTTTGACCAAACGTGATCCACCTGGAGCAGGAACCGGCAAGCCACTCCAGTATCCTTGCCAAGAAAACTCCATGGACAAAGACAACAGGCATATAAAAGATATGACGCTGGAAGATGAGCCCCTCAGGTCGGAAGGCGTCCAACATGCTACTGGGGAAGAAGCGGCTGGGCCAAAGCCGAAAGGACGCTCAGTTGCGGATATGCATGGAAGCGAAAGGAAAGTCCAATGCTGTAAAGAAAAATATTGCATAGGAACCTGGAATGTAAGAACCATGAACCTTGGTAAGTTGGATGTGGTCAAAAATGAGATGGCAAGAATAAATATTGACATCCTGGGCATCAGTGAACTAAAATGGATGGGAATGGGCGAATTCAGTTCGGATGACCATCATATCTACTACTGTGGGCAAGAAACCCGCAAAAGAAATGGAGTGGCCCTCATAGTCAACAAAAGAGTGGTGAAAGCTGTACTGGGATGCAATCTCAAAAATGATAGAATGATCTCGATACGAATCCAAGGCAGACCCTTTAACATAACAATAATCCAAGTTTATGCACCAACTACTGGTGCTGAAGAAACTGAAATTGACCAATTCTATGAAGACTTACAAGACCTTATAGAAGTGACACCAAAGAAGGATGTTCTTTTCATTATAGGGGATTGGAATGCTAAAGTAGGGAATCAAGAGATAAAAGGAACAACTGGCAAATTTGGTCTTGGAATTCAAAACGAAGCAGGGCAAAGGCTAATAGAGTTCTGTCAAGAGAACAAGCTGGTCATCACAAACACTCTTTTCCAACAACACAAGAGACGACTCTACACATGGACATCACCAGATGGACAGCATCGAAATCAGATTGATTATATTCTCTGCAGCCAAAGATGGAGAAGCTCTATACAGTCAGCAAAAACAAGACCTGGAGCTGACTGTGGCTCAGATCATCAGCTTCTTATAACAAAATTCAAGCTTAAACTGAAGAGAGTAGGAAAAACCACTGGGCCAGTAAGATACAATCTAAACCAAATCCCTTATGAATACACAGTGGAAGTGAGGAACAGGTTTAAGGATTTAGATTTGCTGGACAGAGTACCTGAAGAATTATGGATGGAGGCTCGAAACATTATACAGGAGGCAGCAACGAAAACCATCCCAATGAAAAGGAAATGCAAGAAAGCAAAGTGGCTGTCCAATGAGGCCTTACAAATAGCGGGGGAGAGAAGGCAAGCAAAATGCGAGGGAGATAGAGAAAGATACAGGAAATTGAATGCAGAATTCCAAAAAATAACAAGGAGAGACAAGAAGGCCTTCCTAAATGAGCAATGCAAAGAAATAGAGGAAAACAACAGAATGGGAAGAACCAGAGATCCGTTCAAGAAAACTGGAGATATGAAAGGAACATTTCGTTCAAAGATTACCATAATAAAGGACAAAAGAGGTAAGGACCTAACAGAAGCAGAAGACATCAAGAAGAGGTGGCAAGAATACACAGAGGAATTATACCAGAAAGATATGGATGTCTCGTACACCCCACGTAGTGTGGTTGCTGACCTTGAACCAGACATCCTGGAGAGTGAAGCCAAATGGGCCTTAGAAAGCATTGCAAATAACAAGGCCAATGGAAGTGATGGTATTCCAGCTGAACTATTTAAAATTTTAAAAGATGATGCTGTTAAGGTGCTACACTCAATATGCCAGCAAGTTTGGAAAACTCAGCAGTGGCCAGAGGATTGGAGAAGGTCAGTCTACATCCCAATCCCAAAGAAGGGCAGTGCTAAAGAATGCTCCAACTACCGCACAATTGCACTCATTTCACACGCTAGCAAGGTTATGCTTAAAATTCTTCAAGGAAGGCTCAAGCAGTATGTGGACCGAGAACTCCCAGAAGTGCAAGCTGGATTTAGAAGAGGCAGAGGAACCAGAGACCAAATTGCAAACATGCGCTGGATTATGGAGAAAGCTAGAGAGTTCCAGAAAGACATCTACTTCTGCTTCATTGACTATGCAAAAGCCTTTGACTGTGTCGACCACAGCAAACTATGGCAAGTTCTTAAAGAAATGGGAGTGCCTGATCACCTCATCTGTCTCCTGAGAAATCTCTACGTGGGACAAGAAGCTACAGTTAGAACTGGATATGGAACAACTGATTGGTTCAAAATTGGGAAAGGAGTACGACAAGGCTGTATATTGTCTCCCTGGTTATTTAACTTATATGCAGAATTCATCATGCGAAAGGCTGGGCTGGATGAATCCCTAGCCGGAATTAAGATTGCTGGAAGAAATATCAACAACCTCAGATATGCAGATGACACAACCTTGATGGCAGAAAATGAGGAGGAATTAAAGAACCTTTTATTGAGGGTGAAACAGGAGAGCGCAAAATATGGTCTGAAGCTCAACATCAAAAAAATGAAGATCATGGCCACTGGTCCCATCACCTCCTGGCAAATAGAAGGAGAAGAAATGGAGGCAGTGAGAGATTTTACTTTCTTGGGCTCCATGATCACTGCAGATGGTGACAACAGCCACGAAATTAAGAGACGCCTGCTTCTTGGGAAGAAAGCAATGACCAACCTAGGCAGCATCTTAAAAAGTAGAGACATCACCTTGCCAACAAAGGTCCGTATAGTAAAAGCTATGGTTTTCCCAGTAGTGATGTATGGAAGTGAGAGCTGGACCATGAAGAAGGCTGATCGCCGAAAAATTGATGCTTTTGAATTATGGTGCTGGAGGAGACTCTTGAGAGTCCCATGGACTGCAAGAAGATCAATCCTATCCATTCTGAAGGAAATCAGCCCTGAGTGCTCACTGGAAGGACAGATCGTGAAGCTGAGGCTCCAATACTTTGGCCACCTCATGAGAAGAGAAGACTCCCTGGAAAAGACCCTGATGTTGGGAAAGATGGAGGGCACAAGGAGAAGGGGACGACAGAGGACGAGATGGTTGGATAGTGTCTTCGAAGCTACAAACAGGAGTCTGACCAAACTGCGGGAGGCAGTGGAAGACAGGAGTGCCTGGCGTGCTCTGGTCCATGGGGTCATGAAGAGTCGGACACGACTAAACGACTAAACAACAACAACAACAAATAGTTTGTGTATTATAGTTGTAGATAGAATAAAGAAGATATTCTACAGAGCTGCTCTCCGAGTCGTTTATGCTCTGCTAGACTCTGCTATACTCTGCTGTGCGACGACTGTCTTCTTGTGGGAGTGAATCCGGTGCTCACAACTCGTGTCCACAGCACTTTGACCTGTTCCTGTGCAGAAGGTGGTCTCTGGAAGTGCTACCCAGCTTGCCTAGCCCAGTCGGGGCTGAAGTGGATGAGTCCAGTTGGTGGCACTGGCTCAAGGGCAATGCTGACATGAACAGCCCTTCAGTTACAACAGAACAACAGAACCATTCAC
Source organism: Podarcis tiliguerta (assembly GCF_965153285.1). Taxonomy (NCBI): domain Eukaryota; kingdom Metazoa; phylum Chordata; class Lepidosauria; order Squamata; family Lacertidae; genus Podarcis; species Podarcis tiliguerta. The sequence continues at coordinate 39,823,973 of NC_139553.1, read as the reverse complement.
AGAGTTGGAAGGGAACCACCAGGGTCATCTAGTCCAACCCCCTGCAATGCAGGAAAGTTTGGCCCAACATGGGGCTTGAAACCACAACCCTGAGATTAAGAGTCTCATGCTTTACTGACTGAGGTATATCTAAGTTCAGCATTTTTTCTCTCATTTTGGTGCCAGGTTAAGCTATGCCATTTTGCTTGGACAATTTAAGACCAGGAGTGAAGTGACTTGTCAGATTTTGGCTGGCCCACATGCATCTGAGACTATATAAGTGTGTATATAGGTGCATAGTTATGAACAACTAAAAAAAGGTTGTTTATGTTCCTTGTTTTCTTTTCCCAAGCAGAGATAATGTGGAAGCGTGGTGTCAGCTCCCTTAAAAAAGGTCAGCAACTTTGGGACCCGCCCCCCGTTGACAACTCTGGGAAAGGGGGGGATCTTTGCACCACAGCGCCGGATATGCTTAAGACAGCCCTGGCGCTAGAACTAAACTCCCCGAGCCACGCGCGCTCCTGGGCACGGACAATCGGGCATCAGTTACCTGCCTCGACCCCTCTCCGGCCTCAGCGGGTCAGCTCTCCCTCCCCTTCCCGTCTCCAGACCAAGTTGGCACCGCCCCGCGACGGCCTTGCGTAGCGCACACAGGGGCTGGACTGCCGGGTATGCGTCGCTATGCGTCCTCCTCGCTAGTTGCCCGGCCCGCAGCGGGCATGGTGCAGCCGCCGCCCGGGCGGCATGGCGACCTGGAAGCGGGACAGTCGGCTCACCGCTCTGCAGCGGCTCAGCTGCGCCGGGCTGGCCGGGGCGCTGAGCCACAGCCTGACGGCGCCTCTGGAAGTTTTCACCGTCCTGGCCCAAGTTGGCACTCACCACTCGCGGCGAGGGCTCTGGGAGACGGGGCGCAGCTTATGCAAGGCCGAAGGCATTGGGGCCCTCTGGAAGGGCAACCTCACCGCCTGTTTGCGCCTCTTTCCCTACAGCGCCCTACAACTGGCCTCTTACCGCAGGTAAGCCGGGGTGAAAAACCCCCTCGGCTTTCGGACCCAACCAGTTGATACCAAAGCAATGGCGTGGTGCGGGGACACGGCTCTCCAAGGGTTAATAATTCCTGCAGTTCGTTGTGGCTGCCCAGCATTTTTCCATTTCTACAGGCTCATGGAAGGGGAGGGGACTCCAGTAAACTTCAGTCTTATTTTCACCTAACTAAGCTCTGTTGAACACAGTGAGACCTCCGCGTAAAGATGCACGGAGGTCCGAGTAAGAATGACTTCAAAAATAAAAAAAAATATTTACCGTGTATAGTATTAACCAATCAGAGGGGTGGACTGAAGAGACAGAGGAATATCGGTAGTTAAAGGGCGCTCTGAACGGTCCAGCTGATGTCGAATTTCCTTCCTGTCTCTAGGAAGGTGTGTGGAACAGTGTAGCTTTCTGGAGGTGTTTGTTTTTTAACTGTCTAACTCTGAAACCTAAAAGACAGTTAATCTTTCTGTCCACAAAATGCAGACATGCAGAAAGTGAGTTGCAAAACTGGTTCTTGCCCTGTGCAACATACGGACTTTCATTATAAGCTGCATTCTGTGCCCAAAAACAGAACTTATATTTCCCTTTTGGTTTTGAATAAGATAATAGGATGAAGGTTTTTTCCCCCAGTGGTGGGAGCTAGATGTAGCTTCCGGGGTGTGGTGCTGAAGAGAGAGCTGTAAATCAAGTCTGATTTCTTTTAAAAGAAAGACAGAAATAAATTAAACCTGTTTTAGGCAACTGAGGTTTTTTTTGCCTTCTGTTAGCCAGACTTCACACATGCATAGTAGGCCTGCCACTTTTGTGTTGGAAGCAAAGTTCTCCTTATTTCAGACTTAAGCTAATCAGGAATTCATCAGAACTTGCATTGAACGGAAAGTTCGCAGAAGGCCTTTTTGATTATTGTCTGGGGCAGGGTGGCCAAACTACAAAGGTACAAGGCAAGAGCCACTCAAAAAAATGAAACAAATGAGGGGGGAAGCCATGGTTTCTTTGATTAACTCATGATTAACTCATTCATTAACAAATGAATCACTGACTTTATCTACGTTGTGTATCTGACTTGTGATATCCCCACCCCTATATATCATACCAGGTTTGTCTTGCTGTTTGTGGATGATTTGGGCCACATCTCCCAGTGGGGTTCGATCATGGCTGGAAGTTTGGCTGGCATGGTGGCTGCTGTTGCAACGTACCCAACCGAGGTCGTCAAAACCCGTCTCATTGTACAGAACCGGTTGGAGCCCTCCTACAAAGGAATTCTGCATGCTTTGTACATGATTTATCATCAAGAAGGCGTCGCTGCACTTTATCGTGGTGTTTCACTGTCAGTATTAGGTATTGTGAGACTGCGTTCTTTGTCCTATAACATTGGGGTTGGACTAGTGACTGAAAGGAAAGTCAGTGCTTTTTAGTTACAGTCATACCTCGGGTTGAATGTGCTTCAGGTTGAGCGCTTTCGGGTTGTGCTCCACGGCAACCCAGAAGTAACGGAGAGCGGTACTTCCAGGTTTCGCCACTCGCGCATGCGCAGATGCTCAAAATGATGTTACGCGCATGACCCACACACGCGCAGACACGTCGTTGCATCTTACATTCCATTCAGGATGTGAACGGGGCTCTGGAACGGATCCCGTTCGCATCCTGAAGTACCACTGTATTTTACTTACAGTATTTTCTGTGTCACCTGTTTTCTGGGCAGCTTCTAACAAAAAGACGTTAAAATACAGCTGCCAGTTCAATCAATAAAACAATAAAAGGCAGCATTAAATTTTGAAATGCAGTAAGACAAGCCCCTGTGTCAGATCTCAGTCTATTGCCTGCAAAACTGGTGTATCAGCAATGAGCTGCTAACTGCGTTCTCAGTCATTCATCCTCCCCAAAACGATGTGAGGAGATCCAATTCTTCTGATTTTGCAGATGGGGGATCATGATTGAGAGGCATAAATTTTCCCATGACCAAATGTAGCAAGGAAAAAAGAGGCAATGCACACAATCTGCAATACAGATTCTGATTGGACCCAACAGCAGATACTATACAGTGGTACCTCTGGTTGCGGATGGGATCTGTTCCAGAGGTCCGGACGGATCCCGAGGTTTCCACAACCTGAGGACTGCTTCTGTGCATGCGTGCGTGGCAAAACCCAATCAAATACTTTTCGGTTTGCAGCTTTCGCATCCTGAAGTTTACGTAACCACAAGATTACTTAACCAGAGGTACTACTATATATGGTTTTTAAAAGACCCATTCAATTGCCAGTGATGACCTTGGTGCCTCACCTTCTTCGGCTTTTATAGTCCAAATGTTTTAGAAAACCAAGTATATCCCAAAAGAATATTTGCATCTTACATTGTGCCAAGTTCTGTAGCACAATGCTTTTCTGTTTTAGCCTTAACAAAAATGCAATCAGACTTTGGAGTTAATGACATTTCCAGGACAGTAAGCACATGTTAATCAGCAACTTCTGCTACAAAAGAGCATGAGAAGAATCCTGCTGGATCAAACCAAAGTCTTATGTAGTCTAGCATTGTGTTCTCATTGTGGCCAACAAAATGGCTGTAGGAAGCCCCAAAAGCAGACCCTGGGTGCAAACGCACTTCTTACGTTTCCATTTTCTGGAGGCCGAAATTATTGCAGGAGAAAGATATTCCCATCATACCCTGCTTTGCAAACTTCTCAGAGGCATCTGATTGGCCAGTGTTAGCAAATGGGATGTTGAGCTAGGTGGTTTCTTGATCTGAACCGGCATAGCAATTTGTATCAGTAAGCACCTAATTATTATTATTATTATTATTATTATTATTATTATTATTATTATTATTATTTATTATTATTTGTACCCCGCCCATCTGGCTGGGTTTCCCCAGCCACTCTGGGCGGCTTCCATAGAAACAAAAAATACAGTAAAATATCACAGATTAAAAACTTCCCTGAACAGGGCTGCCTTAAGATGTCTTCTAAATGTCAGGTAGTTATTTATCGCTTTGACATCTGATGGGAGGGCGTTCCACAGGGCGGGCGCCACTACCAGAAGCACCTAACAACTTCCACAAGTCTCATTTGCTTGCTTGCTTTTCATGACAGGTGCTATCCCATTTTCCATTGGCTCTTTCCTCGTTTACACACATCTGGATAAAATCTGGGGTCAGCCCAGCATCCGCTTCACTCCTGTGCAGAACTTTGTGAATGGTTGCCTGGCTGCTGGTGTCGCACAGTCACTTTCTTTCCCTTTCGAAACAGTCAAGAGGAAAATGCAGGTATGGAATTTAGGGCTACCATATTCCTCTAGAACTGGGGTATGCAACACACCAGCCTCTTGCTCAGGGGTTGCCAACCTTTGGTGGGGGACATTTGCAAAAGCTCTTGTGGGCACCACACCCCCACAACCAAGCACATGCTGCAACCTGTTCTGATGACTACAGTAGAATGTATCTTTCACACCTAATTTCACTGGAGGGAGAGGGTCCTGTTGGCATCAGGGAAGGTCAATGGGCACCACATGGCAACCTCCACTCTAGTGGCATAGGCAGCGGAAAGGTTGTGGCATATTGGGAGCAAGAGGACCCATAGACGAGACGATCACACCTCTTCTGGGCTGCACTGTAGTCTGCTTAAAGGACGGGAGGGAAAATCATACCTGGGACTGTGTGCATATGTTTAGCACTATGTGCTAGATTCTGGAACTAGAAGGTAGATGTTTTGGTAGACCTTTGAGTTGTTTGCAGGGGATCATCCAGGTTTTCTGATTTGACTGATCCAACCTGCAGGTTTTATCTCAGAGTCTCAGGATTTCCTAGCTGTAAAATGGGGCTTTATTTATTTAACAATTTCTTTACCACTTGGTTAGAACAAAAGCTCCGAGTGGTTTACAAGAAAAAATATAAATAAAAGCAGTTAAAATCAAGTAGTTAAAATGCAATTAAAACCAGTTGTAAACTTTAAAAGAGTTCCAAAAACATCAACATATATGTGTTTGGATAGGCTTGCCATAAGAAAAATGTTTGAAGCAGACTGTATAGTTCATCACTTGCTGTGCCTTAAATTTGCAAGTGCAAACACCCTTCACATGCCACTGTCATGTCTTGCCTTGAGTCAATCATTTATCTCTCATCTTTAATGTTCCTTGCCTATAAATAACATGAGTATTAACTAGCCGGCCCTTAGAATAATTTTAGAGCTTTGTGATAGAATCCCTAGTCTGTAATAAGTCAGAAGTAGTTTTGTATTTGTATATGCAGTTTATCCAAGTGTATGGCTCATGGAGGGGATGTGGGTGGCGCTGTGGGTTAAACCATAGAGCCTACGACTTACCAATCAGAAGGTCGGTGGTTTGAATCCCCGTGACGGGCTGAGGTCCCGTTGCTCAGTCCCTGCTCCTGCCAACCTAGCAGTTCGAAAGCACATCAAAGTGCAAGTAGATAAATAGGTACCGCTCTGGCGAGAAGGTAAACGGCGTTTCCGTGCACTGCTCTGGTTCGCCAGAAGCAGCTTAGTCATGCTGGCCACATGACCCAGAAGCTGTACATCGGCTCCCTCGGCCAGTAAAGCGAGATGAGCGCCGCAGCCCCAGAGTTGGCCACGACTGGACCTAATGGTCAGGGGTCCCTTTACCTTTATGGCTCATGGACAACAGCAGAGAGTTGGCACCACCATTTTGCATCTGTAGCCCAGCTGTTGAGCCTTGGGGCTCTAGTAACGAGCAAAGCAGACCGCCACCATAGCACTAGAATGGTACCAGTCCTTACATTTGCCATGTGGCATCCTTTGCCGCAAAGGAATTGTTGCTTTAGAGCAAGGTTGGAGAACCTGTAGCCCTGTAGCCAACAACTGTAGCCCATCTGGTGTTGTTGGACTGCGGCTCCCATCATCCCCTACCATTGGCCATTCTTCCTGGGGCTGATGGGAGCTGGAGTCCGGTAACATGTGGAAGGCTGCAGTTTGCTTGCCCCTGAGTAATGGTACCTGTGTTGTTTCATGCATCCAATGAAAAACAGCTTGGGAAGCAGGGCTTGTGGGAGACACTGCAATGGAGGGGAGGATCAAGCACACCCTGTTCCATCCACCAGTTTCCCCCTGCAGATGCTCTCTAAATGCACATTAATTTATAGATTTGGAAACTTGTTATAGGAAAGCAGGGAGGTTCTTCATACTGCCGTTGGTGCATCTAGCTCAATATTGTCCTCATGGACAGGCAGTGCCTCTTGTATCCCTACCTGGGGATGCCAGGTATTTAGTCTGAAACTTTCTGCAAGCAAAGCAGATGCTCCACTCCCGAGTTATGGCCCTTCCTTGTCTACTACATTTGCCTTGTAACATGTACTTCTGCCCTTAGCTATACAGTTGGCGGAGGAGAAATGTTAGGTCATTTTGAGCCACTAGATGGTGCTGTTACTCCACAATACACTTCCAACTCAGGCTGATTTCTGCAGCCTCCAACATTTCCTCTCTGGTCTTTCTGCCCGGATTTACCAGGCAGAAACCTTTTTTATTATTATTAAGTTAGGATATTGCACACACTTAACTTGGAGTAAGACCCGTTGAAGTAACTGGGACTTAATTCTCGCTAAATATGCATAGAACTGAGATATGTGTTAAGTTGCTTCTTTCTTCATTTTAAAAGCATCCTTACAAAAATGTAAATTTGCAGCATCTTTGTTGTTCACCCTAACTGTATCCCTTTGTCTCCCTCTTTCCCTTTGCTCCTGGTTGACCTATTAGCGAACTAAAAGGTATAGTATGCATGTTTGGGCATGGGTCCTCGTGGATTACAGTAAAAAGTGCAGATGCTGGGTAGGTTTCTTTTTGCTAACATGCTGCTGAATTTTAGAAAGAAAGGGGAGGGAAGCAAAAGAGTACTAAAGCATAAGGCAACAATGACTTTTCATAACACTTTCCATTTTTAGCAAATGTGAAAGGCTTAGAATTTTCTACATAAGAGCAACATTCGCAAGATCCTTTTACAGACCCTTAGATCCTTCTGTTGCACTGTGACCAAACAAACCAAGAAGCCTTCAATTAACCATAGTTGCCCAGTTTGTCCAGACTGGGAAACTGTGGTTTCCCAAAGCCATGGCTCAATGGTAAGGGATCTGCATTCTATGCACAAGGTCCCAGGCATCTTCAGGTAGTTCCTGGAGAGACTTCTGCCTGAAATCGTGGAGAGCTGCTGTCGGTCAGTGTTGACAGTACTGAGCTAGGTGGAACAGTGCGGTGACTTGGTACAAGGCAGCTTCCCCTGTTCCGTGTAATTTCTGGCTTTGGATCAAGCCCAAATCTTAAATTGTGACTTGAAGTTGGTTTCTTATGTTCTGAAGCTGCTAACTATAGATTCTTGGTTTGGATAAAAGCTATGGTTAATTAAAGGTTTCATGTTTTAATTACATTTTGAGTGAAGGGAGATGCAGAGGGGATTCATGCATTGGGGAAAGACTTGCTTTATTAAGCAGATATACGATTGAAGCAAATGCACAATGGGTCAGTGCATCTTGCTGTTAACCAGAGGTCTGGTGGTTCAAGCCCACCAGGGATAGCTGTGGACAGGATTCCTGCACTGTAGGGGGTTGGACTCGATGACCCTTGAGGTACCTTCCAACTCAGTGGCGTAGCGTGGGTTGTCAGCACCCGGGGCAAGGCAAGTAATTTGCGCCCCCTAACCCGTGGATTTGCGCCCCCTAACCCCCAGATGTTGCGCCCGGTGCGGCCGGCCCCCCCTGCACCCCCCACGCTACGCCACTGTTCCAACTCTACAGTTCTATGATTCTCTGAAACATATGATTGTCTGAAGCAGCTGGAGTACTCTTAAACAAATATATGATTGACTGAAGCAGCTAAGTACTACTCATTTATTTATTATATCCACCCCTCCATCCTTTCTCAAATGAGCAAAGGGCAACATGCAAGACTCCTCCCCATTCTGACCCCCCCATTTCATCAGCATAACAACCTTGTGAGGTAGGCTAGACTAAAAGAAAAATAGCAACTGGCCCAAGGTGAGCTTTACGGCCAGCAGATTTTTGGACCTCTGTCTCCAAGATCCTCCTCAATCCCTCTACAATGCCACCTTGACAATTTATAATTGTTGCAATTTAAATTAAAAAGAAAGGGTAATCTATTCATTTATTTAGAAGACTTATATGCTACTCTTCATAGTATCTGTCCCAGAGCGGTTCGCAAAATAGATCAATAAAATAATAATAATAATAATAATAATAATAATAATAATAATAATAATAAATCTACAATAATGGAAGTAGGCAATCCCTGGCACCCAAACATGTGGAGGGAATCCTTTAAATCAGGGGTGCAGAATTTGTGCCCTTCAGGTGTAGTTTTGGGATTACAACTACCCTAATCTTGAACTGTTGATCATGCTTGGCTGTAGCTGAAGGGAACTGGAATCTGCGTGTGCGTGTGTGTAGAAAGTAGCCTAGTGTACAAAGTTAAAAGTCACACTTGTTGCTCCACCTACATTTGCCTGTGGCCCCACCCACTATTGGCATGTGGCCCTTGGGGGGTTATATAGAAGGGAATGTGGCCCTTAGCTGGAAAAGGTTCCCACCTGTGCCTTGTATCATCCATTTTTGATGCACCTAGAATCTGAGAGGATATATCAGAACACATACACACACACACACTTCTCTTTTACAGAAGCTTTCTGGACTGGTTGCCTCGAGACAGATCTTATTTACCCAGTGGGACTGGCTTGGCGGTAGATTAATGACAGGCAAAAGAAAGCTGTTCCTTGCACAATGCATGCTTTTATGGAGTCGGCTGCAGTGAAAGCCACTTGCCTTGCAGAGATTTCAGAGGGCGCTCAACAGGTTCATGGAGATCAGCAACTGTTAGCCCTGACAAGTGGGTCCTGCAACAAAATGCTGCAGTGTGGAGTGCTTTGCTTCGCTGTTGAAATCAGCCAGCCATGTCTTCCTCCACAACACTTCATTCCATTCTCCCTTCCACCCCAGTTTTCTCCTCCCTTGCAAATTCTACGACCATTGAGTACATAGGCCTGGTTTATTTTGGGAGCAGGGGTGTCGGCTCCTCAACAAGCTGTACACTCGTCCAGTTACTCACAAGTAATATTCAGCGAGTGCTGTGCTTTCCCCCCAGAGGTACTCAAGGGTACATAGTACCAGCCCCTCTTTTTCTAGAAGAAAGGCACTAGCTAAAAGTGTTGCACCTACTGTAACAACTTCATGGTGAGTACCGGCACCTTTTTCCCTAGAAGGAAAGCACTGAACAAGTATATAGTTTGTGTGCCTGGGTACCCAACGTTCAAGCTCTACATGTGCACAGTTACTTAGCCACTGAATTCAGTGGGCTCACTGCTAAGCAGATGCGTACAGCATTGCACTACATGTCATTTTCCTTTCTTATTCCCTTATTTCTGTTTCTGTTTCCATAAAGCTCAAAGTCGGGATCCCAGAAAGGAACTGATTTGTGATAGGCTTAGGGGAGTCAGAAGGAATCTCAGGCTAGGCCAGAGAAAGTATAACTTGTGGAATTGTTTGGCAGAGCTCCTGCACCTTTAGAAGCTGAGTAGGAGAGGGAAGCAATACCTGCTGAAATCCCCTGTCATGCACAGCTGCTAATATGCTAATATTTCAGAGCTGAAATTTGGGGTCAGGCTAGATGACCCCTGGGTCCCTTTTTGCCCTGAATATGCTGAAATTTGGGATCTGGCTAGATAACCCCTGGGTCCCTTTTTGCCCTGAATATGCTGAAATTTGGGATGATGCTAGATGACTACTGGCTCCCTTTTTGCCCTGAATATGGAGATATGCCCACTTTGGCATCTGGTCCTCCTATAGTGGAATTCACCACCCCGAGATCTGGCACTGGCCATTAGCTCCAGTGACTTTCATAGCACAGTCCTATAGATGTCTACTCAGAAGCAAGCCCCATTGTGTTCTCCCTGGTAAGTGTTTATAGGAATGATTTCTTGGGAGGAGTACAAGTCTACCAGTTGGCTGCGATAGCTAAAAACAGATATCCTCAGAAGAAGGATTGGAACCTCAGAACAGAATCCTGAAACATTAGATCAGATTCTGATATCTGGCAACCCCAGACCTTGTTCTCACCTTGGGTGGCCTGGTGCAAAAGATGACAGGTGCTCTTACACCTTTATGTAGGGAACATCATTTTACCAGGTGCACAAAATCCCCCTCCTTTGCATTACTATTAAAAGTCCCATTCTTTCTGGACACCCTAGTATCAACCAGCAAAGGAAGTAGTATCAACTTTTAGTGTATGTATTGGAAGCAAACCCCCATTGGAAGCCTGAATTAATCCACCACCAGCAGGGAGTCTTATTGTCCCAACTTAGTCCAATGCAGAAACCGTGCCTGATTCCAAAACTGCTTCCCTCTAGGGATATAACTGTGTCAGTTTCCCAGGCCCTTCCTTTGGGCAAAAGGAATAAGCACATCCCCAGACAAACAGAATCTCAAGTGCTTCATTGAAGCTTCGACTGAGGGCTGCAAGATTTGAGGCTGGGCTTCATTCAGCCTGGAAGCATTTAGATATCCCCAATCGTCCGTGTTAACCTAGCCCTTGAAAGGATTCTGTGTTCTTATTTTAGATTTCAGATTAAGTGAAATAAACGCCCCGAGTAATTCTGCGCCACTTCTTTTCCTAATCCCTTATTAGCAAGGCTGGCACATGCCACACTGCTAGGCTTTCTCACTGAAAATATAATTTCAAAGAATTATTGCAGGGCAACTTTTTGTACCCTGGAAAGATCCATAAAAACCTGTGTCTTTATTTCTTAATTCATTTCTATATCTCTTGGGTTTAGGCCTATATATATATATAATTAATGCATGTATTAGTTGCATTATTGTTTTATTTACTTATGGGATATTAGTGGGGGGTGTTTTAACCTTGCTTTGGAAGTAAAGGGACTTATATTGAGGCCATGGTGAAGGGGATTTTTAAAAAAAATTCAATCCGTTAATTAATAAGCAGATAGTAAATCCAATCAAAATTCTTCTGTCCAGTTGAAGAGTGCTTCTCTGTAGCGGAAACATGTCCTGGAGGGTTCATCTTTCAGTAAACAAAGTGAAGCAGCCAAGAACTTAAAATATGAGCGTGGAAGCATCTCATGTATCATCACAAGGCATCCCTCCGACAGAGAGGATCACTTTAGGCTTATCACTGTTAAGAAGCTGTCTAAGGTCTGATTTAACACAGAACATGGGGCATAGAGAATGCTTTCCCCTTGTGAACCCTCCAGGCATGTCTGGGTAATTAAATCTCTGGTGTGCTAGTGTTAACATGTGAATTTAAACGTAACCTAGGTAGAAAACATTGCTGCACAGAAATCTGCAGGACTCAGGCTGCGTCTGCAGATGCAACAGAAGGAAATGGCAATGAGGTGTTTGAATTGCTTGTACTACTTAGGTTGCAAGTTGAAGATACCACTTTTGAATGCTGTCATTTTGTTGTTTTAAGGCCCTGCAAGCAGAAATGTAACACATCTGTGAATTTCATCTGCAGTTCTGGTATTCTGTTTGCAAGAAGTTTTTATCCTGCAGTCCAAAGTGGTGTGATTTATCCTGTTGACTCATTCTTCTTGAGTTTAAACCAGTCCTAATTCATTGTAAGAAAACGAACTTGTTTTCTCTATGGTGAAAGACAGTTTCCAGGCTGAACCTGCAGCGCTAGTGTCTCTTTGTTCTTTCAGAGTTTCTTGCAAATTCTCTCTAATGCTGAAGAATGAGAAAAGGAAATGAGTTCTGCCCTTATGGCTTAACTTGTAGGTCTTGGCGGATATCTCACACAGTGCCTTGCAGACATCGCTTAGCATAACATTTATCTGGGAACTAGGCCAGAGAGAGAGTGAGATGCAGAATTCCCTTCCTGGAAGCACAGAACTTGTTGTCGTTTCCCTTCACTGTGGCTGGAGCAGTGATTTCCAAATCGGAGCCAGGGCACAGACATATGTCCCAAGAGTATTGCCAGTGTGGTATAAGCAATTAATTAATTAATTAATTAAATAACTGAAGCAGAAGTGGCTAACATATGACCCTCCAAATGTTGCTGGACTACAACTCCCATCATCCCTTGCTCTTGGCATGCTGGCTGGGGTTGACAGGAGGTGTAATCCAACTCTACTTAAACACATATACAGAGAGAGAGAGAAAGGCTCTTTGCTGTTAGGAAAGTTATGGGGAAATGCATTTAAGAGTGTGTGAAAGAATGGAAGACATGTAAAGACCCTCCAAACAAAACAGAACAAGTGCTTATTGCTCTCCCATAAATAAATCAGAGCAAATGCTCAATGAAGACTGGACCTAGCCTGACCACTGGATAAATTTTGGGCAAGCAAATTGGGATGAATGCTGAATAAATAGGTCACCTGGAGGATCCCTGATCAGACATGTATTGAATTGCGTTGTAGGCCTGCAATTCTAAACACACTTCCTAAGGCGTTTTCCCCATTGAAATCAGTGAGACTTGAAAGCAAACATGTCTTGAATTACTCCATGATAATGTAGCTGTTCAACATAGAATACTAGCAGGATTGAATGAATGAATGAATGAATGACAAAAGTATGTTGTTGTTGTTTAGTCATTTAATCGTGTCCGACTCTTCATGACCCCATGGACCAGAGCACACCAGGCGCTTCTGTCTTCCACTGCCTCCCGCAGTTTGGTCAAACTCATGCTGGTAGCTTCAAGAACACTGTCCAACCATCTCGCCCTCTGTTGTCCCCTTCTCCTTGTGCCCTCCATCTTTCCCAACATCAGGGTCTTTTCCAGGGAGTCTTCTCTTCTCATGAGGTGGCCAAAGTACTGGAGCCTCAGCTTCAGGATCTGTCCTTCCAGTGAGCACTCAGGGCTGATTTCCTTCAGAATGGATAGGTTTGATGTTCTTGCAGTCCATGGGACTCTCAAGAGTCTCCTCCAGCACCATAATTCAAAAGCATCAATTCTTCGGCCACCAGCCTTCTTTATGGTCCAGCTCTCACTTCCATACATCACTACTGGGGAAACCATAGCTTTAACTATACGGACCTTTGTTGGCAAGGTGTATACAAAAAAGTATTATTTTGTGTGTGTACAAAAGGTGTGTACAAAAGTATACTTTAGGTTAAAAGCACACTTAGCAGATGAGTTTATAAGTGAATAGTATGGAATTGCTAGGCAGTGTATTTTTAGACCAGGGGTGGAAACCTGTGGTCCTCCAAACATTGGACTCCAGCTCCCATCATCTGCAGCCAATACAGCCCATGAAGGGCTATATCTCAGTGATAGAGCATATGCTTTGCACATAAAGGGACCCATGTTCAATCTCTGGGTAGAGCTGGGAATGCCAGTTGGTGCAGAGACAGAGAACCAAAAGTCCCCCAGATGCTGATGAACTCAAGCTCCCATCAGCCCTAGCCAGCAGGTCTAATGGCCAGAGACACCGGGAGTTGTAGTCCCAACAACATCTGGAGGACACCAGTTTCCCACCTCTGGGGTAGACAAGACTGAAATACTTGGACCAGTGGTTTGATACAGCAGATTCCTATGATCTGTGATAAATGGAGTCCAGTAACATTTGGAGAAGGGACACGGGTGGCGCTGTGGTCTAAACCACAGAGCCTAGGGCTTGCCGATTGGAAAGTCGGTGGTTCGAATCCCCGCGATGGGGGATACGTTCCTGCCAACGTAGCAGTTCAAAAGCACGTCAAGGTGCAAGTAGATAAATAGGTACCGCTCCAGCGGGAAGGTAAACGGCATTTCCGTGCGCTGCTCTGGTTCGCCAGAAGCAGCTTAGTCATGCTGGCCACATGACCCGGAAGCTGTACGCCAGCTCCCTCGGCCAATAAAGCGAGATGAGCACTGCAACTCCAGAGTTGTCTGCAACTGGACTTAACGGTCAGGGGTCCCTTTACCTTTTTAACGTTTGGAGAGCTGCGGGTTTGCCACCCATGGCTTAGGCAAATAGGATCAGGTAAACTGCTGTGCAGAATGGAACCCCCCCCCCATCCCACTATCTCCACTCCTTGTCTTTGTATTGGTGCAAGTCTGAAATTCAAAAGCCTGGATCTTATGTCCAAAATACGTAAAGTAAGGCGGCAGCAGCATTACTAAGACTGCAATCTCCTCTGTGCACTTAATGCGGAAGTGTAAGGCCCATTTAATTCAATGGGACTTCTGTGCAGATATTGTGTGTGTGTGTGTGTGTGTGTGTGTGTGTATGTGTGTATATATATATATTTGGTGCTAGGCTGCATTCTTAAGTGCACTTAAGTAAGAGTAAGCCCCATGGAAAACAGTGCAACTTGCTTCTGAGTAGACATGCATCAGAGTGCAGTGTTGGTGACTTAAGGGCACTTGAAAACCATCACTGTTTTGGGGTGGGATTCAGTCACATACCAGCAAATGCAGCTTGTGCAACTGCAGCCATACTGGTGCTCTTGCACAGCAAACCCACTTCCCTTTTTGCAACAAAGGAAGTGATGATAAAGTGTGGGATAAGACTTGCTTTGATGCAAAGAACCTCTGCTCAAACAAATCAGAACAAATGTTCAATCCATCGCATAACCTCCCTGCAAACTTTGTGCAATCAAATTCGGATGAATGCTCAAGAAGTATAGGGCACCCGGAAGCGACCTTAGGCTGCAACCATAACCCCACTTCCCCATTAACCTTACTAGGACTTACTTCTAAGCAGACATGGCTAGGCTCCTGCTGAAAGGGTTTCAGAACAGCAGGGACTTGCTTTCCTCCTTTAAAATGGTGATGTGTTCTCTCCCGAGCAGGCTCAGAGTCCTTGCCTCCCACACCACGGAGGGGTTGATGTCCATTTTGCAGGCATGGTGGACTGTTTTAAGCAAACGGTGAAGACAAAAGGGGTGCTTGCCCTTTGGAAGGGACTCACTGCTAATTTACTCAGGGTACGTACTAAAGCACCTGTTGTTCAATACCACTGGAGGTCTGATTTATTGTGCCCCCATTTAGAAATTCATTCTTTTTTCCTCCTTCCAGAATTTAACCATGAGGTGTTCATGAAAGTTAAGGATTGCATGCAGTTTTTTAAAGCTGCCATTCTTTGTAGATCCATCTTTATATAAGCTTGGAGTGGTTTTCAGGGTTCTCTCCTTCTCTGTTTTATATTCCCAACAACCCCATGAGGTAGGTTAGGCCAGTGGCGTAGCGTGGGGGGTGCAGGGGGGGCCGGCCGCACTGGGCGCAACATCTGGGGGGTAGGGTTAGGGGGCGCAAATCCACGGGTTAGGGGGTGCAAATTACTTGCCTTGCCCCGGGTGCTGACAACCCACGCTACGCCACTGGGTTAGGCTGATCTAAGATGACTGGCCTGCGGTCACCCAGTGAGTGGGGATTTGAACCCAGGTCTCCCAGTTCTAATGGTCCACCATTCTAACCACTGCACCACACTGCCTCTCGATTAATAAACATGCTCAGGCTTTCCCCCTATAGTAGGCTTGAAGCCTGGATAATGAAAGTACATGACTATTTATGCGTTTTTGTTTGCTTGCTTTCTAAACAGATTGTTCCTTATTTTGGAGTCATGTTCAGCACTTTTGAATTTTGTCGTCGCGTCTGCCTGTATCGAAATGGTTACATTGATTCCCCTCTGACCTACAAGCTAACTCCAGGTGTGGACCAGAGTTTAAAGCCTAAAGAACTGCAAGAATTTAAACTACTTGGAAGAAGAAGCTTTTAAGCCTCAGGATGCATTTTCTGCAAAGCAATACTAGGTCAACGCTGCAAAATAAGACATTGTGGTTTACTACCGGCTAACTAGCCCTCAGTTTAACAGCATATGACTTTTTCCTTAAAATGCCTCTTATTGATAAAACTAGGCCCGAACTACTAAATGGGCCACTAAGCCAATGGAGCTCACCCGATATTGATTGTGGTCTGCTGTGCAGTAGAGAACCTCCAGCCCATGGCCACAAGTGGCATCAAGTGTGGAGCAGACGGCTGCCCACTTGCCAATCACAGGACGCCACAATGGTGTCAGGTGCAAGGTGCTTTGAAGTCCCAAAGTCAGGACTTCAAAGCACCTTGCAAGGCACTGCTAAAACAGAGGGCAGGGCGTCTTTCGTGTTCTTGGGGTTTCCTTGCAAACCCCTACCTGAATCAGGAAAGGGTTTGCATGGAATCCTGCCAAACTGAGCAGGATTTAACCCTGTTCATCAACTGATGAGTTGCAGTTAAATCCTGCTCCGTCTGGCTGCACACCAGTTCAGGATTTAACTCTGCCCTTCTGACTGTCAGCTATCAGCTGACGTCTGCTGATGGACGGGTGGGCACAGTTTGCAGGCCAACTTGGCAGTCCAAGATTAGCCCATGAGGTGGTTGTTCCCTACCTCTGCTCCAAACAGACTTCAAAGAGGCTCCCTGATCATTAGTTACAGCAAACTGCTATGGAGGCACATCTTCAAAGGAGGCTGCTGTTAATTACCAATCAGCTGTAACAACAGAGGGATGAGGAATTAGGGATCCAGCCTGCTGGTTCCCTTACCCTGAGCTGAGCAAGCCTGTTGTCTCAAACTATATGTGCAGCAGAATGAGATGACAGAATGGACTATAACACTCAAGACTGAAAGTGGGGGTGTATGCAATTTTTTTATTGCTCTCCCATAGTTCACTCCACCTCAACATAACACAGCAGGAAGAAAAGTTCTGTTCCAGACCCCTCCCTTGCTGTGCTATTTTTTTCTGACTCCAAATAGCTTTTTGATATAAGGGAGCACTGGCATTTGTGGTCCCACCACCCCCTTTGAAATGATAGCCCTTTCTGTTCATTTGACCACCTTATTCTGCTATGTATGTAGACCTCAGAGGCCCCTGCTATATGTAGAGGCCCAGAGAGGCAGCAAAAACAAGTCTATTGAACCTTTGCAGGCCATCATATATGGAAGGTGGGCTGCATTCAGCACACTGAATCTCAGGTTGTACATCCATGGCCTATACTGATGATGTGACTGTAATCACAGCAGGGATGCAAAGTCTTATCGGCAGGGAGGAGAAAGAACCACTTCAATGCCTTTTGAGAGGGAGAATGCCAGAGTGAGAAATCGGGTGTTTTTACTTGCATGCGCTGAAAATACTGAACTGTTTTTGAAAGTAAAAAAAGCACATGCAAAAGATAATCAAAAATCACACAAAATTGACATTTGATGCTACATGTCTTTGGGAAATACATTAGGTGGTTCACAGGTGGGGTTGCCCTGCCCACCTGTCAAAGCTGACCTATAGGGGGCCACCAGGCCAAAAAGATTCCCTGTTTATGATGTCTGTTATAAGTATGTATAGATAAGTTAAGTATGGAGGTGTTGATGGAGAGTAGTGAGATGACATGATGGGAGTGCTTCTCCACATCAGAATTCCCTACTCATAAGAAACCAGCACAGGGAGATTAGATTGGAAGCCTGTCTGAGAGATGCAAGGTTTCCACAGGTGTGGTTGTTCTTTAGTCGTTTAGTCGTGTCCGACTCTTCGTGACCCCCTGGACCAGAGCACGCCAGGCACTCCTGTCTTCCACTGCCTCCCGCAGTTTGGTCAAACTCATGCTGGTAGCTTTGAGAACACTGTCCAACCATCTCGTCCTCTGTCGTCCCCTTCTCTTTGTGCCCTCCATCTTTCCCAACATCAGGGTCTTTTCCAGGGAGTCTTCTCTTCTCATGATGTGGCCAAAGTATTGGAGCCTCAGCTACAGGTACAAAGTTTTCCACAGGTACAAAGTTTATTTTGGGAGGATGAATATTTACATAACACAATGCTGGGTGCCACTTGAATTCTGAAGTGGCACTGCACAAAGCAAACTTTGCTACATTATGCTTCTGGCTACGGGGACTGCAGAATTTTCTGTGGACTGTGACCTCAATGCAATGCAGGGAAAACCCACTGCTGGGTCTCTTTGTGACTCCTAGAAAACCTCACAAAACCAGTGACTGTGCACTTTATAAACGGCAAACCAAAATGGATGACAAACCGTTCTGTCTCTCAGGCACAATGGAATGCAGGTGTACTAACAAAAGTGAGTCTCCGGGGAGGGAGGGTGTGTGTGTTTGTGTGTGTGTGTAGAATTGTGGCTCTCTGTGTACCCTTGTTGTCATTTTAGTTGTGAGCACATGCACACTGCTGTCAACAATTGCTGTTGAAACCCTTGCAATAACAGTCCTTGTTTCACTTTGCCAAGGTGTATTTGATATTAAACTTAACTTTTTCCAGGAAAAAAAATTGCAAAATGGTGATGTGGTTAAAGAGTTGCAATGCTGCTTTGTCCGAATTCTCTCTCATATTCATATGTGCAAAGAAGAGGGAATTTTGTCATACAAGGATAGGAGAAGCCAGCTATGCAAAAATCCCCACTTCTACATATATACTAAAGAGGAGCAGGCGTGCTGTAAATGTCTTTTGCATCTGTGCAGAACAGAAGGATCAATTTTATTGGAAATCTCACTATTACTGAAATGGGTTCTTGTAGGCAGGCCAGACCCTAGCAAGGTGCAGGGAACTTCCTTCACACCAAGGGTGCCCCAGTCCTTTCTGGGCAACATTCCCAGGACCACATGCCAGGTATGGGAAGGTCCACAGGCAAAGCAATGAATGCAAATGTTACCTAGTTTCTAGACACACAGACACAGAAATGTCCTTCTATCCATCTAGGCAAGCAGAAGTGCATTGGTGGCTGCCTGACACCCTTTGGGGCTGGTAGGGCAGAATGACAGGCAGATCCAATTAATTATGCTTCTGTTTCTTCCCTCTCTGCTCAGTTCTACAAGCATGCCAGTCACACAAGCATGCTGGTCAAAGATGGAGTTAACTCTTTATTAGAAAAAAAAAAACCCCGCAATCTTCACTTACTTGATTTGAGTGTCAAGCCAACAAGCATAGCAGCTCATTCCCAGTGCTCATACTCCATGAAACTTAGTTGCCAAGACTGAAAGCCCCTGCTCCCCACAGTCAGGGCTTTTCCCAGGCAATCAGACTCTGCTTACATGTAGTCAACCTCTACTCCACCTTTTTCATGCCTCTTTTGGTTCTGGGAGACAAGGGGGGAGGGGAGCTTGTTGCATCAGGAAATGCTTGTTGCATTGCTTTTTCACCAGCTCAACTCATGTCTGCTTCTTGGCATCCCCCCTTCCACCCTCCTGCTTCTGCCACTGATTCTGGGCTTCTCTCTGCCACAGGCTCTCCCCGCTCACTAAGCCCTGTTACCCAGTCTTCTCCCTCTTCTTCCCCTGACCACTGATTATCGTCCCATCACCACTCACCAGGCTCTGAGCCTTCTTCCCTTGGGGGTTCCCCAGCTGGATCCTCCCACCAGTCTGTGACGGTAACACTGACACTATGGAGGAGGAAGCTGGAAAGCAATGCCATCCTCTGCTGGTTGTAAGGAATGAGGCAGGTGGGGGCTGGCTGAAGGTGGAATGTGTTTGGTGGGACAGTGTGCCACATGCTCTAATTCACCAGCCTCCACTGTCAGAGTATACACCCTGAGGCATCATGCCTCTACCTGTTGCTTGGAATTTCAGGTGGAGAGGGTGCTGTTGCACCTTCAGGTCCTGCTTGTGGACGTCCTGTAGGCATCAGTCTGACGAGTGCAACAACAGGATGCTGAACTAAGTGGTCTATTGGCCTGATCCAGTTGTTGGTATCTGTCTCAAGAGACAATGGAGTACACACAATGGGGATGAAGCCAAACCTGCTGGAGAACCACAGCGCCTGCTGTGGCTGCAGAGACCAGTAACTCATAGCCGCTGTCTCCTGTGTTGCTTTTGCTGAGTTAGCAAGCCTGGGCAACATAGGAGTCAACTCCTATGGGCTGAAGTCTCTTTGGCCCTCCCAGTAAAATATCCCCCCCCCCATGTTGAGGGACATTTCAAGTGGTGTGTGTGCACCACATCATGTCATGCAGGGTGGGGCTTGCCTGCTCCCCCCCCCCCCAGGTTGGCACCCCTGCTGGACAGCGTGTATGGAGGTCCTGGGCTGCCCAGATGACAAGACCCTCCTCTCAGCCTCGCTGATGTGGTCCAAGGGAAGCAGAGCAATACGTTTGGCACCAGCTGGGCTGCAGGAGTTGCCTTCTCCTACTTTCCCAGGTCCACGAGCCCCATTTGCCCCTGTCCCGGTAGGGCTGTTCTTATTGAAGGACACCGATTCCACCTTGCTGCTGTCAGCCAGAAAATGCATTTAAGGACACACAGCCTGTTCCTTCCTGAGGTTGCCTGGGGAACACCCCGTCTGTGTCATCGCACGTCACCCAGGTGCAAACCCACCCCACATCATTCCGTAAGCGAAGCCCTGCCCCCTCCTCCCAAGGTTATAGCCAATCTCCATCGCGCGCTTCTCCCAATGCGCCCCATCCGCTGCAAGCCTTGGCAACTTAGGATCGGGGCTTCCTTGTATTAAGGCATCATAGGCAGCCAAGGCCCACCACCTCCCTGGCTGCCAGGGGTCCCTCAAGAGGAAGGAGCACAGAACTCCCCCACCCGCACACATTGCCACCGCAGTTCTCTCTGCGGTTCCTCCCTCCAGCTCGGATCCAATCAGGGCACTGGGAAGCGGCTGTACGTAGATGCCCGCGTTTCCCCTCCCTCCCTCTGTTCCCACGTTAAAGCCTGCGCGGTATAAAAACCGGCCATTTAATTTGCTCGGTCTCAGTGAGCCGGCAGCCTGCCTTCCATCTCTGTGTGTGCAGCCATCTCCCCTCCCTACGTCTTCTCTTCCGATCGGATCTTAAAGCAGTTTTTGTTTCACTTTTTTCCCGAGCGCTCAACCTCCTTGCAACCGGCATCATGACTGACGCGGCTATTTCTTTCATGAAAGATTTCTTGGCGGGCGGCGTGGCAGCCGCGATCTCCAAGACAGCGGTAGCCCCCATCGAGAGAGTCAAGTTGCTTCTCCAGGTACTACGGGGTGGCTGGCTGGGTGGAACCGCGCGCCTTTCGATGGAGAAACGATTTGGAGAGGGTGGAGGGAAGAAAGAAGGGGATCTTTTAAGTGGTGGCTCTCACGGGCTTTGAAGTCTGCTGGGGACGACGAGGGGGCCGGGCAGGGATTCCTCAAAAGAGGTCATAGGCGGGTCGACTGAGTTGAAAGGCCTCTTTTGTCCAGAGTGCGCTGGGACGTTCCGTGCGCTATGGCGCGACAGGCTGATCCTGCGCTCTGCCTTTGTCTGAAGCGATGGGGCCTCGTGGCTTATCCCAGCTCCGAGGAGATGCGAGGGAGTTTTTTTTAAAAAGCCGTGATTCTCTTCTCTGCCTTCCGCACCAAGGTCGCGCCAAGGAGATGCAGGCCGGAGCATCCTTTGTTCCCTGCCTTTGAACCCAAGAGAGCAACAAAATTAGATTTCCAGCCTCAGTTCTGCGCCTGCCCTGCCGCTTGCCCAGGAAAAAAGCTCTTGCTGACCCAGGTAGAGAGAGTGGGCCGCAGCTTTCTCTGGATCAGCCCTAAAATTCTATGCTAGGCTTGTGATCGGGGTTCCCTATAGCCCAGGCCTTGGTGATGGTCCGAGGCAAGCGATCGACCTCTGCCCGTAGCCAAAAGGAACACGCAGTTCTTTTTTTTTCCCTTTAAACGTGCCGGTCGAAGGGGAGGAAACCCCACGCTTGCTGGCAGTTTGCGTCGGAGCTGCTGCTGGCGAAAACTAGTTCCGCTTATGCAAATCCCCGCCTGGCGTTGGATTAGTTGCGGGGGAAGGAGAGACTGGCAAGGAAGGGCAACGCGAGTAAATCGCGGCCTGTCCCCGCAGAGAGCCTGGGTTGCCTTTCTCTCTGCTACCGTTGCGGGCAACCCGCCACTTGGCAACGTGGCTGCATCCAAGCAGCATCGCCTGGGAATTCGAGGAGGCACGAAGGTGGCACTTCATCCCCTCCAACGTGCCATTGCTTTTGGGCAAAGCCCAAGGTCTTTGAAGTGGAGCCTCTTTGGAGCTTGGAAGTCACCTGGCTGTGTAAATGAGAAGGAGGCATATAGCACATGGTGCTAAAACCTGTGATAAAAACTCAAAACTCCATAAAAATCTTACCGAGGGTTTTATTTCAAAGAATCAACCCAAAAGTTTGGGCAGGTGACCTTGGAGGCAAATCTCTAATGGACACCAAGTTGAAACTGTCTTGCTACATAAATCAGCCACCTGACAGGTCTTTGTATTCTTGTTGCTTCATCAACAGATTGGCTCCCTGCATATGGGAGGGTAAAGCGTCAAAACTTAATTAAACTTGCCTTCCAAAAACTAGGGTGTTGTAGCAAGAGAAGGTCTGTCAAGGTCATGTGGGTGGATTGAAAGTACTGATCATAACCTATGGTAGGGGTCTGCAACTAGAGGCAGGAGGGCCAGATCAGGCTCCTTAAGGAGTACTCGCAAGAGCTGCCAGTTGCCAGAGATGGTAGATGGGAAACTGAGATGTGTTGGCCATTTTATTTGGGACACAGGTTTGTCATGTCACCTTCCAGTCCCTCCTGTGGATTTAGAACACAGCTGTGGACACCTAGGGGCCTTTATAAGATCTGGAACACCTTAATGATCTGGGCACAACCCCTTGTAAAAGAGGTCACCTTGCAATGAAGTTATCATTGGCTGGATTACAGGCATTGTCTGGCTATCTTGCCAGAGGCTAAATAGAATGGAGCCTGATTACAGATTTGAGAGATGACCTATCAGGTAGTTATTAGGTGCAGCTAGGATACAGGATTCTCTTATTGGACTGAGATTCTATTCTATTATTCTTTTTTTAAGCCTACCTCTCTCTTGTCTTGTTAAGCTAAAGTTTAATCTCTGCCTGAAGGCCTGGTGTTTTCCTGAAGCTTACTTTGAGTCCATGGTGATCACTCTTGCTTTCATGCCTCAGAGGCAAAAAACTGCACTTAAACTTTATGTTAACATAGGTCTGAAAATGATGGTTTGCGATTAGGCCTGGGTCAAGTGTGCCTAGAAAGGACAAAAGGGGCATTCAAGGTCCTTCTCCTATTGCAATAGGCCGGAAAGAAGAAACTGAAACTTAATTCTTAGTCATCAGTGTGTACAGTGGTACCTTGGTTGTTGAACAGCTTGGCTCCTGAACACCGCAAACCTGGAAGTAAGTGTTCCGGTTTGCGAACGTTTTTTGGAAGCCGAATGTCCGACGTGGCTTCCAATTAAGTGCTGGAAGTTCCTGCAGCCAATCAGAAACCACACCTTGGTTTTCGAACAGTTCCGGGAGTTGCATGGAGAGGAGACCCAGAACGGATTAAATTTGACAACCAAGGTACCACTGTAGTTCTAAATGGTGGAAGAAAAATGCACAGGCTCTGCTTGCTGCAAGTACTTGTGAGTCAGAAAGAATGATTTAGGCCTTGTAACATGATACTTCTAACTTGAGCCTTGCCGTGTGCTACTTGGTTTCCCCAATAACCTCCCTTTACAGCAGGCATCGGGAACCTATGGGCCCTCCAGGTGTTATTGGACTCCAATTCCCATCAGCCTCCCTCAGCCCAACATTTGGGAATGAGGGGAGTTGGAGTTCAAGTGGCAGCCAGTAGTCTTCTTCTGGAAAGAAATATCGCCACAACATCTGTTATATTAATCTTCATTATCACATGGGTGACGTGCCTGTATTTGAGTATTTAAACTGTAACTTCCAGTGTCTTTGGACAGTTCAGTTGGTTAGAGCATGGTGCTGATAATGCTAAGGTTGCAGGTTTGATTCTTGTATTGGACATCTGCATATTTTTGCATTGGAGGGGGTTCAACTAGATTATTGTCAGGGTCCCTTCCAA
The DNA here is from genome assembly GCF_965153285.1 of Podarcis tiliguerta. Classification (NCBI taxonomy): domain Eukaryota; kingdom Metazoa; phylum Chordata; class Lepidosauria; order Squamata; family Lacertidae; genus Podarcis; species Podarcis tiliguerta. The sequence continues at coordinate 39,800,233 of NC_139553.1, read as the reverse complement.
CTCTGATTCTGTGTGTAAAGAATGATGTACTATGTTTTCTCACATAGCTTGATACTGATTGTTCTGTTGTTTAAAATACCGTATATGTTTAAGTATATATCTAGAGGGGGTGTGGGTGCAGCTGTGGGCTAAACCACAGAGGCTAGGACTTGCCGATCAGAAGGTCAGCGGTTCGAATTACCGTGACGGAGTGAGCTCCCGTTGCGCGGTCCCTGCTCCTGCCAACCTAGCAGTTCGAAAGCACATCAAAGTGCAAGTAGATAAATAGGTACCGCTCCAGTGGGAAGGTAAACGGCGTTTCCGTGCGCTGCTCTGGTTCTCCAGAAGCGGCTTAGTCATGCTGGCCACATGACCCAGAAGCTGTATACCAGCTCCCTCGGCCAGTAAAGCGAGATGAGCGCCGCAACCCCAGAATCAGTCACGACTGGACCTAGTGGTCAGGGGTCCCTTTACCTTTATATATCTAGAAGGGCCACAGGACTCCCCCCACCCCGGCCTAAGTTAGAGCTTTGGTCCATATTCTGGAGAAAAATGAACAACTATGCTAGATTTTTTTAAGCTTGGGAAGAGCCACATTGCCAGTGAACGTTGAGGCATTGACAGTGAAAGGGTTTTGGGGATAGTATTTAGGAGCCTAAGAAGAAGACTACAGAGAGATAAATCCAGTTGTGGCATAGCAAGTCATGGCTAAAATCAAAGTCCGCAAGACACCTCTGTTTTAACCATGGTTTATGCACCATGGTATGGGACATGGGTGGCGCTGTGGTCTAAACCACAGAGCCTAGGGCTTGCCAATTGGAAGGTCAGCAGTTCGAATACCTGCAACGGGGTGAGCTCCCGTTGTTCGGTCCCAGCTCCTGCTAACCTAGCAGTTTGAATGCATGTCAAGTGCAAGTAGATAAATAGGTACCGCTCCAGCGGGAAGGTAAATGGTGTTTCTATGCGCTGCTGTTGTTCACCAGAAGCGGCTTAGTCTTGCGGACAACCGCCGGCTCCCTTGGCCTATAGAGCGAGATGAGCACGCAACCCCAGAGTCGTCCACGACTGGACCTAACGGTCAGGGTTACCTTTACCTTTTATGAACCATGGTTAACATCAACTATGGTTTGCTATGGCTTAGCCATGGATTACGTCACTGACTATGCAGCCAGACTTAATTTCCACTTTCCATTTTGGCAGGTGCAACATGCGAGTATGCAGATCACAGCAGACAAGCAATACAAGGGAATCATGGACTGTGTGGTCCGGATCCCTCGAGAGCAAGGTTTCCTGTCCTTCTGGCGTGGTAACTTGGCCAACGTTATCAGATACTTCCCCACACAGGCCCTCAACTTTGCTTTCAAAGACAAATACAAGCAGATCTTCCTGGGTGGCGTCGACAAAAGAACCCAGTTCTGGCGTTACTTTGCTGGAAACTTGGCATCTGGTGGTGCTGCTGGTGCTACCTCTCTGTGCTTTGTCTACCCTCTCGACTTCGCCCGAACCCGCCTGGCGGCTGATGTTGGAAAAGCTGGGGCTGAGCGTGAATTCAAGGGGCTTGGAGACTGCCTGGTCAAAATCTTCAGGTCGGACGGCCTTCGGGGACTGTACCAAGGCTTCAACGTCTCTGTCCAAGGCATCATTATCTACAGAGCTGCTTATTTTGGTATCTACGATACTGCAAAAGGTAATTTTCTTGGGCTTTTGCTGGGGCCTTTTGGTAGTTTTATATGGCTTCCCATTCAAAGTTCGGAAGTATGGATGCTCAAAACAGCATTTCCCCTTATTTCTGATTTCTTCACTTCACAGGGATGCTTCCTGATCCAAAGAACACACACATCTTGATCAGCTGGATGATTGCTCAGTCGGTTACTGCTGTTGCTGGCCTGACCTCTTATCCCTTTGATACAGTTCGGCGGCGTATGATGATGCAATCTGGTCGCAAAGGTGGTAAGTATCAAAGCCGCTGCAGGGAGCACAGAAAGCACAGCTGGTGGTTTTGCTAGATCTTTTTGCCACCTCTGTGATGTCTGCACAGTCCCACATATGTGGGACCTGTGGTTGTATACCTAGCAGGGACATGGGTGGTGCTGTGGTCTAAACTACTCAGCCTCTTGGCCTTGCTGATCGGAAGGTTGGCAGTTCGAATCCCCACGACTGAGTGAGCTCCTGTTGCTGTGTCCCAGCTCCTGCCAACCTAGTTCAAAAGCACGCCAGTGCAAGTAGATAAATAGGTGTTTCTGTGTGTGTGTGGTGTTTCTGTGCGCTCTGGCTTCCATCACGGTGTTCTGTTGCGCCATAAACAGTTTAGTCATGCGGGCCACATGACCTGGAAATCTGCCTTTGCACAAACACCAGCTCCCTTAGCCTGAAAGTGAGATGAGCGCTGCAACCCCATGGTCTGCTTTGACTGGACTTAACTGTCCAGGGTCCTGTACGTTTACCTAGCAGGCATGTTTTGGGGGCACAATGCATTGTCTACTTTACCAGACTGAAAGTGTGTCCCTTCTAGCTATGTATTGTTGGTTCCTGCTGATGATAATATCTTAAGTTCAAGCTTGGCTCTACTACCTGGTTTTCCCTGGTGGAGATCATAGCTAGAGCTTGTTTCAAACAAAAGCATGCAACTCTTGTAGATGACCAACTTTGTTCTGAAACTTCACGCAGGTAAATGGAGTGTTGTGGAAGAGATGTTTCTTGCTAAAGGACAGAGGGGCTGGTTTATAAAAGAAAAAAGAGCCACACTGCCTTCTGGAGTGTCTCTAAATTTTATTAGAATAGATTGAGCATAGGCATAAAATGGACTGCTTCTTGGCTGATGGGTCTATCGTGTTAGCTGCAAGTGTACCAATTCTACTTCAGAATAAGAAATCCTATAGGAGAAATGCCAGACCTAGAAATTTGAGGAAGATGCTAGACTTCTGGAAGCCAGGGTAAAGCTGACTCTTTGGCCTGTCTTTTGGTCCTTTAGTGATCTCTTCAGCAATAGAGAGCCAGGGGGTTTCTATCGTGTGAGAGCAGATGGACTAAATGTCCTTTAGATACATCATGTGTATATGATATCTCCTAGTCTTAAACAGTGAATATTTGTTAAAAACATAACTGGAAATTACCCAAAGGTCATCCAGCTCACCTGCTGCATGACCAAGTCAAGTAAACTCATGCATCTCAGTTTCACTAGCATCTGTCCATTTCTCCCTTCAAAAGCTTCCAGAATAATTAGAGGGTTGGATAGTTTAAGAGGGAAAGCATTATTTACCACTACAGGGTACTTTTGATAAGTATTTCCAATTTGTACAGACCACAAGCACTGCAATCTATACAAATTCCAAACATGTGGCCATTAACTAAAGGAAAACACATTTTATCATGCTTGGCAAGATGAGTGGCTCAAAAGGCTGAGCTCTGTGAAAGAATGCCTACTTTGCATGCATTTGATCCCTGGGATCACCAGGTAGTGCTGGAAAAGATTCCTGACTTGAAACCCTAGAGAACTAAGGACAGCCAGTGTGGACAGCACTGAGCTAACCAGTGATCTGATTTGGTACAAGGCAACTTCCTATGTAAGGGATGCGGGTGGCGCTGTGGGTTAAACCACAGAGCCTAGGACTTGCCAATCAGAAGGTCGGCAGTTCGAATCCCCATTGCTCGGTTCCTGCTCCTGCCAACCTAGCAGTTCATTAAGCACATCAAAGTGCAAGTAGATAAATAGGTACCGCTCTGGCAGTAAGGTAAACGGCGTTTCCATGTGCTGCTCTAGTTCGCCAGAAGCGGCTTAGTCATGCTGGCCACATGACCTGGAAGCTGTACGCCGGCTCCCTCGGCTAATAAAGTGAGATGAGCGCCGCAACCCCAGAGTCGGTCACGACTGGACCTAATGGTCAGGGGTCCCTTTACCTTTACTAACTTCCTATGTTCCTAGGCACTCTTTTCCCTTTAAATATGTGCTACAGTATTAGATCCTTATTTCTGTTTGGCTACATGTGGTAATAAGTGGCCTTGAATGGCTAGCACACTCAGCCAATGAGAGAATTTTGTTCCACTTCCTACGCCTCTGGTGAACTGCTGCAGATTATCCCAGAAGTAGGTGTGTTGGACAGGGACAGATCTACCATAAAACTAATGAAGCTTACACTTTGGGGCCCCTAATTCCAGAAGAGTCCCAGAAGTTACTTTAGTCCATGTTGCTTAAAATTTTTGGGTCTAGTAGACCTATTTTGTGTTCTACAAGTGGAAAACTATAAGGCATAGGAAAAAAATTGTTCACACCAGTGACTTTGATATGTGAGATAATCCAGTACAGTGGTACCTCGGGTTACAGATGCTTCAGGTTACAGACGCTTCAGGTTACAGACTCTGCTAACCCAGAAATAGTACCTCAGGTTAAGAACTTTGCTTCAGGGTGAGAACAGAGGCAGCGGGAGGGAGGCCCCATTAGCTAAAGTGGTACCTCAGGTTAAGAGCAGTTTCATTTTAAGATCAGACCTCCAGAAAGAATTACGTTCTTAACCCAAGGTACAGAAATTTTAACCAAAATCTGAGATGTGGTATTTGATAAAATAAAAATAAAAATTGTGATCTGTTGTGGAACAACCCCATTGAAGAAGGTAACAGTAGTTACCCAGCCCTTGTTGCTCTTTGCGATGGGCCCCCCATAACAGTTCCAGCTTCAAGGACTCCCTAATGTAGGCCTGCAACTGGTGTTAGGTATTTTTACCCTAACGCAAAGTAAACATGGTAGATAGTGGGATGTAAGAGTACTATGTCTTCACCGCTCTTGCCTTTGGCTCAGCCCTCTAGTTCCCTTGCCTTGCTAATGACTTAGTCCATAACTAAGCCTATTCCTTCTTTATCTCACCCGATTCCACTTTACTCCATTCCTGTCCCGTCCCCCCATGTTGAATGGTAGACTTCCCGGGGCTTCTTCCTAAACTCATGTTTTGCATGCATTCATGCTGCACAAATCAGTATGTGCATGGAAGCCAAACAGAACAGCAGGATTGCAGTATGCATCAAAAGAATCACTTGCTCTTCCATGCCAAGTTTTATTTCTCTTTTCTTCTTTAGCTGACATCATGTACTCTGGTACAATTGATTGCTGGAAGAAGATTGCCCGTGACGAAGGAGGCAAAGCTTTCTTCAAGGGTGCTTGGTCCAACGTCCTCAGAGGAATGGGTGGTGCTTTTGTCCTAGTCTTGTATGACGAAATCAAGAAATACACATAAGCTACTCCCCTCCCGGATGGCACTTACTATGTTATGTTCATGGACTGCGTCAAAACTATTTATCAGTTCCTACTGAGGTTTCTACTGGTTGGCAGAGGGCCACAGTTCTACTTGCCTGATCCATTTATCAAGTTGTTCCCCTGACAATGGGACTCAAACTTTATTTTTGTTCAGTCACTTCTGTTAAAATAAGTTTGAGATAAATAAAATTTAAATTTAAAAACAGAAACAAAACTGTTTTGATTCTTTCATTAATAACTTGAATTATCCACTGCTATGAGTTGCACCGTTAAATCGATGAGCATTTTGCCAATGGTGCCAGTATTATGTGGACTGCATCTGGGAAGACTTAATAAGGGTGGTGGTTTTATTTTTGCAGTATATTTTGAAGCATGGAGCTTTAGTGCTTGCTATGGGGCTTTCTGGGGGGAGGGGCTTGAGTAAAATGACTTTGATTGGTTGTTCTCCTAGTGAACCCGCCTCCTTGCCCTGGCCACCTCCACCAATTTACATAGCTTTGTCCTCTGGGCCCCACTGGCATAATCACCCAGAGGGAGAGTGTGAGCCAAATCTGCTCTCCAAGCACACAAGCAGTGACAGGAGCAAACAGGAGGAGGCACTGATTGGCCACTTGGAAGCAGGTGGGCCTTAGCGAGGTATCCAACAATACTGATGCTGGCTTCAGCAAGCAGGGTAATGAGTGGTATTTTCTGAATGGCTAATTGTCCAGGAATTGATAATTTTACTTCTTAGTTCTGCAAAAACTAATATAAAACAATAGCCCAAGCAACTGTTTAGAATTACTCACGTACCGCATTGGGAAGTTAAGGTTACGATATCCAGGAGAAAATATAAAAGCCATCTTCATTCATCCCAAATCACCTTTCTGTTAATACCTGCGAGTCACAGGTTGGTTACAATTATGTTCACCTCTAGCAGCAATAGATGATGGAGCTACTCCAGGAGGCATGAAAATCATTCATAGATCTCTCTCCATGCACATTGAACTGATCTTTTTGTTTTAACTTCTCCACAAGCTTTATTCTCCATCCCTCTTGATACCATGATTCCAGCGTTTGGGGGACATAATTCTTTCCAGGCTAGCTGCAGTCAATAAGAATTCTACCTTTTCCCTTTTTTATTGTATGACTGATTTTAAATTAAGGTGTTACTTAACATTGTATAGGCTTGGCCCAAGTGTGTCCTTGTATCCTTCTACCCTTCCCTTTCCCATCTTTTATGGCTCAATATAATATACAACATCTCAGATTTGGGGTGGTCTTGGGCCCTGTTGGACAAAATGTGCAATGACAACATTGCACTGACTTCTACACCAGATTATAGTGTCTACTCTGTTAAGAGCCCAGTTTATAAGCAAAGCGAATCCACTGACCTGTTACAGAGGGTTTTTTTAAAAAAATAAAATAAAATAAAGCTTTAAGATGTAAACAGAAGAAAATAAACATGGGGCTTTTATCTTTAAATTTCACAGGTAAGATTTAACTTTATGCCTAGTATACAAACATGAAACATACTGGCAGGACTTAATTTCACTTATAGATTCTATTCTATGCCAATAGAGTAAATGCAGATGTTGGGAGGATTATATTATAGCTAAAACAGGGCCACAGAGAAACAACAAGGAAGAATTGGCAAGTTAGGGAAAACCCAAGGCTTGTAGAAGAATGAGTTGTTCTAATTCCCCTTAGGGGGGAAAAGATTGCAAATGTTCCATTGAGGACTGATCATACTGAGTGGATACAGAATGCTAAATCTCTATTGTGGTGGCAGTGAGAAATCGGCTTGAGAGTCCTGGAAGAAGATGTGGCTATTTTACTGCTGAGCCCCATAAGTCTACCAAGAAACACACATGAATACGCTCAGTATACACTTTCCCAAAGTAACCACTAGGACCAATTCCTGCAAATACATAATTGCAGCAAAACACATTTGATGTCTAAGGCTACCCCAAACTTCGCAGCTTGGGGGAATGGGAATGAAATACTTCTACCATGCTCTAGGGAAACCAGTTCCCATTTTCTTTCCTGCTTCACTAGTCTGAGTGACGGAAAGTTTCATTGTGTAGTACTTGGCTACACATGGAGACCATAATTGTTAAAAGGCATTAACTGGAACACAGAGTTCAGTTCCAATGACCGGCTTGGCAAGTGAGCTGACCTGGAATCAACACCATAGCTATGGTTCCCTCACTGTACAGCCACCACCTCCTCTTCTGTGCAACTGTGATATGAGTGATATGCAGCAGTTTCATCATGCTTACACGGCTGGCTGAAGTTCCCTGGTTGCCCGTTCCAAAAAGGCCCAGATTCCTTTGCCATGTGTTGCAGCTTGGATTGGAAAGAAGCCATTGGGATTGGGATTTCCAGTTCAGCAAGTTCACCACCTTCCTACTGGAGGTTGAAATTAATCCTTCCTGTTAAATGTACAATAGGAAGTGCCTTTCTTCTTTTTTAAAAATAAAGTGAAGAAAGAAAAAGTGCATAAAAAAAATAAAAAGGGCAATAAAGAGGGTATAATTATAGCACACTAAATGTAATCAATTTCACTTCCACACATTATTATATATATGCTAATGCATATAGAACTATTACTAACATAATATATTCCTTACTTTTTTCTTTCAAGGGGAAAACCCAGTAAGGTCCCTTGCAATACTATTTTGGGTTGCACTCCAGGTGACATTAAGCATCCAGCTGATGGGGACTTAAAGGCATGGTTGTACATAATTTTGTGCAAGTAGGACTTGCCATGATCTCTTCAGTACTTCATTCTGTTCCCCAGCTGGTTTTCTTGTCTCTTCTTTTCTTCCCCTGATCAACCAGCCAGCAGTGAACACATTCACCCCTCAACAAATTGTTGTTGAGTTTTCCCCTCCTTAGGGTTTCTCCCCGTAAATATATTCTGTACTTCTGCAAACTTCAGGTTTCCTACTGCTGGCGCCCCCCTTGGTGGTGCCACTTGGCCTTACAGAAACAGCAACACTTATGCTCCAACATCAGAAGCAGAAAGAATAGTAGTGTCTTCTTGTCGCTCAAATGCTTGGCTGAGCATGTGTTGTCTAGTAATTCTTACAACAATCTGTATAACAGGCCACTTTTAGCTCTATATGGCTGATGTGGGAGGCTGGCAGAGAGTGGACAGCCCAAGGGTATTTAGTGCTATCACAGGAGAGGTGAAATTTTAACGAGGGATCTCATTGCGTCTGCTCTTAGCAGCTATGCCACGTCACTTGATTGCAATACCGTGGAGAGCTGGGCCACGTGTTGGCTAGTCATCAATAGAACTGCAAGATTTCATCAATAAACCAGTTAGATTATTTTTTAAAAACCCACAATGGCTAAGAAGGTACCATGGTTAATCAAGCAGCATGTTTGTTTATATGTAATAATTTTAATATAAATATTTACAAAAGCTGCAGATGGGAAGAACCATTTTAAGAGAGGTATCCCCTCAGTGGTGTAGCGTGGGGGGTGCAGGGGGGCCGGCCGCCCCAGGCGCAACATCTGGGGGTTAGGGTTAGGGGGCGCAAATTACTTGCCTTGCCCCGGGTGCTGACAACCCACGCTACGCCACTGTATCCCCTGTTCCCTCACACTTGGTAAACAGTGCCTCTTCTAAGATTGCCTGCTACGGCCCAGCAGTTAGATTATAAGAAGCTGATGGATCAGGCCAAATACCCAGCTTGCTATTCTCACATTGGCACACAAGATGCCTCAATGGGAAGCCCAATGGCAGGACCTGAATCCTATAGCACTATTGCAGTTGGTGATTCCCAGGAATTGACATTCCTAAGCATATTGCCTCCCAACAGCATAGGTAGAGAAAAACCATTGCGACTGGGTAGGAACATTTTTCAGCCCAAGGGCTGCGTTTTCTTCTAGGCAACCTGCCAGGAGTGGGTATGCCCTGGAGCAAAAGTGAGTGGGTCCAGTGGCGTAGCATGGGGGGTGCAGGGGGGGCCGGCCGCACCGGGCGCAACATCTGGGGGGGGGGTGCACTCGCAGCTCTCTGCCCCTACCTGGCTCACTCACTCTCTCTCACTGCAGTGCTGGCTATGCGAATCTGATCCGAGCCGCCGGGTTGCCGCCCACTGTGGAGGGGGGGGGTGCCAGGCGTGCAGTGTGGTGCCGAGAGAGAGCCAGGGACTATCTGGGGGAGGGACAGTGCAGCGGGGGGGGGGGGCGCAAATTACTTGCCTTGCCCGGGTTAGGGGGTGCAAATTACTTGCCTTGCCCCGGGTGCTGACAACCCACGCTACGCCACTGAGTGGGTCAGTTAATTTTATCTTTGAACGGTAGGACAGGTGCATTCACACACTCCAGTCTCTCTCCCGGGCAGGTAAGGAGAGTGATCATAGTTCAAAAACACATGCCAGTCAGACTAAAACACTCAAGAAAGCTGCAAAGGAAGAGATGGAGCAAAAATCTGATTCAGTTCACATTTAAATGTGAACTTCTGGCCAAGATGGCATCGAGAAAGGTTGTTATTGGCAGAGCTCTGAATTTAAAGTGAAGTTGCCCAATTTGCCGTTTCAGAAATAATATGCAGACTGCAGAAATCTACGGAAATCCAGTTCTCCAGCTGATTAATGTGTACAAGAATGCATATGCTTGGCTAAAATGCATATATTAGTGAAAATAACAAAACAAAAAGAATTACATTAGAGAAAATTGCTTCACAGAAATATGTATACTAGGAAAAATACCTAAATGTGTACATTGGGATAAATTTGCATTAAAATGCTTAATAATTTTCATGAGGACTTAAAAAATAAATAAATCTCAAACTGATGTGGAAATGTGGAGCACTGAACTTAAGGTGGAAACAAATGAGAAGCTGTGGGAAACCAAAATTGGTAAATTCACTCATCCCTCTTAGCAATCAAGGTGTGTCCACTTAGGCTATGAATTGCTTAATAAATAGCACTAACATATCCCCTTATGAGTCAGATATGTTGAAATCGGATGAGCAACACAGCAGCTTTCTCCTCTAGGCATCTGCTGCTTCTTCCCTTTCCTCCGGCCCAATTTATCTCTTGCCAAATTGGGATATAACAGTTTCTTTTCCTGGAGAGACAGTGGTGTTGGGAAAATAGTGTGCTATTTTACACCTAACTTACTACCCCTAACAGTTGAGGGAAATCAAACTAGTGAAAGTCATTTTGGTTTGCTCTCTTCTCAACACCCATCGCAGAGATTTCCTAGTGACTCCCTTACAGCTCAAAATTATGAATTTACAAAGAGCCTGTAAGCCAGTATTTGTTGAGAGATGATACCCCCGAAACTACCAAGATTGTTTGAGGGGTGCATAGCCGAGATCTTTAAAGCTAAATCTAAAATTGCCTGATTTATTCAATGGTGGCTATCTAGTCTTTTATATATTGTATGTGTTTGGATATTCAATGTATTTGGATGACTTTGTATGATTTTATTGTTTTAACTTATGCCAATAAAAGCTAGTAGTAGTAGTAGTAGTAGTAGTAGTAGGTCTCTATGTGCATCAGTAGTAGTAGTGTGCTCACTTGCTCACTCTACTACTTCTGGTAGTGAAAACATTCAAGTGAGTAATCTTTGACTTCCCCAGGATTACCTGGTGAGTAAGAACCCTCCAGCAGAAGTACGGAGGCAACTCCCTCCCTGCCCCAATTCTCCCTTCCCACTTTCCTCAGATGCTAACTAACTATTGTGCAATTATAGTTGGCAGTGGTAGTCCCCAAAGCGGGACAGTATGCTTGATCAGGCAACAGGAGACTCCAGCCCTTCAGGCTGCCTCCTCTTATCAGGGCCTCATGACTCTTCCCAAACATGCTCCTCTGTAAGACCACACCTCCTCACCAGCCTTGATCCTTGTACTCCCCAGGTGCTTTTGTCTGCCTGCAATGTGTCCATGTGTCCTTGAGCTGTGGCAAGGTTTCTTGGTTGCCAGAAAAGAGCTATGCATGGTGTGTGTGTGTGTGGTGTAGAAACCTTTGACTTCTGCATGGCTGGAGTGTAATAAACAGTGGTACAAAGGTAAGAGCCACATCCATGCTCTTTTCCTCACTTTTGATGCTGGCACCAACCGCCCCAAGGTCCCAGAAGCTTGTCCAGGAAGGGATAGTACGTCATAGGAGCTTGGGAAGTTGTATATAGTCGATTTATGACCTAAAAGGGAGGTTCTTTCACATTCATTACTTGCTATTTACAGAGTGCTTTAATTGGGATAGTTACTTACAATCTTTCATTGACAAGAAGTTGTGTTAGGTACTAGGTCATTTGTTGGGAAAGTCATCTGCACAAACTCTGAAGGGAATGGAAACTGTGCCAGAGGCCTGCCATTCATTTCAGCTGGGCTTGTACAGGAGGAGAAGGGATAGTTCAGCTGGTCAGAGCAGGAGACACTTAATCTCAGAGTTGTGGGTTTGAGCCCCACACTGGGTGAAAGAGTCCTGTGTTTTACTAGTTGATCCTCGTGGTCCATTCCAACTCTTCAGTTCTGTGATAGACATTCATCTTGGAGCCCAAAAGCATTCACACAACTAATGTATTGCACAGTTTCCTTTTAGATAATTGCAAGTTAATTACCTAGCTTCCAGCTCTCATGTTAGCCGTTTTAATAAGGAAAATAGTTTGTGGCTAAAGCTTGACCACTGCACTGCCACCAACAAGAGTCAACCATTGTATACTGTGTGGGAGTTTAAGCTGGCACAAACTTCATTGACAAATCAGTGGGTCGCATGATACCAGCATTCCAGTGTTGGCACTGCCTTCCTATAGATTTATGGGTGCAAAGGGACCCATTGGGGGAATTTTCCCCAAAACAAACTCTAGGATCAAAGGAAGGATTTTCCTTGGGACTGCAGTGGGAGAGGACAATATTAACCCCCCTCCCCTCCATGCCAGTTCTGATCCCTTAATTAGCAGTGATTTGTGTGTTAAATCGTCACAGTAATTTGGTCCTAATAGGATCTGAAGAATGTCCAACATGCTGGTTTCTCTTGCTGCTTCGTGCTTGAGGCCTCCTGCTGACTGCTTTAGTGACCGTGTGTTTGTGCTGAGCAGGAATTTTACACAATGTGAAGAATGCATCTCTATGCTCTGTAGGGGAGGGCAAACAGGCAGCTGAAAAGTTATTGCCAGAGAAGTACTTTGACCTTAAGAGCATGGCCTGGTAAAAAGGCCAGAGGGAGGGAGGAGCACATGGATAAATAATTGCCAGTTCATGGCAAAAGCCAGCACTACTAGGAACTATATGTTGATCAAACAGATGTCACCATGCCCTATCACAGATATAGATAGTCCAGGGAGCTTTTAAGCTGGATACATGTAAAAAAATCAGTAAATAATACCAGCAGGTACTGTGCACAAGATCCAGAAGACTAATGGTACAATCCTGTACCCCCATGAATTGGATTTCACTGTAAGAGTGAAAAAAGAAAAGCATGTTCAGAAATAGAATGTGGTACAGCTCTTTCTGGACTGTACCACCTCAGGCTTTAGGCTGAGATATTTGTTTGTTTAATATGTTTACATGACGTCTTTTCACTTCAAACGAAGCATCCAAGGCAGCAAACGTATTTTTTTTTAAGACCCTAAAAACAATTTAAAATACAGAATGGATGAAAGCCAACAATCTAGGAAATGCCTGGCAGAGTACATTTTTAGAATATGGTTAGGTCAAAATACCGCTGCAGCAAGCAGCTTTACACCTGCACTGGAACATAAAGAAGCAAAAGGTGACATGAACCAGGGAGTTCCAGTGCTTGGGCAACAGAGAACAGATGTTGTCCCACAGAATAAGAAGAAAACACACCTTCCCATAGAGGTATATGAGAAAAATCTCCCTGACATAATAGCTTTCCGAAAATCCCACGTCAACGTGTGCAAAAGCAAACAAACGCTAAAGACAATCTGTTCCGATCTATGCTACAAAAAAATAAAATCTTGTTAAAACATGTGTTCATGTCAGCTGTGCGATTTGGTTTAGGCCAAACCAAACCAGATGTAGAAACTTTCCTCTATCTCCAAAGCTGCTTACCTGTCAAACAAGTTGCTCAGCAGGTTCAGGCCAACCGTCAGGTATGCTGTTTCCTTCAGAAAGTGTGAGTCCTACCTACATTTTCTTCATCCTCCTGCCTGCAAGCTTTTGTAGACAATATGATTTTCAGATATCTGGCAGTGCACAGAACCTTTCCTTCTTTGAGAACAGTAAAGCGCTGCAGGTAACTTTTAGTTTAGAATTTTGGTGCTCTAAATTTCGATAAATAAACCACAAAAAATCATTAAAAAAAATAAAATGAAATAAATGTTCAGAATTTCAGCTTCCTTCAGCATTAGAAATCATTTCTAGTAGGGAAGGACTTGTGATTTTTAAAAAAACCCACACACACAAAAGAACACATGGAATTATTAAAGTGTCACTGCTTTATTAATGTATTATTATATTAATGTATTATTAAAGTCTCACTGCTTTATTAATTTATTAAAGCGTCACTGCTTTATTAATGTTTGCTGAGGAAGACCACTGGTCCATCTAGTTCAGTCTTTGCTAACCTGGAACATTCCAGAAGTTTTGGACTATGAGCTGCAGTTCAAAACATCTGGAAGGAATCAAGAGTAGAAAAGGTGGACTCAGTCACTGGATCATCACCTTGTTGTGATGAGTGGGCTTGCACGTTCCTATGACCCTTGTGAGCGAAGCCATTGGGAGTCTCATACTCCCAGCTGGGTCACCCAAGACGGTAAGGTCAAAGGGGAGGAGCTAGACCAAGAATGATCCAAGAAGTCCTCAACGGCAGAACAGGCGGAAGATAAGAAGCGGTATGTTACAACGGCTGTGAAGGCGGATGAAGGCTGCAGCAGATAAGAATCTACTGGTCGCCGTGATATTCATGCCATCGGAATAGAGCCTTGCTGCTGAGCACTGCAGCACGCACAGATCTACACACATAAAACAAATTCACGCACAATGTCCCCTAACCCCCACCAATTGTAAAGAATTCAGCCCACACTTGATCAAAAGCCACCTCAACTCATATGAGCAAATAAAAGGCAATTCTAGAGGGAATTTCCCAGGGAGGACAGCAAAACTTTCATATGTCATATTGGAGCTACACCCGGCCATGAGTGGTGTAAAAATCAACATCAATCAATTGTCTGCTTGTGTTCTACCACTGAACTACTGCCCTCGGTACATGACAGTTCTATATTAAAAACAGAGTATAGTAATACTGAATAACCGTTATTTCAAATAAAACTATTCCTGGAGTGCCCCTTGCCTTGTTTTTATTTTCTACCTCGCCTATGTTTTTAGACCACAGGATTGGCAGCAAATGAATGTACAGTACGTATGTAAAAATTTAAAAAGGCTGTTTTCTTTTTTGATTGCCCCTTGGCTTGGTCTCACGAGAGTTATATTCCAAATCATCTGGAAGGCACCAAGTTGGCAAAGGCTGCCCTCATGTACGGTTTTTGTTCACGCATGGAGTTGGGTTGTTGTTGTTTGGATGATGGGAGTATTCTAATATGTATTCCACCTCATCCCTACACTCCCAAAATGGTACAAATTTTGCTGAGCACACCTGAGTCTCTGAGCGCTAAGAGATCTCAGGAGTCCCAGCAAATATATTGGGTTTCGTATCTTTGGAGTGAAGGTCACTGGAAGCCTGCCAGTATTGTTTTTTCTGTGATGTAAGGCTTAAGGCTTAAGGCGGGTGGCGCTGTAGGTAAAACCTCAGTGCCTAGGACTTGCCGATCGTATGGTCGGCGGTTCGAATCCCCTCGGCGGGGTGAGCGCCCATCGTTCGGTCCCAGCTCCTGCCAAACTAGCAGTTCGAAAGCACTCTTAAGTGCAAGTAGATAAATAGGGACCGCTTTATAGTGGGAAGGTAAACGGCGTTTCCGTGTGCTGCGCTGGTGCTGGCTCGCCAGCTGCAGCTCCGTCACACTGCCCACATGACCCGGAAGTGTCTTCGGACGGCGCCGGCTCACAGTCTCTAGAGCGAGATGAGCACGCAACCCTAGAGTCGGACACGACTGGGCCGTACGGGCAGGGGTACCTTTACCTTTACCTTAAGGCTTAATTAGTAATATATATGGGCTGAGTGTAGCATGGGAGGCTCACAATATTAACACTGCTGTATTTGACTAACTTCGGCTTAGACTAGGCCCTTTGAAGTTAATGGACCTCAGTTGGTCATGGCCATTGACTTCAATTTACTACTCTGAGCAAAGGTGAGTTGAATGCAACCCCAGGTTTCTAGGAGCACCTGGGCCAGACTTCAGGGGGCTTCCAGCATGGTGCCTCTCTCTGTGTGTGTGTGTGTGTGTGTGTGTGTGTGTGAGAGAGAGAGAGAGAGAGAGAGAGAGAAAGAGAGGGAGAGAGAGAGCTTATATTCCTTACTGAAAAATAAAGTACAAAATTACAAGTGTGCAGAGTAAGATAAGACACAAAAAAAGAAGAATCAAGAAATAGTACCCACGTAGAAAACAAAACAGAACAATAAGAAGAAGAAGATATTGCTTACATTACCCCCCCCCCCAAAGGGTGGGACTTGTTATTGTAGTCAATCAGGCCTTAATCTAGTATGGTGTTTATAAAAATGAATTCCAAATATCATTAAATTTGTCCATGGCAAGTCTACATTTGTACACAACTTGTTCATGTGTAGCAAGTTTGGTGCCTGTGATGAAATCTCACATGCTGAACACCTTGCCACTCATCATGCAGCCACTTAGCCTTGGGCAGCAACCATAACCAACGTGGCTCCTGACTGTGGGGGCTGGCGGCCATCTTAATTCCTCCAAAATGTAATGCCCTCGTCTATTCAAGGTTGGGCTCCCATTCCAAAGTAGTACTACTGTCCATCCAGTTCACCACTACAACAACCATCTGGGAGCCTGGCAGGGAGGGCAGGGAGCGGCGACACAGCCAAGTTGGACCAGTGAGGGAACTTTCTGAGCCCCACAGAGACACTTGGCCAATGCCTAGCCTGACCAGCTGCTACCCTTGTAAGGACATAGCACTCAATCTAGTAGACAGTGAGTTGGGCCTCTGTGTCTCTTTTCAGTCCCAGTCCCAAGCCTGACTGCCCTCTTTCAGGCGGACACACCTTTCTGGCATTTCATCCAGCCAGATGTGGCAGAGGGGCGAGGGGAGGTCTTTCCCCTTCTACTCATCTTCCATTAGAGTCTCCAGCTATTTCTTCCCATGACCACTCATTGTCCAGAGCTTACATTACAAAGCATATGCCGGTACTTAATAGACAAGGAACTGTCCCCACTCCTTCCTGCACAGAAACCAATCTTGCAGGTATAAAACACGGGACTAGAGAGGACTCAAAAAAACATCCCAAATTCATTGCGGTGTAATTGGTCAGAGATTCAGGCAAAGAGTGACACCTCCCTGCTACCAGTGTGTGTGTGTGGAAAAAATAGCTGAGCCTGTCAGAGACTGCAGATCAGGCATTCTGCAGCAACTGAATGAAGACTTTTGACTTCCACGGTTGTGAGAATGACCTTCAGCAGCAGAAAAGTGCTTACTTCCCCCTCCCCTTTCTCTTTTGCCCTTTAATTGTCACCTGACTGAAGGTCACCCATGGGCCATGACAGTGTCCCCTCCCTCCCTGCTGCTGTGTTTCCTTTTAAGGATATTCAAGATGCCAGGAAGTGTTTTTTACTTGATTAACTAAAGCTCCACCTTTGCTTATGTCATCATCAGAAAGCCTGTCTGGGAAACTCTCTCTGAGTAGGACTGCTGAGGCTTTTGCCAAGCGAAAGAGCTGGGAACCGCTCTGTGGCCACACTCTTAAGATTAACATCCAGACCATTTTCAAAAGCAGAGTTGCCTTGCCTTGCATCCTAAACTTGCTAACGATTCCTAAAGCAGGCAACACAGCGCTGCATCAGTTTGCATACCAGCCAGTCACGTGTTGCTGGACTACAGTTCCCATAATCTCTGACCGTTGGGTACGGGGGAAGGGGCTGATGGGAGCTGAAGTCCAGCAATCTCTGAATGATCGCAATTGGCCCAGCCTGAATATTCAACCCAGTCTTTTGTTAAATGCCTGCAGTGACCTGGTTCCCTGGATTCAATGCTGTTTCTTTTCACCCAGAAGGCAGAGACCTGTTCTGACTCTAAACTACTGCCATTTGTTATGAATCCTCTGTAGCCCTCTAAAAGATAACCTATCTGCCGAAGCGTGTGTTAGAGAAGCTACTACAAATATTTTGCATTTAATTACCTCTGCTGCGGTCTAATTTTCTTTGGTGTTTTGCTAGCAAGCCTTCTGTTTTGGTTAAACAAGGTGATATGTTCTAATTTGACCGCTAGTATCTCCACACTGTTTTAACAACTGCCTTTGGCTTTGCTGCCGCAACAGCATAACAGTAGCAGAGCTGGGTAGTTAAAGGATGGAAGGAGGCAGAATTGTAACAGGAGACCTGTTGGATCGCTTCCCACTTCATAAGTGGGAGTCCTGCCCTTTTATCTCAGTAGGTGCGAGGCAGCAATGGGTTATTTAGATATAATTAGGTTGAATCTTGTTCCAGCGATAAAGCTGGAGCAATTAGATGACCACTAAATTTGTCTTATCGGGGGGGGGGGGTAAGAATTTTACAAAAGAGTTTGGAACTAGAGGCTGGTCCACAAGAACAAATGGAGCACTCTCCCAACAGAAGTCCCTACCTGCCTATTCTCTTAGAGTTGGAAAGGGCATGAGGGTCATCTAGTCCAACCCCCTGCAATGCAGGAGTCTTTTGCCCAATGTGAGGCTCGAACCCATGACCCTATGATGAAGAGTCTCATGCTCTATCAACTGAGCCATCCCAGCTGGGAATTTATATCCAGTCCAGGTCTAGCAAGGGCTATTTTTCCTCTCTTCCTTAGTCTCAGTGTTGTCCCTTGCAGAGCTCTGCACATAAGTAGTTGGAGACAAAACCATTGGCTCTGGTTTCACCTTCTGTTGGGCTCTCAGCCCTATCGGTCGCATTGCGTACCTGCCACCACTGCAGCTCAGAGACATCGGCCCAGTCTGCTTCTCATCCTAAGCTTCCTTATAGATCATTGCGAAGATAAAGGGGTGGAGGAGAACAACACACATCAACACCACAAACCCCCTGGAGGAACAGGTAGGTAGCCGTCAATAAAACATTCCTTCCAGTAGCACCTTAGAGACCAACTAAGTTTGTTATTAGTATGAGCTTTTGTGGGCTGAAGAAGTGTGCATGCACACAAAAGCTCATACCAATAACAAACTTAGTTGGTCTCTAAGGTGCTACTGGAAGGATTTTTTTTATTTTGTTTCCCCTGGAGGAAGGGTGGGATAAGACCACATTAGCCCTATTCTGGCATTGGAGTGTATGGGATGCTATGGGAGGGACAGTACTTCCGGCGAGTGTCACATCATGCAACTTATTGGGGACTTTGTCCACCTTTGATCCCCACCCTGCACTCTGCTCTCAACTGTGGCTATCAGCATGCAACAGCAGCCACCACTCAGAAAACTGCTTCAATTGGCTGGCTAAATCCAGCGAGGGTAGCCAATGGGTTTCAAACCTTCAGTAAGTTAGGAGTTTCCCCTGCATACGAAGATGGGCTCCAGCGGTTTGAGCAGATGAGACCAGTAGTGGGTCCAACAGTCAAGAGGGAAGCTTCTGCATGTGCTGTGGAGGGAGGTGAGGGGCAGGTGGGGCTTGTCAACCTGGGAAGATAGCCCATCTAGAAGGAAAACTCTGATCCTAAACCTCTGCTGCCTTGCAGCCATACAGTGGTACCTCTGGTTGCAAACGGGATCCATTCCAGAGCCCTGTTCGCAATATGAGCAGAATGCAACCCACGTCTGCGGGTCATGATTCGCTGCCTCTGGGCATGTGCGTGACGTCATTTTGAGCAGCTGCACATGCACGGTACTTCCGGGTCACCGCGGGACACAACCTGAAAAGGCGTAACCTGAACCGAACGTAACAAGAGGTATGACAGTACTCATTTGTGAGAAAGGCTTCAGGAGTAAACCTTGAGGCAAAATCTGTACCCACTGCATTGCAAGACATCTTTCGGGAAAGAGAAGTCTAAGGCGTAAACCCTACATAAATCCAGAGCAGAATCCCTAAACCGGTTGGGTGGTGCCTTGTACTCCTCCTTGCGGCAACTCCTGCAGCCGAATTGGTGCCAAATGTATTGATCTGCTTTCCTTTGGATCACAACAGCGATGCTGAAAGGGGAGTCTTTGTCATCTAAGCAGCCCAGGACCTCTATACACACTGCCCATGATTGTGCCTCAGAGAGGCAAACAGATGCCAACAACAATTCTGGCACTGTATTCATAAATATGCAGAACACACAAGTGGGGACAAGGACACATGTCCATTCAGCAGCCCAATGCCCTCCCTGAGTTGCGATGTCCTCACGCTTCCCACACCGTGTAGAACCAGTGTAAAAAACTTAGGCCCAGACTCACCCAGCCCTACTGAAGAGGCTCCTCATGAGGCCCGGCTGCAAGGCATGAAGGCAGCTCCCTGCAAGGCCCTTTCCATCTGGCCCAGGAAGTGGGGCCCAGATTCACCCAGCCCTACTAAAGAGGCTCCTCATGAGGCTGGAGGAACATCACCCAGCTATTTTTTATTGATGATTTAATATGCTGTAAACTGCTTTGATATTTTTATTAAAAATATAAAACAATGAATGAATGAATGAATGAATTAAGACACCTTAAACCTAGGCTATGGGCGCTGCAACAGAATGTCTAGGCACACTTTTTTAATAACAAAAATACAAAGCTGAAAATAAATGAACTGCAGCTGAAATATTATGTTCATTTTTCACATGGTCTAGTCCTTCCCCTGCCCACCCCCCTAATATACTTAAGAGGGTCTCTTCTCTAGTCTTCAGAGAGTAGCTGGAGGTTGGGAGGCAGAAAAAGCTCCTTCTTTCCTTCCACACTGCAATTTTAATCTGAAATCTTAGGCGCAGTACTACTCCCAGAGCTCAGAAACTGCTTGCACTAACGAAATTCCCTGTTGCAAAATGCCCCTAGAACAATGGAGTTCCAAACACTTTGTAGAGCCCCAATTTCTAATCAACTTGGAATCCTAACAGGAGCAGAGCAGGCTCCCAGCCACAGATGGTTACTTTCCAGGAGTCTTGGAGGGGGCAAAGTTTTCATGTTTGTTCCCATTCTCCCTGATCATATGATGGTCTCATGATAACAAAATTATTACTATTAATAAAAAACAAAGAACGTAAAGGACCCCTGACAGTTAAGTCCAGTCGCAAACAACTCTGGGGTTGTGGCACTCATCTCGCTTTACTGGCCGAGGGCACTGACGTTTGTCCACAGACAGCTCTTCCATGTCATGTGGCCAGCATGACTAAGCCGCTTCTGGCGAAACCAGAGCAACGCACGGAAACGCCGTTTACCTTCCCGCCAGAGCGGTACCTATTTATCTACTTGCACTTTTGGGGGGGCTTTCGAACTGCTAGGTGGGCAGGAGCTGGGACTGAGCAATGGGAGCTCACCCCGTTGCGGGGATTTGAACTGCCGACCTTCCGATTGGCAAGCCCTAGGCTCAGTGGTTTAGACCACAGCGCCACCCATGTCCTTTGCAAGAAACTTACGCAGGGCTTTAAAAACAACAACCCTAGAGTCTATTGAGCAATCATTCTGATTTGTTTGCCCATTCACAGGAGCCCTCCCATGAGTGGGACTCTCCTTCCATTCATGGAACACACACTTTTGATTGGTCCCTAGTTAACAACCTAGGTCAACCCAATCACTTCCTGCTTGGCTTGGCTATTCGGTTTGAATTTTGCCAGCACTGTGCTATAGTTTGAGGCCCCCAGCAGGCCAAGCATTGTTACTACAACAAAATCACTCTCTCTTGCTTAATGAAAACTTGGATTTTATACAAAAGCTCCAGAGAAACACTGCATCTCCACCTCTATTACACCAGGGTGCCGTTCCTAGACTACAACTCCCATCTTCCTTGACCACTAGCCATGCTGGTTGGGGCTGATGGAAATTGAGCTCCCAAAATCCGGAGGGCATCAGACCTGCACGGTTTCTCTTTTTCCCTCCCCTACAAAGGAAGATTGAATCAGCTATAGAGGGGAGGATCAAAGGAGGTACAGAGAAGGGCTTTTACGCTTTTCTTCCACTATTGCAGCATTGCACTGTTATTTGCTTTGGGGTGAAAGGGGAATTCCCCATTTGCATGACAGGGAGATTTCCCCCAAAGCAAATACAGTGGTGCCTCGCAAGACGAAATTAATTCGTTCTGTGAGTTTTTTCGTAGAGCGAGTTTTTTCGTCTTGCGATGCACCACTGCATTTAAACACTAACAACGGTGGGGGGGGGGGGAGAAGCAGGGCAGCTGCCGCAGCCGGTCCTTGGACTCACCTGCGCCTTGTGGACACCGCGCGACGCAGCTGCTGGAGGGCGGCGGGGCTCAGGAGCGCAACTCCGGCTGCAGCGCTGGCTGCTGGCGGCAACGGCTCCTGAGGGGAGTGCGCGAGGGCGGTGGGCAGCGGCGCGAGGCAGCCGGAAGGTCGCAAGGTCGGCCGGAAGGTGGGAGGGAGCCGGTGGAGCCGTCAGCAGGAAGGTGGGAGGAAGCCGGAGGAGCGGGGAAGCGAGCGTGCGACCGTCGCCATGACAGGAGAGGCAGGGCTGTTTCGTCTAGCGAAGCAAGCCCTTAGAAAAATCCGTCTTGCGAAGCACCTCAGAAAACGAAAGACCCTTTCGTCTAGCAGGTTTTTCGTCTTCTGAGGCATTCATCTTGCGGGGTACCACTGTATTGTGGTAACGGAGGGGAAATGGTTAAATTGCCTCCCCGTGCATTTTTAAAACCTGCATGATAAATGTTGAGTCCCATTTGATGCCACCTTTAGTATGGCTTTTAGTGTGACCAATATCTGGGTGGAAGACTGCCTGAAAGCTCCAGATTACCCCCTCTGATCTCTCCAGGGAACGGTGGAATCCACGTGTAAAAAGGAAATTTAACTTTATGTCAAGAGGCATGGGTGGGTGGGAAATGATAAGCCGCATAAAAACAACTTGTTAGGGGTTTATTTCTCTGTACACATTGTTTCTGCCTCGGCAACACAATGCTTACAATATGTAAAATTTCTACGTACATATGAAGATTATAAAAATTTTAAAACACTGCACAACAGAAGCAAACTAATACCTCTCAGCTCTGCAGTGGAAGAAGTATAATTCAATGGAAGTAAAATTCAATGGAAGTAAAATTCAATGGAAGTAAAACTCAAAAAGTTTCCGAATACATTAAAAACATGGTGTGCAGTGCAGAATAAAATGCAAAATCCATAAAAACAATGGAGCAGTTCCATCTTCCATGGTAGAATCAACGAAGCAAATTAGTGATTTCATAGGGCAGATTAAAAAAGGACGAAGGGGTATTCCCTGTCCCTGCTTCCTAAATGACATTTCTTGGCTAGTCCTCAATATCGATGCTCCTTATTTGAACTGGTTATCAATAAGAGTCCCTTTCATTTTGGCCTTCTTGGCTTCCAGCTCAGCCTGATTAAAACAAAATTTTTAAAAAATTAAAGGGTAAAATTTTATTAAATATTCTTGGAATATCCCTAAATCCAGTGTTAATTACTATGTTGGTGCTTCAGAAACACAGACAAAAGACTAGAGGAATGTTACATCCCAGTGTGCTAGTTTTCAAATTGTATTCCAGGGAATAGCAAGTTCCTCAGCAGCTTAACCAAGTATCCTTAGATCAATAATATATTGAGTTCCTGAATATTCACTTCACGGGCCACTAACCACATTTCTTCATGATCTGACATACCACCATGGCTGGATATACCACGAGCAATTCCAGATATTTCATGCCTCTCTATCTAGGTCTCAGAGCTCCCTCCAGACACGCCTACCCCTCTCACTCACTGGCCCTTGAGATGAAACATGTTTCCCTAAACCTGCTGTAATGGTCTGAATATTACCCAGCCCAGGCAGCTAGCTCCAGGAAGACACTATTCCATTCCTTTCTTGATAAAACAGTTCGCAATATACTGGTGGCACAAAAATATCTGTAGAGTTTATCATGCCTGTCTTGTAAGATGTGCTGTTAAAAGAGGGAAAATGTGTTTATTTGGATGACCATATCTCAGCTTAATAAGCTTTGTGGGATCATACACAGCCCCACCACTCCTCCTTGTGCAGAAGGAGAGAATATACCAGGAAATATTCAATTAACCGTAGTTTCCCTTTTTTCCTGCCTAGACTAGGAAAACGTCTTTAACAGCACTGGAACAGGACAACTTGCTAATGTGGAATTCTGTGCTGCAGCTGACCCCTGCTGGAAGCCAGTACCTATTAGCTGATTAGCGATGATTTCAAGCCCTGCTTAAATCAACAGGGAACTTCCTTTGTAGGAAGTGACTTCAACTCAAGCTACACTACAAAAGAACACTGGGTCACCTGATGCCATTGTGACATGGAGGTGGTTACCCCAGGATCCAGTCTGCTGGTTGGAAATGTTTCCCCACCCCTGAGTCTGGACTGGGAGGGATTCTAACAGTTTTCTCACTTGTGCAGTCAGAAGGCTTGTTCCTGTCTTAGCTAAGGGATTATCCCCTCTTACCTTTTGCCCTGCGCTTTCCAGGCACATGTCCACGCTTTAACGCTCCATGTCTGAGCATCTTATTTTTCCTTTTGCCCCAAGTTTCCCCCAGAAAAACCTGCTCTTTAAAGCTGAATCGGAGCAAATGTCAATTTGGGTTTTCCACTGATTGACGTTTGCTCCAATGGAGCTTTAAAGAGAAGTTTTTCACATGGAAAGTTCTGGAGCAAAAAAAACACCCCAAAGCAGGGTGTGTGTTTGCTTGCATGTGGAGCTTTAAATTGTGGGTCGTTACTGAGAAAAGCAGAGAAAGGTAAGTGTGGATAAGCCCTAAGCTAAAATGTGATTGTCTGAAAGTAGCCAGTGAGCTGAATCTTACTAGCATATAAAGAAAATGATTGCATCTAGCCCATCCATTAAATGGGAAGGAAGGAGAGAGAAAGAGAGAGAAAGAGAGAGAAAAAGAGAGAGAGAGAGAGAGAGAGAGAGAGAGAGAGAGAGAGAGGACAACTCACCAGCTCCTGCAGCCTTCTCTTGCTCATGCCCTTCCGCTCCAGCTGCTTCTCAATCACTTTGGCGTTCTGCGCATACGAATCAGCAATTTCTCGCTGGAAAAACACACGAGAGTTAGGGAAGTTAACACAAAGTCCAACTCTTAGTAGTACTCTGCACCAGAAAAAGTTATTAAAAAGACATTGCAGGTTAAGGAAGTGGCATTACACTTTTCTCCCTACCCCACCATCTATTTTGGGAAGGTATTTAAACTCCTCAACTGCTAACTTAACAATCCCTTTCTGGTCCTTTGATTTCCATTGGAAGCCGATACATATACCCTCAGGGTCCTTTCCAACTCCCTCCCTACCCCATATTAAAGAATATTTACTCATCAGTATAACGTGGTATAGCTTTTGTTTGGCTGTACCATTTGAGGCCACAGAGGATGAGACTTGAATGCTCAGCCTATGAGAAACCACCCTCTGCAGAGAGCAGCCTAAGATAGTGGAACAGTCTCCCTTGGGAGGTTGTGGACTCTCCTTCCTTGGAGGTTTTTAAGCAGAGGTTGGATGACCATCTGTTGTGGATGCTTTACCTGAGATTTCTGCAGTGCAGGGGTTGGACTGGATGACCCCTGGGTCCCTTCCAACTCTATGATTCAGTGATATCTATTTCTATTTTTTGCACACTGATCTATGCTAAGAATAGTTCCATGGGCTTGTGGCTCTTCAAGAGATGCTTCCTAACCCTTCCTCACCAGCTGCAAAGTGGCTTTCATGTGTATATAGTATGACACCAGCCTTATATTAAACAGCTCGCCTCCTTGCCATAGGTGACCAAGAATTCTATGCATGAGAATGAGTGGGCTTCATGGTGGAAGGATTGTTTGCCTTGCTACTCTTCTGGCAGCCCACTCAGTAGAAGGCAGTTTCTTTCGCAAGAGATTAGCATTAATTTACAGTGCTTATGTCACCCTTTCTATCCAAGAGGCTCTGGGGGCAGCTTGCATACAGTTATCACAGCAAAAAGCTCAGTGGCATCAGGAAGAGAAATATAATGATGCACTTCGTATTTCCGGACCTCATCCTTGGCCTTCCCCTGGGGTTTCCTTTTGGTCTCCGCCTACTAGGTGCTGGAAGCGCAAAGCAGGGTTCATTCAGTTTGCGACAAGGGTTAATTCTGTTATTGTTAAAGTCAACCAACCAAGGGGTGGATGTTAAAGTCAACCAACCCAAGGGGAGCCACTGCTTAGCAACCAGACAGAGTGGCATGATCTTCACAGAGGTAGAAAGGAGCCTGATTGGCTGTGCAGTTCTGAGGGCGCTTTTCCTCTGCATGTTTAGTTGAATGTCTCCCAGCTATATACAAGGCATCAGCGAAGGAAAGACAAAACCTCCCTATTCCTTTCTCCTTGGAGTATGCACTGTTTTTGCTCAGTTTCCTCAGTAACGTGTTTATCAAGACTTTTTTCTCTGGAGGCCATCTGGGTTATTTAAGTCACTTTGCTAATGCCAGGCAACAGCTCCCACTGCTGTCCTCTGAGGCAAAGAAGTGGGGCTAGTACCTGGAATTCAGCCCACTTTGCTGGCAGCTGCACCTGCAACAGCTTCCCTTTCTCTGCAGCCAGCATGGAAACATAGGCTAGTAGTCTTTCAGGAGGCCAGTTACTGTTGCAGGCTTATTTGCAAGGGTGTATGACATGCACAGGGACGCGGGTGGTGCTGTGGGTAAAAGCCTCAGCGCCTAGGGCTTGCCGATAGAAAGGTCGGCGGTTCGAATCCCCGCGGCGGGGTGTGCTCCCGTCGTTTGGTCCCAGCGCCTGCCAACCTAGCAGTTCGAAAGCACCCCTGGGTGCAAGTAGATAAATAGGGACCGCTTACTAGCGGGAAGGTAAACGGCGTTGCGTGTGCGGCCCTGGCTCGCCAGAGCAGCGATGTCACGCTGGCCACATGACCCGGAAGTGTCTCCGGACAGCGCTGGCTCCCGGCCTCTTGAGTGAGATGGGCGCACAACCCTAGAGTCTGTCAAGACTGGCCCGTACGGGCAGGGGTACCTTTACCTTCACCTATGACATGCACGGTATGTATTCATGGTGCCTCCTTTCTCTACCCCTCAGAGGCAGCTGAGACTGAGAAGCAGCATATCTTTGTGGCGGAGTGGGAGGTTTCAAATGCGGTTCTCCCTGACCAAAATCTTTGCAGAAGAGCTCCCTGTTGCTAGCTGCCGGTGCTGGTGGGCGTACCAGAGGCAGAAGTGGCCAGTAAGTGGAGGCTGGACTTGAATAAAGCCATCGCCATGTGTGAGTGCACACCCAGGCCAGCTGGTGCAGCAACCAATTGGCGTGAACTTCTGGGAGGTCGTCAGCAACGAGCACGGCACTGACCCCACAGACGGCTACCGCAGAGAAAGAAACCTGCAGCTAGAGACGATCAGTGAATACTACAGTGAGGGCCGCTGTGGTCTAAACCACTTGGGCTTGCCAATCAGAAGGTTGGCAGTTCAGTTCCCTACGATGGGGTGAGCTCCCGTTGCTCTGTCCCTGCTCCTGCCAACCTAGCACTATGAAAGCACGCCAGTGCAAGTAGATAAATAGGTACTGCTGCGGCGGGAAGGTAAACGGTGTTTCCATGCGCTCTGGTTTCCCTCATGGTGTACCATTGCACCAGAAGCGGTTTAGTCCTGCTGGCCACATGACCTGGAAAGCTGTCTGCGGACAGACACCAGCTCCCTTGGCCTGAAAGCGAGATGAGCGCCACAACACCATAGTCACCTTCCGTCCAGGGGTCCTTTACCTTTTACCTTTACAACAATGAAGCATCTGGTAACAAGTATGTCTCCCATGCAATCCTTGTTGACTTGGAACCTGGCGCATCGGACTCAAGTCAGGTCTGAACCTTTTGGCCAGATCTTCAGACCTGACAGCTTTGTCTTTGGCCACAGTGGTGTTGTAAACAACTATGCCGAGGGCCACTGCACAGAGGGAGCCAAGCTAGTGCACTCTGTGTTTGATATGGTGAGGAAGGAGTCCAAAAGCTGTGACTGCCTGGGCGGTGGTATTGAAGGGGGTGAGCAACATCAGCAATATCAGTGTAGCCTGAGTGTAGTGCGAGTGTTTTGGGGCACAGCCTTTTCCACGCTAGTGATGCATGCATTTTCTGTTCTCCTTGGCTCTTTCCCTGTTGACTTTGCAACCAAATTTACTCATTGTGTCCTTGTAGTTACAAATGACATAGGAAGAACTCCCTGTCTAAACATCTGATTCAAGCATAAAACACTTTTTTGTCCTTCACAAATAATAATAATCCTACATTCTAACCAGTTAACCATACTGGAGCTCTTCTCAAAAGGGAAAAAGTCAATTTACAGGGCCAGCAACTGCAGAGGCCAGCTCACACACTGATCTGAACTAGCTGGCCAAATAAGATGGCTACAGAAATGCAGCCTAGATTCCGCCTACTACCACAGGGAAGGAGAGAGAAAACTCACCGCTTCAATCTCCTCCTCCTCTTCATCAATGGTGGAGACTGTGACCGAACTGAATTTGCCCATGTCTTTCGTCCGTTTGGTCATCATCACCTTGAAAACAAAGGCATGCATATTTTTAATTAAGTGTGCATCAGCTTGGGGCTTAAAACAGTGGCAAGGAAGCTGGAGCCTTCCCTAAATTGCTGGACTCCAAGCTCCTATCTGCCCTAGCCAGCATGACTAGCACTCGGGGATTATGGTATTTGAAGTCCAGCAGCATTTGAAGGGCCACATATTCCTCATCCTCATCCATTGCTTAGAATATGTAGAAGCAACTATCCTCTAATTAGAAGAGGCTGTTCTGGTGCTGTGAATTAGAGGCAGTAGCAGTAACAGGAAGAGAAATTAATTCCCTTTTGGTGGAACTAGAGAAGAACAAAGGGCCACCTAGCCCAGGCACTGGTCATCTCTGAGTTGGGATTTCAGCCCCCACCAGTTGCCACACTGGCAGGAAACAGCAGGTCCTGTTTACATCATGTGAAGTCTCACAGCATGAGAACAGAAGCTGACTGTCCTCCAGGTGCTTCTGTCTGGACCTTGGAATTCTCCCCAGATTACACAGCCCTCACCAGCCCTCCTTGAGCATTTTTGATTCGCTAGAAAGTATATTTGAACTCTGATCATACTTCTTGATTTCCTGGATAGAGAAAAGAGGGGGATTTGCAAGTGTGCATAAAAATGAGCCTTGTGTTCACATTTGTTGGCTCTGGTCCTGCCCACCACTAGTATGCTGTCCCCAGAAGGTTGCCAAGAAGAAGAAGAAGAAAAAGAAAAAGAAGAGTTTGGATTTGATATCCCGCCTTTCACTCCCTTTACGGAGTCTCAAAGCGGCTAACATTCTCCTTTCCCTTCCTCCCCCACAATTGACACTCTGTGAGGTGAGTGGGGCTGAGAGACTTCAAAGAAGTGACTGGCCCAAGGTCACCCAGCAGCTGCATGTGGAGGAGCGGAGACGCGAACCCGGTTCCCCAGATTACAAGACTACCGCTCTACACCACACTGGCTCTCAACCCTAAGCTTGAAGGCCACAGCCATCTCCTACTGTTCAAGCTGAGCAACAGCCAGGCACTCAGAGCCACAGTCTCAGTTTTGAGCTCCCAGCATGGAAGCAGCCATGATTCTACAAAATCCACGTCCCTACCTTCTTGGGTGGCTCTTGCTTCTGGGTGTAGATGTTCGTTTTTCCAAAGCCCTGTCCAAATTTGACCACAGCACCATCAACAATGAAAGTTACTGGGGCGTTCTTCTGCTGGTGCTGGTAGAAGAGAAGAAGTCCACACCTAACAAGTAGGGGGATGGGGAGAAAAAGAAAATAAAAAGAATGAATGATCTGCTAATTCATTGGACATAAAATAGAATCACATTGGCTGGTCAGGTATTGCTCCAGGTCAGGTATTGTGACAAAGTTATAAAAGCTTGAATCTCTCTCTCCCTTTGTGTGTGTCTGAGAGTGTACCTGTATGTATGTGTGTACAAATAATATTTTAATTAATTATTTAGCAGTTTCATAAAATGCTTGATCAAAGAACTTTCCAAGCAGTTTACAAATAAAATTGTAAATAAGACACTGCTAAAATTCCCAAAATACCTACGTGTAACGTCATACTCACTTTCCACACTTCTTTCTGTACTGCCGTTCAATGCCCTCTGGCCTGGGGGAGGAAGAGAGATAGTGCTGACTGTATGAACAGAAGACCCTAACCACACATTCTCTGCGCTGAAGAACTGAACACAAAACCCTAACAACCGCAAGAAAGAAGATCACTGGCTTGGGGTGAGAAACATTCCTCCCTTCTGCTGTATATTAACAGTGAACTGATTCCTCCAGTGTCGATCTTTCTGTAATTAAAATGCCCCCATCTACACAAAGTATGGAGGTATCAGCAGCCAAGGGAGAACGCCAAGGTTTGTACAAGTAAGAAAACAAACCTTTAGCAAGGACACCCATCTTCTGAGTAAACCATTTTCAGTTCTGTTCTGTCCATATGGAGGCTAGTAGAATAAAAAAGGGCAGCCCAGGAACCACAAGGGTAATTAGGCATTATGCTTGCACAGCGACTTTGTGGAAGAGACTGGATTTTCCTACCTGCGGAGATAAACGTTTTCCTCCTCTTCAGTGTTGCAGAATTTGTGGGCGTGTTTGGCCGCATCAATCACCCGGGCCCTGTCTCGAGGTCTCATAGGCAGCTTCTCCAGCTGACAATCTGCAGAAACACAGAGACTAGGGGCAGTTTTTCACCACATAAGGACAAAATTCTGTCCTGCTAAAGGCCCCTGGGGTCATCTGTTTTTAGTAAGCTAACTGGGAAGAAAATACAAATTTCCATATATTTAAAATGTACTTTCACCCACACAGCAACTTATAAAGTAGGCCTTTATTATTCCTTTCCCCGCAATTTTATTATTATTACTATTTTTAAAAACACGCAAATGTTTACCCAACAGTGAAGGCAGAACATTGTTGCAGATGATGCAGGTTGTTAGAAGGCCCTCCCAGAACTACAATTCCCAAGTTCCCTGGGAAGAGGGATTCATTATTAAACCATTCTGGGAACTGTAGTACTGTGAATAGGGGAACAGGTGTCTCCTAACAACTCAGTACCTTTGGGAAACTACAGTTTGCAGGATTCCTTGGGGAAATACGACTGTTTAAAATGGCATGATACTGCTTTAAATATACAGCTCCTAGGCGACCTAAGTCCCACTGAACTCAATGAACAATAAAAGAGAAGTGTATAAAATTGTTCATGGTGTAGAAAATACAGATAGAAAGGTTCCCCCCCCCCCGCCCATAGAACAAATAGGCCTGTTCACACCGAATGTGTGCAATGTATCTCTGCAAATGTACAAGTGTACATGTTTTTATTAGTTCAGCTGTTGAACTTTACTTGTGAATAACTATAAATAAACAGACCGACTATTTGTAAACACAGGGACAGAGATTGAACACACAGAACCCATGGGTTGGTTCTTTTTTAAGACAAAACCATACAAAATAAAAAAAAACAAGAACACACACACAAAAAAGAACCTAATAATAAAAAAAAACCTCCAGAACCCATGGTTTGGAAGGGAGCCCATTGGTCATCTAGTCCAACCCTCTGCAATTAGTAAATCTCAACTAAAGCATCCTTGACAGACAAGCACCCAACCTCTGGGACAGCTCAGTTGGTGGAGCATGAGACTCTTAACATCAGGGTTGTGGGTTCAAGCCCCATGTTGGGCGAAAGATTCCTGCATTGCAGGGGATTAGACTAGATTACCCTCAGGGGTCCAAGACTCTACGAAAGTAGAAAATAGGGTCTGCCTCCTGGTGGGGGGGGGGGTATATTTACCAAACCATTCCTGGGTCCATATTTTGCATTTTTATGTCGTGAACCGCCCTGTGATCTTTGGATGAAGGGCGGTGTGTACGAACTAAATAAATATATGATTATAGCACTAAGATGGGAACAGGCCTCGCCAGATGTCTCAGCAGCGCCCAAATAAATCCGATTATTGAGGTTCTTGCTCACCCCACACCCCCACCCGACGGCAGCGCCTTGAACAAACTGCAGATCCCGGAACCCCTTCGTGGGGGTGGAGAAGAAGGAAGTCCGCGGCCGTTGACACAGCAGCATCGCTGAAATTTAAGCCTACCTGCCTTTGCCTAGCCTACCTCGCAGGGTCGTCGCGGGAAAGGACCGCGCCGGCTAAACCCAGAACCCCGGGTAGGTGGAAGGCGTGGGATTGAAATGGAGGAAGCGGAGAAGGGAAGCGCTGGCTGCGGGATCGGGGCCGCCCCTGCCCCGGCTCTCTATGC